>NC_090445.1:659720325-660031814 GCF_031143425.1 Pleurodeles waltl | reverse complement strand
CATGCAGACACAGGGGGGCTCCTCGGGGTAACCACCACCTGGACTAGGCAGAGGGTCGTCTGGGGGTTGCTTCTGCACTGGAGTTCGGTTCCTGGGGGCTGCGGTTGCAGTGTTAGTTCCAGGCGTCGGGTCCCTTGTTACAGGCAGTCGCGGTCAGGGGGAGCCTCTGGATTTCCTCTGCAGGTGTTGCTGTAGGGGCTGAGGGGGTCGTCTCTGGCTACTCACGGGCTCGCAGTCGCTGGGGAGTCCTCCCTGTAGTGTTGGTTTTCCGCAAGTCGAGCCGGGGGCGTCGGGTGCAGAGTGGAAAATCTCACGTTTCCGGTTGGAGACGTGAAGTCTTTAAAATTGTTTCTTTGTTGCAAGAAAGTTGCAGATTGTTAAACAGGGCCGCTGTTCACAGGAGTTTCTTGGTCCTTGGTTGCAGGGCAGTCCTCTGAGGCTTCAGAGGTCGCTGGTCCCTGTTGGATGCGTTGCTGTTGCAGTTTTCTTTGAAGTTGGGAGACAGGCTGGTAGGGCTGGGGCCAAAGCAGTTGTCGTCTCCGTCTTCACTGCAGGGCTTCAGGTCAGCAGTCCTTCTTCTGGTTAAGGTTGCAGGAAATCTAGCTTCCTAGGTTCTGGGACCCCTAAATACTGAATTTAGGGGTGTGTTTAGGTCTGGGAGGGCAGTAGCCAATGACTACTGTCCTTGAGGGTGGCTACACCCTCTTTGTGCTTCCTCCCTGTGGGGAGGGGGGACACATCCCTAATCCTATTGGGGGAATCCTCCTTCCACAAGATGGAGGATTTCTTAAAGTAAGGGTCACCTCAGCTCAGGACACCTTAGGGGCTGTCCTGACTAGTGGGTGACTCCTCCTTGATTTTCTAATTATCTCCTCCAGCCTTGCCGCCAAAAGTGGGGGCAGTGACCGGAGGGGCGGGCATCTCCACTAGCTGGTATGCCCTGTGGCGCTGTAACAAAAGGGGTGAGCCTTTGAGGCGCACCGCCAGGTGTTACAGTTCCTGCAGGGGGAGGTGAGAAGCACCTCCACCCAGTTCAGGCTTTGTTCCTGGCCACAGTGTGACAAAGGCACTCTCCCCATATGACCAGCAACATGTCTGGTGTGTAGCAGGCTGGCAGAAACTAGTCAGCCTACACTGGAAGTCGGGTATGTTTTCAGGGGGCATCTCTAAGATGCCCTCTGGGTGTATTTTGCAATAAATTGCACACTGGCATCAGTAGCCATTATGGTACTGTGGAGTGACAAACTCCCAGACCATATACTCTTATGGCTACCCTGCACTTACAATGTCTAAGGTTTTGCTTAGACACTGTAGGGGCATAGTGCTCATGCACGTATGCCCTCACCTGTGGTATAGTGCACCCTGCCTTAGGGCTGTAAGGCCTGCTAGAGGGGTGACTTACCTATGCCACAGGCAGTGTGAGGTTGGCATGGCACTCTAAGGGGAGTGCCATGTCGACTTAGTCATTTTCTCCCCACCAGCAAACACAAGCTGTAAAGCAGTGTGTATGTGCGGAGTGAGAGGTCCCCAGGGTGGCATAAGACATGCTGCAGCCCTTAGAGACCTTCCCTGGCATCAGGGCCCTTGGTACCAGGGGTACCAGTTACAAGGGACTTACCTGGCTGCCAGGGTTGTGCCAATTGTGGAGACAAATGTACAGTTTAGGGAAAGAACACTGGTGCTGGGGCCTGGTTAGCAGGGTCCTAGAACACTTTCAAGTCATAACTTAGCATCAGCAAAGGCAAAAAGTCAGGGGGTAGCCATGCCAAGGAGGCATTTCATTACAGGTTCTCATTATCCTAATGAGACTACTGGATTTGAGCGGCAGAATCACTTGTACTGCAGCGAACGGAGTCTGAAGACACACCAGGTGAAACCTGTAGGCCTAATTTGCGTTTTGTTTTGGCTAACTAGCAGTGCCTCATCTCGACCCAAGAGCAGGGTTGATTGGGCAACCGGGCGCATGACACAGATGACTCCTCAGGAAAATCGTGGTAACTCAGATCTCATCCGTTTCTCTCAGTTATACTAGTCTCACATATGCAAGGACAATCAGAGGCAGAATATAGTTCAATAAGGTTTTATTGAAGTAACTGCATCTTGGAGAATAAAGCATGTATTGCAATAACTAGGACGATGAAGAATGACAGGATTACAACTGTGGCATGGAGAGTAAAACACAAAAATAACGCTACCATGATGTCACCACGGTTTTCAAGAATAGTTCCTACATAGGCTAAGTTAGATCACTGCATGTTAAGCTCTAATTCTGCCCTTCAGGTTCCCCTGGAAAGACATCATTCCTCATACCTGAGCAAGAGGCCTTTAGTCTACATAAGCAGCTGCAGCAAAGTAATCCGCATACAGGCGTGGTCATCTGGCTAGAATCTCCCTCTAACGTACATGGTTCGAGGTAGTGTTTTTATAATAAAACAGCTCATGTTCCAGGAAAGGATCCCCATGTAAGAGTGTGTATGTTTCTGTGACCGTTGGAGATAAAGAGTACCACTTTTGCTGGCAACCTATCTCAGTGCAGCCTTGGGAAAGCACAGAGTGAACAAAATGTCTTGTTTAAGAACTCAGTGCTGACCTAGGCGAAGAACAGCTAGATAGGGAAAAATAAAACAAGACCTGCAAATGTGGATATTGTTAACATAATATATATTGAAGCTAGAATAGAACATATCTAGGTTAAAGTGCACAGCCGCAGGCCTAATTTGCCAAAATAACACGTATAAAACCATAGCTAAAGGCTACACAACACCAGATGCAGTCCTAGGGAGTCACATTGGTGGTGCACATCACCAACGGGTTGCGCTAAAACTCCGGCACATGAAATATACACCTTCACCTGCACCCCTCCTGGTCTCATTTCCGAGCCCTGTAATCTGAGGCTCTGAACCCTGCTGAGAGCGGTACCCAACTGTTACACAAGTTTAAATTTGTTTGCCTTTACTTCTTGTTGGAGTTTTTTTGGTCTCCTGATCATTTACCTAGAGGATGCCTGGGTAGTCGCCGAATCCCTCTCACTACCGACCAAGATGTTCCTCTACTGGTTTTAAGCAGCAACAATGAGACCTCTCCAAGCTTGGGGAGGGTGGGAAATTATCTTTCCTTAGTTTCACTAACTTCTTCTGTGACAAGTAACGTCAACAACATTGATTGATTCTACTCGAAAAATTCTACACAAACCGATGGTGTCGTCTAATATGAACCTCTGAGGGAGACTCCTGCTAACTCTCCTCTTCCAAATACTGCTCCAGTTTTTGCGCGAACGGCTTCTGGATATTTTGCCGACATCAATGACACTTTCACCGACTCATCTGCCTATACTGTGACAGAACTGTCAAGTGCGTGCAAGCTGATAATTTGGCTCAAAATTAAGTATTGTATTCTTAAATGGAACTATCTATGGTTCTTATTAACTGTACTTGCCTTCCTCCTTTGGATTGGGTTTGTCATTGTTTTCTTTTTACTGATACGTGGTCATTACCTCCCTGAACGCATTACAGTTGAACTCGTAGATGCGGTCCCAAAACCACATTTTTCCTCTCTGAACGGCCGCAAAGACTTGTCCCTAGTGAACATTTCCGCCATTCCAATTCCAGATGGGATTGTTTTGGATAAAGTATCATTTGATATATACAGCCCAACGGAGGTCATTCAGCTTCCTTATGTATTTAAAATTTTTATGAACGATGTTATAACACCCAGAGTAATTTCTGATGATTGGGATGTGAAAACAGTTGATTCTGTGATAACTGATTTGCAGTACTTCATTGTATTTGAAAATGAGGATCTTTATCAATCCAAAGAAAATTATGGAGATATGTTCTGTTATAATTATTATGGACATCATTTTATTCACAGAGCAAGTCCCCCAAAGACTTCTTAATTTTACGCAGTGGGAACACTGTCCGACTCCACCAGTGGGGAGTTCAAAAACGTATACTGAAACGTTTGCATATTTCTATCTGCACAATGTTAAAAATGTTGAGTCGTATTATTTTAGATTGCTAGTAATGGAAAGTCAACATATTTTATTGACTGATGCAAAATTGATTTATTCTGATTCCTTTGTTTCCCGGTTAGCTATGGAAGGCTATGTATATTGGCTGAAGTTGATAGACTTAGTGTGTGGGGATCTACAAATTGGCACATAAGGAGGAAAGAAACTTTATTTAGAGCATGCCTGATACCCGTTCAAATGATATTTCTGAATTAAACTGTACAACAGACAAGTTGTTTAGGCTTAGCAAAAATTAAGGATTTAAATGTGCCCAGTATTCCTGCCCATGCAAAATTTTACAAATGCCAAAAGTACATAAATGTATCTGAAGGTCAGTTTGATTGGTGGGGGGGTCCAAAATGGAACAATCTGGTAGAGACTTCTAGTTGCGGATTCCTTACCTTAGAATTTCCTCAGGTGTCAGACTGGATCCAGAGATTTTTTTTCTTCGAGCAATAACCTTGCGCGTCGGTAGGTGGTGTCTGTCGTAGTCGTAGGCTTCGTGGTCGCCGTGATGATGTCGGGAGTAGTACATAGACGCCACCCTCGCGCAGTGACGTCAGTTCTTTTCTTTCCGTGCCACGTGCTGATCCGAGAGAGAGCTACCCTCTGCAATTTTTTGGCCAAATTCGACCGTTTTGTCGATATTTTTTGGTGCGACCTTTGGTGCGTCGAGGATGTCCCCGAAGACCGGGTTCAAGCCATGCGAGGACTGCCAATGCATGATGTCAGTGACGGACCCTCATCGTGTCTGCCTGTGGTGCCTCGAGGGCGACCAAACCCGAAGTTGTGCTCCGAGTGCTGGGGGATGCATCCGAAGGCTTTGAGGGAGTGGTCCCTAAAGCTGATGGCGGCCCAGCACTCGACTCAGCGTAGATCCTGATCTCGCTTGAGAGGAAGGTCTCGAGATCAGTTGCGGAGCCTCCACCACTTGTCTTCTTCGAAATCTTCGGGTCAAGGTAAAAAGAAGTAGAAGAAGTCCCATCGCTCTCCGACTTCACCCCCTCGTTCAGTCGACGCGACTCAGGACGAGCGTCCACGAACTAGGCCTCCATCCTCAGAGCCTACGTCTGGGTCGACTCCGCGCTTCCCTGAGTTTCCTGGAGCGACCCCCGCCCAACTCAGAGTTCTACGAGGCCATGTGCCTCATCTTTGGGAGTGCGGACCCCGATACGGTGCCTTCTGGCTGACGGGCCTTCGGATCCGCACCGACGCCGGTTGCACAGTCGAGACCTTCCACAGCACCGGATCATTTAGCGACGCTCACGACGTCGGTAGTGGCCACTATCGACGTCGACCCGATTCTCATTCCCGACCACTCTGAGTCGGAGCGGCATCGGGTGACGCTGCCATCGGCGGGCCCCATTAGCCCGAAGTCGGATTCTGACCCATTTTCCTATGGGTACGAATACGGAGGAGGAATTGGAGGGGTCCCTGGCCCCTTATGAATACCAGGAAGACCCTACTATGGACTGGGCACAGGACTTGGGCGAAGCCAGTGGTCTTGATATTTCTCCTGACTCTGGCATGCTGTCTCCTCCTACCGTGACTACGGCTGAAGGAGCTACCGATGGTATGGTGGTTAGTAGGGTGGCTGAGGTCCTTGGCCTTGAGCTACCTACTGTTGAAGTCAGGTCTAACCTCCTGACGGAGGTGCTTCAGCCTGGGGCTTCTACCTCTGAACCCCTTCTCCCATTTAATGAAGCCCTCACTGACGTCCTTTTGGGTACGTGGTCCAAACCCAAAACAGGGGCTCCTGTGAACAGGACGATCGCTCGCCACCATCGGCCTGCGCTGAACGACCTGAAGTTCCTGTCCCAACATCCTACGCCTGAGAGTCTTGTTATCCAGGCATCCTCTTCTTCTGGCGGGTTCCCTTCCGCACCCCCGGATAGGGAATCCAAAAGGCTGGAACAATTTGGTAAGAAGTTATTTTCTTCCTCCAGCCTTGCGCTGCGGTCCGTGAACACCTTTTGGGCCGTTATTCCCACTCCCTGTGGGATACGGTTGCGCAAGTCCTGCCACAGATACTGGAGAAAGGCCGTACTATCGTCTCCCAAGCAGTCAAAGATGGGAGAGACGCAGCGAAGTTCACCATCCGTTGTTGGCCGGATACGACCGACTCTCTGGGCAGATCGGTTGCTATGACAGTGGCCTTAGGGCACCAGGGTTGGTTACGTACTTCTGGTTTCTCGGGGATGTCCAACAGTCACTCATGGACATGCCCTTTGATGGCACCCGTCTCTTTGGAAACAAAGCGGACTTGGCCTTGTAGAGGTTCAAGGAGTCTAGGGCTACGCCTCGGTCAATTTGGCCTTTCTGCTGCCACACTCTCCCCCCCCCCCCCCCCCCCCCCAACAGTCCACTTTTTATCCCTTTCGTGGCCACAGAAGGGGTGCCCTGTCGTGTCCTCAACCCAGCCACTGGGCCATACACGCTGGACAGCCTATGCGTGGCCGGGGGCGCAGAATCCCATGTGGTCGTGGGACAGGGAACCAGAGGTCTGTCCAGTCCACACCTGCCCCCGCAGCAGCCTCCAAACCTTCCTAGTTCGTCCCCTCACTCCCACCCAGTAGGTGGCAGAATCCACCATCACCCGCCCCACTGGGAACATATCACCACGGAGGCGTGGGTTTTGCAAATAATTCGGAAGGGCTACTCCCTCCCTTTCGAATCCGCACCACCACACATGCCACCATTCTTCCATCCCCTCTCGGAGGATCATTTGGTGCTTCTCCGCCAGGAAGTCGCAGCTCTCTTGGCCAAGGGAGCTAAAGAAAGGGTCCCTGTGCCAGAAGTAGGTCGTGGTTGTTTGTCCTTCTTTGGTATCAGAAAGTAGTGGGAATAAGACTTGCGCCCTATCCTAGATCTTCGGGACCTGAACTACTTCCTCAAGACGGAGAAGTTCAAAATGCTCACCCTGGCTCAGGTTCTGTCTGCCTTAGACCCAGAAGACTGGATGGTAGCGTTGGACTTGCAGGACGCTTATTTCCACATCCCCATCCTGCCTGCCCACAGACGTTACCTACGATTCGTGGTAGGTCATGAGCACTTTCAGTTTACCGTGCTCCCTTTCGGCATTACCAGTGCCCCTCGGGTGTTCACGAAAGTGATGGCGGTGATTGCAGCTCATCTCGGTCTTCCCCTACCTAAACGACTGACTGTTGAAGGCGCCTTCGCCTCCAGCCTACGGCGAACCTCCTGCACGAGCTGGGGTTCACTATAAATGTGCCGAAGTCACACCTGACTCCCTCTCAGACGCTCCCTTTCATCAGGGCAGTTCTGGACACAGCGCGGTTTCGGGCTTATCCACCCCAAAAGCGAGTCCAAGACATTCAGGCTATGATTCCGATCTTTCAGCCTTGGTCTTGGGTTTCGTTGTGACAGACTCTGAGGCTGCTGGGCCTCTTGGCCTCCTGCATCCTTCTAGTAACACATGCCAGGTGGCATATGCGGGCTCTGCAGTGAGCGCAGCATCAGGGCAATCTCTCCGACATGGTCCAGATCTCAGAGGGGACTGCAAAAGACCTGCAGTGGTGGCTTTCGAATCCCAATTGGGTCAACGGCAGATCCCTCTCCCTTCCCCAACCAGATCTCTCAATAGTGACAGATGCGTCGCTTCTGGGTTGGGGCGGCCACATGGGAGAGGCGGAGATCAGAGGCCTCTGGTCTCCGGCGGAGTCGGGACTCCACATCAACATGCTGGAGCTCTCCATCCAGAGGTGGCGCAAGGTCTCTTTCTCAAGTGGAGAGAGCCTTGGTTAGATCTGGTCGCCTCCGCAGAGAACACGCAACGTCAGCTATTTTGCACGGTGGAGTTTCCAAGGCGGCACTCGCTCGGAGACGCTTTTCGTCTTGAGGGAAACTCTGGCCTCCTTTATGCCTTCCCGCCTATCCCTCTTCTGCCCAGAGTTCTCAAGAAGTCAAGAGCGACCGAGCCAAGTTATCTTGGTGGCTCCGGACTGGGCTCGAAGAGTGTGGTATCCTGAGCTACTGAGCAGGTCCATCGATCCTCCACTCAGACTGCCTCTTCAGGCGGATCTTTTGTCGCAGCAGCAGGGGACGGTCCTCCACCCGAATCTGTCCAACCTCCGGCTTCATGCTTGGAGATTGAGCTGCAACAGTTGACGGCATTTGCCCTTCCACCCGAAGTCTGCAATGTTATCTTGACAGCCAGGCGTCCCGCGACTAAAACTGTATATGCCTGTCGTTGGAATAAATTTGTGGCATGGTGCACCAACAAATCTGTTGACCCCCTATCTGCCCCTCTTTCAGAGGTTCTTCTATTCATTCTTTCCTTAGCCCAGCAGGGCTCTGCATTGGGCACCCTTAAGGGGTATCTGTCTGCCATTTCCGCCTTTCTTAGGCTTCTTGATCAGCCCTCACTCTTTAAATCTCCTCTTGTGAGTAGGTTCTTAAAGGGGCTTACCCATTTATTTCCTCCCACTCCCTTCATCATGCCTCAGTGGGATCTTAATCTTGTGCTTACTTTCTTGATGTGTACTCCCTTTGAGCCTATGCATAATTGTCCCTTACGGCTCCTCACATTCAAAACTGTCTTTCTTATCGCCATCACCTCTGCTCGCAGGGTGAGTGAGCTTCAGGCCGTTTCTTCAAAGCCTCTGTACTTTTCCGTACACCCTGACAAAGTGGTGTTACGCACTAGAGCTTCCTTCCTTCCTAAGGTGGTTACACCGTTTCATGTGGGCAGTCCATCACTTTGCGTACCTTCTACGCACCCCCACATCCTTTCCATGAGGAGGAGAGACTCCACCGTCTGGACCAAAGAGCGTTGGCGTTCTATCTCAATCGTACTAAAGACTTCCGGGTGGACGATCAACTCTTTGTTGGCTATGTGGGTGCGAAGAAAGGGAAGGCGGTGCAGAAACGTACTATCTGTCGATGGGTGCTTCTTTGCATCAAAATGTGCTATGCTTAGGCGAAAAAGCAACCTCCTGACCCCTTGCAGGGCTCATTCTACAGGGCCACTGCTGCATCCACTGCGTTAGCACGTGGTGTTCCTGTCCTGGATATCTCTTAGGCAGCTTCGTGGGCGTCTCTGCACACGTTTGCTAAGCATTACTGCCTGGACAGTCAGGTCCGTCGGGACGGCTACTTTGGTTGTTCACTCCTGCAGGACTTTCTAGTATGATCTTAGTTCGCAGCCCATCACTGAGGATGGCATTGCCTGGGTATCTATTCTAAGGTAAGGAATCTGCAACTAGAAGTCTCTATTAGATGTACAAGTTACTTACCTTCAGTAACGAAATATCTGGTAGAGACATAGGCCCTCATTCTGACCTTGGCGGGCGGCAGAGGCCGCCCGCCAAAGTCCCGCCGTCAGGTTACCGTTCCGCGGTCGAAAGACCGCGGCGGTAATTCTGACTTTCCCGCTGGGCTGGCGGGCGGTCGCCTTCAGGCCGCCCGCCAGCCCAGCGGGAAAGAGGCTTCCACGATGAAGCCGGCTCGGAATCGAGCCGGCGGAGTGGAAGCTGTGCGACGGGTGCAGTTGCACCCGTCGCGTATTTCACTGTCTGCGCAGCAGACAGTGAAATACATTTAGGGGCCCTCTTACGGGGGCCCCTGCAATGCCCATGCCAGTGGCATGGGCACTGCAGGGGCCCCCAGGGGCCCCGCGACCCCCCCTACCGCCATCCGGATCCCGGCGGTCGGACCGCCGGGATCTGGATGGCGGTGGGGGGGTCGGAATCCCCTCGGCGGCGCAGCAAGCTTCGCCGCCTTGGAGGATTCAGTGGGGCGGCGGTACACTGGCGGGAGCCCGCCAGTGTTGCCGGTCCGACCGCGGCTTTACCGCTGCGGTCGGAATCCCCATTGGAGCACCGCCGGCCTGTCGGCGGTGCTCCCGCGGTCCTCCGCCCTGGCGGTCTTTGACCGCCAGGGTCAGAATGACCGCCATATTCTAGTTGCAGATTAATTACTGCCCACCCATCCTCCCCGTTTGCGAACTGATTTCTAGGGACAGGGATTCCCCCCTTTCAGGTCCTTAGCTCTGGTGCACCAATATCCGTGTTCTTAGCGGCTCTGCGGTGGAAAGTCGTTAAAAGAAACTGGCGTCTCTGCGCGAGGGCGGCGTCTATGTACTACTCCCGACGTCATCACGGTGACCACGACTCCTACGACGCCTGCTGAGTCGACAGATGCCACCTACCAACGCGCAAGGGTATTGCTAGAAGAAAAAAATCTCTGGATCCAGTCTGACGCCTAGGGGAAATTCTAAGGTAAGGAATCTGCAACTAGAATATGTCTCTAGCAGATATTTTGTTACCGAAGGTAAGTAACTTGTACTTTAACACATCACTTTCACCTCCTGGTGGGTGGTTATTGTGGCTAGTGGACACCAATGGGTGCCATACTTAATTTGTAAACTCCACGGGGGTTTAGAACAAGTAGGCCAGACCCTCGCTATGTCTCATGAGAACACTCCGATATAGTGATAACATATAGTGTAGGTAAATTATGCCAGCAGTGGTTGAAAAGTTCCTCGCTTGATGCTGTTAAAGAACACCTCGGTCTCCTGTCTAATGATACAGATTTGCAGGATTTCCTGTTAGGCCCCAGAAGACAACGCAGAAAGCTCTTCTTATATGCAGTATAAAATTAAATTTGGAAACTTTGCCAACAAGAAGCGGCTTCCCGGTTAAGGCAAATAGATCAGGAAAGTGTACAGAAAGCATTAGCCGTTGTAGATAATGGGATTGCCCGACCGAATATACACCTTGAACAATATTGTCTCTTCTGCAATAGACATAGTACAAAACAACATGTCATCTTTACACCATTGACAGTCAGTGAAGGTCCACTATGCAGTTAGCGTGGATACTACAAACATTGAAAGCGGGTCACATTCTCCAACAACATGTTAGCGCAAGGGATATATTTTCAACATTTAATTTGACGTGGCAACAACAAGTAATGACTAAGAAAAAAATCGACTTATGTCATGCTAAACATCAAAAAAGTTGCCTTTTACTGTGGTTGAAATACCATCTGCTGAATGGTCGATACACAGGGTTATTAATCTGCCTATTTCAACACTTCAATTCACATCCTGCTTGAAACACATTCCAGTAGGCAGATATGAAAGGCTGGGAGATAATTACATACACGAGGTGTGGTAGCTACCCTTTTCATACAAATGTTTCAATGGCATGAAAGAGGTCTTTCTTAGTGGCCATGAGCCATTCGATGGTTTGTAAGCAGCTGTCCTTGCACGGGCGTGTAATGCCTCGGTGGTGTACTTGGCTTGTTATATGAAGGGCATTCCAGTCCCCTTGATAAGACCTGCGTTCCAGGTGATGTTAAATGGCTGTTATGTGTTCCTTAACAGTGGAAGTTGTTGTAGAATGGAAGCCAGAATAGCTTATGTCATATCAGTCTCTCAAATTGTCACCTGTTGCGGGAATGTCCTTTTTTCCCCCTGCACAACAAAGGGAAGTAGCAGAGATTTGGCCTCATACTTCAGATGTGAATTTTGACAAGTTGAGCAAACTCTAGGCTTTTGTTTCAAAAACATGTGGCGCTTACATCTAAGTGCAAGACTTATGCGCTTTAAGTTGCGAGGTCATCTGCAGAGATTCAGTCCCTTTTAAATACAAACTTTCCGAAACACTTTGGTAAATTTGTGGGGCGAATATTTAATGCGTCTAGTACTATTGGAATCATGCATTTCTTTAAGGCTGTTGGGTTCTGGTTTAGTTCACAATTTTTCCTCTATATTTGGCTGAATACCTTTAGCCATACACTCAAAGTTCTCTAGTGTTTTCTCTGGGATTTCCGATTACTTTGTCTATAATAGGTGGCATTCTGCTGTTGCTAATTTTTCTGTGCAGTGGCTGTCCCTTCACAACAAGGAGGACTGAAATCGCTTCCACCATCGCAACTGTGTTGTGAAAGCATGATGCAGTATTTCAGAACACCACTCCTGGAACAACTTGAGTGAGACAGGTCTCTGTCATTTAGACCGGTTTTGGATTGTGTGCAGCACGTGCCTTTTCGAATGTGCACTGAAAGTTTGTCTTTCTACGCTGCGCTTACTTTCATTGGACACTGATCTGTTGATGATCTCGCTGAGTGCTCATAACCAGACATGCGCGTTGAGGGTGCATTTGCTACGGGAAGCTGCTTATGGGTTATCTTTCGTGGATAATGCAGCTCTTAACTCAACATTGGGCACACCAAGGAATGATGCTGCCTCAGCTGGAGTTCAGGCTTTGGAACATGAGTGCTCTATGGTTTTACTTGGTAACGATTTGGATATTTTACCACCTGCCGAAGTGGAACATTTCCTGGCTTCAATTGTCCCGGACATAATTGGCAATTTTAAAAATGCCATTGACTTTTGAATTTGGTTTTATTGGCGCCACTGCTGATGTTTTAAATTGCTCCTTATTTCCATATGCTCAAGTGTCTTTTAACTTGTCATTATTGACATTCATGTTTATATGCTTTTATGAATAAATTGTAGTAGTTTTTTAATTCATTTTAGGCTCTGAACCACCTTTGAACCAGCAAGGGGAAGGTGTTGTATAGCTATTTTAGCCATGTCTTATACACGTTATTTTAGTAAACTAGGCCTGTCGTTGTGCACTTTAGCCCAGTTACATTTTATTCAGCATTGCTTTATTTTTCCAGCATTAGCCACATTTGCGGTGTTTTTATTGTCTCTGCTTGTTCTTTCGCCTAGGAAAGCATCACTTTCTTAGCACTGCATTCATTTCACTATGTGCTTTCCTCAAGGCTGCAATCGGGAAAGGTAGCGGGCAAAAGTGGTACGCTCTGTCACTGACTTTCACAGAAACATACACATCCTTACATAGGGACATTTTTCCTAGAACATCCATTGTTTTATTATAAAACACTTCTGTGTCCCATACATGTTCGAGGGAGATTCCAACCAGATTACCATCCCTGCATGCTTATTGCTGAACATCTTTGCTGCGGCTTCTTGCTTAGACTGCCGAATCCCCGGTCTATATGGGGGATAGCGTCTTTCCAGACAACAGGCTTCCTTGCTCAGGTTTGGGAGATGATGGAGGGCAGGGGTGGAAGGGGGGGACCTGAAGGGTGGATTAGGGTTTATTATGCTGTGCTCTAACAGCTTAGGTAGGAAATATATACATCATTCCCAGTGACAGTTTGGTGGGACTATTTTTGTGTTTCACTCTCCTTGTCACAATTTTACTGCTAGTGTGTTTTATCACCCTAGTTATTGCAGTACATGCCATTTTATCTAAGATGCAGTTACCTCAGTAAACCTTATTGAACTTTACTCTGCTTCTGTCTGTCTTTGCCTGTGTGAGTTTAATGTAACAGCGAAAGGGATGAGATCTGATTGACCACGATTCCCCTGAGGAGTCCTCTCTGTCATGCGCTCGGCTGCCACAACCGTCCCCACTCTCGGGTGGAGATGAGGCACTGCTAGTTAGCCGGAAAACCCATATTAGGCCAATAGGAGTCACATGGTGTGGAATTGTACTCAGTACCCACAGTTCAGGTGATTCTGCCCCCCAAAGCCAGTAGTCTTATTAGGCTATTGAGAACCTATGCGACAAAATATTTGCAGCATATGCAAGTAGTTGATTTGAAACGCTTACACCCCAACAGCTCTTGATTGTATTTGAGTGCTCAGCTGAACAGCAAAAATGAAGTTCTTGTCTTGTAATGGCCGCAAAGACCCCTGGTTAGTGAAAGGAAATTGATGGCCTCAGGTGAGTTGAACAGTCCACTGAGTGGACAGTGTCCTCATTGTGGACCTGTACTCAGGTTACCGGGACTCTAATCGGACGTTGTTGAGGTCACGGAGCAAATCCTCGTGTTCCTCATTCACACATTAATATTTTCTAAATAAAAAACTGACTTCCTTCTTCAGATTATGATGATAACACAGAGCTGGTTCTGGAGTGGTTTGGTAAACTCCCTCAATAGCAGACTTCAAGCCTGGCTTGACAAAAGGAGGGTGACTGTCCTGATGACAGTAGCCTTTGAAAGTGTCACATTTCTAGTCCTTTAAAATTGAAAAACATTATTGCACCTCAAATGAAATACCAGTTGACCCCCTTAACCCGTATGTGCATATGTAGTGGCAGCTCCAAGATGCTGCATAATAAAAAGCCTTACTTACCCAGTGTTTTGGGAATTATAGTGTTACCTGGATTAAAGGTTCATCTTTAATTCTTCCTCTGGCAATTCTTGTATGAATGTGGTTTTGTAGAATTCATGACACCTACAACAGTTTCTCTTTTATCTCCTTATACTATTGAGCTTTGCATTGTGAAGGAAATCTCTTATTTTGGAAAGATGTACTTTTCTATTGAGACATAATAGATTTTTCTCTTTAAAAGGCTCAAACTGCCCATTTGAAGTTGTTTTTGGCACCAGACCCCACTACGCTTGCCAGACACTGAACTGAGGTGTTTCACTAGAAAACAGGAATTTGCTCCAAGACACCCATACCTTCTTTTCATATTTTCTCACGAGGGGCGCATATTTTACCCAGTATTGGATCTTTCATTGATTCACATGCTTGAATTATCCCCATCGTCGAAGTGGGAGCCCCAAAGTATCTTAGAAAAGCAGCAAGTGACAAATAACCATAAGCTATAATGCTAGCAAACTTTAACATATAGCCTATCCATGTTGTTATGAAAAAAGAACCAAATGTGACCTATAACCAATCAGGCGCTAGCACTCTAGAACACTCCCAAGAGAGGCACCTTCTCTCACATTTTCTACCACACGTCGTGTGAAGGGAGTCTTCTTGATCTCAGCTCAGTTTTTTCCTGTCGGAACACATTTCTGTTTCAGAAAATGTCTGATACTTCTAAATAAAAAAGGCCTTTTTCCCCCTTGTAAGACCAGTGGCTAGAAAAGGCTCCATGTGGATAATCCACGTAAGGATTGTTTGTACTGCCTGCATCCAAGGACTGCAAGATATGCCACACCTTCTCTGCTAAAACTCTGAGGGACAGTGAATGGAGAGTTTTAATTTGGCTACAGGCTAAATCCTGTACTTCAGGTGAGGAGAGTGACATAGACACAAAGTCTAAAAAAAAAGGTCTAGATCATCTGACCCAGAGCAGTCTGAGGAGGGCAGAAAACATCATAAGGTTCACCACAAAGACCCTTCAAAATCCTTTACAGGGTTAGCCTCCTCTCAGTCATCCTCTCCACATCGAAAAAAGGAGACCTGTCAACGTTCTCCCTCTTCAGAACCGTCGACATCCAGAAAAGGTTCCTCTTAAACTAAGTAGACAATGGCGTCACAGTCAATGATCGTGTTGACCACGACTACTACAGCCACTGTCTCGTCGACGAGACCTTCGTCGACAATCACATTGTCGACGTCCGTGCTAAAAACTCCAATTGCTTTGGTGCAGGTGAGTGAGACCATAGATTTGACTTCGCTTAAGAAAAGACCTCTATCGAAGACAACATTGGAAAAACCCTCGTCAAAGAGGACATCGTCGACGGATACAGCGTTAAAGACACCGTCGACGACACCAACGTTAACTCCTTCGATGAGACCACTTTTAGTAATGCCTACGGCCACTCCGTCGACAATACCATCATCAACGATGGTAATAACAATGCCTTCAAGCAGTTTGGTTCCTACCTTGCATCCTAAAGATACATCCCCTAGTAAGGTAACTACATTATTACCTAGTCATTTGCTGGTCTGGGAGGAGTCTGCAGATGAAGGCCCATTGGGAGGTGCAGATAGTCCTTTTCATTTGCAAATCTAATACCAGAATGACGACGATGAATACGAACATCAAGAATATGACCTTTATTACACGCATCATAGGCATTACAACAAGCCAGTGCACCATCAACAACCGCGGGATACAGTGCAAATACCTGCCTCCCTAATGCAGGACTTACAGCTCAGGACTACAAAAAGAGATTTTCTGTTTCAGCTACAAAGCAGCCACAGCAGTCACAACTGCTCCTACCTTCCTCTCCGGCCACTCCGAGGGCCATGCCTCCACCACCCGCTACGCCTAGGTTAACACCTAATTATGCAATAGCTGCTCTGCCCAGAGAAGACATCACTTCAGAGGATGAGAGAGAAGGAGAGATTATCACTCCTAAACACCCTTGTGATGAGTGGGATGATTATTTGGCCCCTATGCCATCACCACCACCACCTCATCCATCTGATTCTCCTCCAGGGGATATAGGAGGTTTTCATAATCAAATGGACAGGGCCGCCACCCTCTTCCACTTGCCAACATCTGTCTCATTCTGAATGTTTTCTACATGATTTTTAAGAGCAGGCAAGAACATCTGTTAGGGCAATCCCTATCATAGACTTCATCTGGAGTGAAGGTTTAAAGATTATGAAAAACCTAGCCAAAGAACCACCAGTGCCATCTAAACTTGACAAAAAATATAAGGCTACGGATGACCCTTCAGCCTGTCTTACAGGGCACCCAAAACCAGACTTTGCCGTATCTTAAGCTGCACAAAGACGTTCTAAAAATCTGTATAATCCAATTTCAGCCCCACCATACAAGGAGGGCAGACGTTGGATAACATAGGCAAGAGATTCTCATCGATGTCCGCCATTACGGTAGGGGCTTGACAACACCTTGGCTATTTTAGGTCGCTGTGTCCGTCAGATGTGGTCTGACAGAAGTGCCCTCATCGACCTCATCCCTGAAGACAAGCAACCTTAGGCACGCAAAATACTACAGGAGGTTGAGCACACGTCTGCAGAGGTAATCGATTGCACACTAGACATAGCCTACACGGGCTTTCGGCACTTAGAGAGAGCGACAGTTTTGCACCGCCAAGGTTGGTTAAAGGCAACCTCATTCAGACCTGAGGTTCAATCCAGAATTTTAGATATGGCCTATGATGACGAAACCCTTTTCGGGAAAGACGGCGCATTGCTAGCCTTCAAGACAGACACAGAGACTGCTCGCTCTGTGGGTACTCTATAATACAGGAGGCAGCCCTTCCGGGGAGTCATAGTTAGAGGCTTCTCTTCTTTTAGGGATACCTTCCATAGACAATATCAACAGTCCCAATGCAGGCCAACCCATTACCAGTCTTACCAAAACAGCTTATATCAAACAAGGAAGCTGTTACCGAAGGACCGCCGTCAGGACGATATACTCTCTGCAGAGGCACCTTATATTTGGAAATCAGGCTAATTTAGGACCTGTATAAACATTTCTTTGCAATGAAGATTTCCAATCACAGACTCTTCGTGACTTTTGGAATATAGTTTGGCCCAACATTTCGATTTCAAACAACAGTTATAAAAATAAGAAAGCCTTGATAAAGTCCCTTGCAGGACGAAACACGTGTCTGCTGAATTTGGAAGAACTGGACAATTTCTATCTCTATTTGGATGAAGATAATTCTTTCCGCTTCTTAATCTCCAGAGTGGACAACTTCTACCCCCATAACCATTTTTTCTCTCTTTTGGACTTTGAATGGTCATATTAGGGGATAAACCACTCTTTTGTTGAGTAAACACGTAATTTTGTTCTATGTCGGTTGAATGTTTGTATATATGTGTATAGGTTATTTGTTATAAAATTCTAGTTTTTGTTGTCATTAATTTTTTATGGAAATAAATTTCTTTTACATCAAATTCAATGTCTATGATTTACCTATTAAAATTCTTTTTTGCTTTTCTGAACTTTGCAACAATTACATTTTGCACTGATACCACTTTAGTGGAACTTTATATTATGTTTTCCTTATATGATTAAGTGTGCAATGATTATTTGACTATTGATAATAGAGGGACCTTACCTTCTGTGTGCTCCATTCTCACTTTTCTATATATCAAACAAGGAGGCAGAAGGAAGCAGCCCCTTCCCCCCCCCCCCCCTAGCACCAAGAATTTTCACTAAATGTGTTGCACCTGTAGCGGCTACTGTCTGCAGCAAGGGGCTTTAAAGTTTCCCGTACTTAGACAGCTGGCTAATAAAGGCTCCAACTTTGCCACAGGCCTCCAATGCCACCAGTGCCTGCCTAGCATTATTTCACAGTCTGAGTGTAAATCATCAGAAATCATCCACTATTCCAACATGCAAGATGGTCTTTCTTGGTACAAAACTCGACACAGACAGAAAAAAGGCTGATCTCTGAATAGCAAGACAACAGAAACTTTCCAGTCTGACACTCACAATATCAAAAATAAAGTTTGTTTCTGTAAGAACATTCAAGTCGCTTTTAGGAATAATTTCCTCATCAGTCAACCTAGTTCATCTAGCAAGACTAAAAATGAAACTGTTACAAGAGTAACTACAGCTCCAATGGACATGTTCTCGAGGGTCCTTCGAAGATTTGATCAGGGTCACCCCAAGAATGATACAAACCCTCAAATGGTGGTCTCAAACCAGTCATATCTCTCCAGGTTTAACTTTCCTAACTCAAATGCCAGATTTCATCATCATCAACATACGCTTCTCTGGAGGCTTGGGAGGTCATTTGCAAGACGTGCATTCAAGGCAGATAGTCCGGATCGCAAAAGAAAATGCACAGAAATCTGTTAGAGCTGAAAGTGATTTCCCTTACTCTGAAAGCATTCCTCCCTCGTATTTTAGGATCTTTGGTGTTGATCCGTTTGGACAACACAACAAGTACCTATTTTGTCAACAAACAGGGAGGAACATGATCTCTCTGCCTCTCAAGAGAAGCCCAAGCTCTCTGGTAATGACTCACTTTTCACAGAATATCTGAGAGCGGAATACCTACCAGGTATCAGCAACGTCCTTGCACACACACTCAGCAGGACAGAAGACGGTTGTAATGAACGGGAACTCAATCAGAAGGAACTAGACAAGATATTTTCGGTGCTGAGGATGGCCAGCTCTAGATCTTTGTGCAACCAATGAGAACACCAAATGCTGCTTTTACACCAGTTGGTTCCTACTCCCGGGGTTGTGGTGGAATGCTGTTTCTATGCGTTGGTCCGGGATCTTTGCATATGCTTTTCCCCCCTTCCAATTGATCCCTAGACTTCTTAAGAAGATGAAAGCAGAGGGTTGCATACTCATAGCACCCAGGTGGCCCAGGTAGAATTGGTACACGGAACTCATTCTCCTGTCGGTGGCCAATCCCATTCGGCTTCCTGCAAGCACAACCTACTAACAAAGAGTCAAGGTATAGGAAAGTAGCCTCTTTATAGCTTGGTTACCACACTTTTGGCCTGTTTGTCAGTGTGCTTGACTGTGTTCACTGGGATCCTGCTAACCAGGACCCCAGTGACTGCTCTCTCCTCTAAATTTGGTTGCTGGTAACTTTTTATCCCCACAAATGGCATACTGGCTCCCCCATATAAGTCCCTAGTGTATGGTACCTAGGTACCCAGGGCATTAGGGTTCCAGGGGATCCCTATGGGCAGCAGCAGTTATTCTGCCACCCATAGGGAGCCCATGCAAAGGGTTCTGCAGGCCTGCCATTGCAGTCTGTGTGAACCAGGTGCACGCACCCGGTTTCACTACAGGTCACTTCACAAGGTCACTGTAAGTCACCCCTACGGTAGGCAGTCTCAGCCCAGAAGGCAAGGTGCAGGTAACTGTGTGTGAGGGCACTCCTACACTAGCAGAGGTGCCCCCACAAACTCCAGCTCCAATTTACTGGACTTCGTGAGTGCGGGGACACCATTTTATATGTGTACTGGAGGTAGGTCACTACCTATGTCCAGCTACATAATATAATGGTCACTCCGAACCTGGGCATGTTTGGTATCAATCATGTCGAAATCATACCCCAATACTGTTGCAAGAATTGGAAGTATGATTCCATACACTCTGGGGGCTCCTTAGAGGACCCCCAACATTCTACCACCAGTCTTACAGGGTTTTTCCAGGCAGGCCAGCTGCTGCCATCCCCTCAGACAGGTTTCTTCCCTTCTGCTGCTTGATCTGATCAAACCCAGTAAGGCAGAACAACAGATTTCCTTTGGGAGAGGGAGGCATCACCCTCTCCCTTTGGAAATAGGTGTGACTGGCTTGGGAGGGGTAGCCTCCCCAAGCCCTTGGTTTGCTTTGAAGGGTACATTTGGTGCCCTCCGTGCATAAACCAGTCCACACCGGTTCAAGGACCCCCAGTGCCTGCTCTGGTGCGAAACTGGACAATGGAAAGGGAAGTGACCACTCCCTTGCCCATCACCACCTCAGGGGTGGTGCCCAGAGCTCTTCCAGAGGGTCCCTGGGTTCTGCCATCTTGATTCCAAGGTTAGCAGGGAACTCTGGGAGCATCTGAGTGGCCAGGCCAGGCCAGGCAGATGACGCCAGAGGCACCCTCTGATAGGTAGTTACCTGGTTAGATGACCAAGCCCCCTCTTTGCGCTATATAGGGTCTTCCTCTGGGTTGGGTCCTCAGATTCGGCTTGCAAGATTCCAGCAGGACTCCTCTGCAACCTGTGCGTCGACTTCCGGAACCGTGATTGGACCCTCCCGGAACCTACAAGCTGCAGATCCACGAGGAAGGCTCTTCTGCATCATTGTATCCAGAATTCCTGCCAGCTTTACAATATTTCCCCAGCTGTGCATCGTCAGAAGACTGCAACTCTTTAGCCTGCACAAGAAGAAGACGGAATCTCCCTTGGGGTGAAGGCATCACTCCCCTATAACTACAGGTATCTGGCTGGAACGACAACTGGCTGCATGGATCTCCCCTCATCCTGAGTGGCGTGGGACTGGCATTATGGGTGGCAGTCCGGAGGGCCACACTTGTTCCTCTCTACCAGCTGTCACGCTTTGGTAGTGGTAAGTATTTTCCACTCCACGCAAGACAGTACCCCTAAGCTCCACGTGCTTTGCAGCCGCCGCCAAGGGTTGTTTGCTTTACCTCCAAGGGGAGCTTCAGGCCACGTGTAGCTCCAGCCCCCAGCACTCCCTTCTGTAACTCCTGGGCCTCTAATGACGTGGGAGCAACTTCTTGTGGTGCTGCGTGGGCTGCTTCTGCAACTTCTGTGTCCCAGTCCTGTGGGTGCTGCCTCTGCTCCTGTGGACGTAGAGGGTCCCCTGTGACTCCCCCTCCTGGGTAGAGTCCTCCTGGACCTTGCTGGTCCCTGGCAGCACCCCTTTTACTCCACCTGCAAGTTTGCCTTTTCCAAGGCTTGTTGGTGGAAATCCTTCACCAACACCCACCTTCAATCCAGCTTCCAGCGTGGGACACCTTTTGCATGCATCAGGAACTCTTCTCCAGCGCTGATCTGTCTTCCTTCTTCGTCGACCAACTCCAAAAGGTACCTCTGGGTGGGTAGTATCTCCTACTCCCCCTGGATTTCACAGACACTTGGTCCCCTCTCTCCCCAGGTCTCCATCTTCGGTATTCCACTGCTGGTTCCTTGCAGGCTGTTCTGGGTGTCTTCTTTTCATCCTTTGGGGTGGTTTGGGGGACATCCAGTGCTTTACTCCTGCATTCCTGGTACTGGGAAGTACTGCATTACATACCTGGGTGGTTTCCTAGTACTCCCAGCTTCCCTCTACATGATTTACTTGCCTAATTGGGGGCCCTGGATTTGCATCCCACTTTCTTAGTATATGGTTTGTGCTCCCCCTTGGGCCACTATTGAATATTGCTAATTTACACTGTTTTCGAACCCTCTAATGCCTCTTATTGTTTATTAGTGTGTGTATATACATGTTCGATGGCATGTGTAGCTGCAGATACACATGCTGTGCACATCCCGCCATCTGGTGTTGGGCTCGGAGTGTTACAAGTTGTTTTTCTTCGAAGAAGTCTTTTCGAGTCACGAGACCGAGGGACTCCTCCCATTTCGACTCCATTGCGCTTGGGCGTCGACTCCATCTTAGATTGTTTTTTTTCCGCCATCGGGTTCGGACGTGTTCCATTTCGCTCCGTGTTTCGGGTCGGAAAGTTAGTTAGAATCTCGGAAAAACCGTCGGTATTGTTTGTGTTCGGTATCGGGTTAGTTACAACAGATCGACACCGAATTTAGAAGAGTTCCGGTGGCCCTTCGGGGTTTTTTCGATCCCCCGTCGGGGCCTGGTCGGCCCGGCCACGTGTGAATTCAAGGCTGATGGAACGGACCCCATTCCGCTTCTGTCCAAAATGCCATAACAAGTATCCGTATACGGATCAGCATCTGGTCTGTAACTTGTGCTTGTCCCCAGAGCACAAGGAAGATACTTGTGAGGCCTGTCGAGCGTTTCGGTCCAGAAAGACGTTGAGACCGAAGAGCCAGAAGACTGCAGATGGCGTCGACGCCGACAGAACAAGAGCGTTTCGAGGAAGAAGAGGAAGCTTTCTCTATCCAAGAGTCGGACTCGGAAGAGCTCGAGGCCGAAGAAACGCAGAAAACCGTGAGTAAGACGTCGAAACATAAGACTCACGAGAAGTCAACAAAAGCCCAGGGGACGCCACCGCCAACAGGCCATGGCTTAACCCAAACAAGCGGTGACCGAGCCAAGGCACCGAAAAAGGGCACGCTGGTGTCGAAGTCATCCGACTCCGGTCGAGATACCGCCACACAGCAATCTCGGACCCGAGACATCGGCTCTGAGAAATTTCGGCACCGAACAAATTCGGCATCGAGACACCACCACGCCGAAAATTACAAAGGTTTCTTTGGAGCCTAAAAAGACCTCCGAAAACGTTTCGGTTCCGAAACATCCAGCCTCGGAGCCGAAAACCGGTTCCTATACAGAGGAACAAGGATTGGCCTCCCAAATGAAAAAACATAGATTTGGAGAGGAACTTCAAGCTGTAGAGCCAGACTATACTCAAAGGAGGCTCCACATTCATCAAGACACAGGGAAGATAACCACTCTTCCTCCAATTAAGATAAAAAGAAAACTTGCCTTTCACGAAAAGGACAAGGAGCCACAGGCAAAGAAAACAACTCCACCACCTTCTCCACCACCATCAGTGCACACATCACCAGTAGCAACTCCTCCACTGATGCACTCCCGACTCATACTGCCATGAGTCAAGATGATCCCGATGCATGGGACCTTTACGATGCTCCAGTATCAGACAACAGCCCAAACTCGTACCCTACCAGGCTGTCCCCTCCTGAGGACAGTACATCTTACACACAGGTGATCGCAAGGGCAGCTGCTTTCCATAACGTCACCTTGCATTCAGAACCAATTGAGGATGACTTCTTGTTTAACACGCTAACCTCCACTCATAGCCAGTACCAAAGACTACCTATGCTCCCAGGAATGCTAAAACATTCAAAACAAATCTTTCAAGATCCTGTTAAAGGCCGAGCCATAACTCCAAGAGTGGAGAAAAAATACAAGCCACTGCCAACAGATCCTGTTTATATTACAACGCAGTTAAATCCAGACTCAGTAGTTGTCGGGGCAGCTCGTAAGAGAGCAAACTCTCATACCTCGGGAGACGCACCACCTCCAGACAAAGAGAGTCGCAAATTTGATGCTGCGGGCAAAAGGGTTGCAGCACAAGCAGCAAACCAATGGCGCATTGCCAATTCACAAGCGCTTTTGGCAAGATATGACCGAGCGCACTGGGATGAGATGCAACATTTGATAGAACACTTACCCAAGGAGTTCAAAAAAAGAGCACAACAAGTGGTGGAAGAAGGACAAAGTATCTCTAATAATCAGATACGGTCTTCAATGGATGCAGCAGATACGGCTGCAAGGACAATAAATACTGCAATAACAATAAGAAGGCATGCATGGCTCCGCACGTCAGGTTTCAAGCCAGAAATTCAACAAGCCGTGCTAAATATGTCATTTAATGAACAGCAGTTGTTTGGGCCGGAAGTCGACACTGCTATTGAGAAACTCAAAAAGGACACTGATACGGCAAAAGCCATGGGCGTACTCTACTCCCCGCAGAGCAGAGGCACCTTTCGCAAAACACCTTTTAGGGGAGGGTTTCGAGGACAACCTACAGAAACCACAACATCACAAACAAGGCCCACTTACCAAAGCCAATATCAGCGGGGAAGTTTTTGGGGGCAATATAGAGGGGGACAATTCCAAAGAGGTAGAGGAAAATTCCAAAGCCCCAAAAGTTCTCAAAATAAGCAGTGACTCACAAGTCACCCATCCCCATCACATAACACCTGTGGGGGGAAGATTAAGCCAATTTTACAAACATTGGGAGGAGATAACAACAGATACTTGGGTACTAGCAATTATCCAGTATGGTTATTGCATAGAATTTCGAGAATTCCCTCCAACAGTCCCACCAAAAACACACAGTATGTCGAAGCAACATATAAATCTTCTAGGATTAGAAGTTCAAGCATTGCTCCAAAAAGAGGCAATAGAATTAGTACTAAAACAAGAACTAAACACAGGAGTTTACTCACTGTACTTTCTAATACCCAAAAAAGACAAAACTCTAAGACCTATACTTGATCTCAGAATATTAAATACATACATCAAATCAGACCACTTTCACATGGTTACATTACAAGAAGTAATCCCACTGCTCAAACAACAAGACTACATGACAACACTAGATCTAAAGGATGCATATTTCCATATACCAATACATCCTTCACACAGAAAGTACCTAAGGTTTGTATTCCAAGGGATACATTACCAATTCAAAGTGTTGCCATTCGGAATAACAACTGCGCCAAGAGTTTTTACAAAATGTCTAGCAGTAGTAGCTGCACATATCAGAAGGCAGCAAATACATGTGTTCCCGTACCTAGACGATTGGTTAATCAAAACCAACACGCAAAAACAGTGTTCGGGACACAAAAATTACGTCATAGAAACCCTACACAAACTAGGTTTCTCAATCAATTACTCAAAGTCACACCTTCTGCCGTGTCAAACACAGCAATACCGAGGAGCAACAATCAACACAGTAAAAGGGATTGCCACTCCAAGTCCACAAAGAGTCCAAACATTCCAAAATGTAATACAAGCCATGTATCCAAACCAGAGGATACAGGTCAAATTAGTAATGAAACTCCTAGGCATGATGTCCTCATGCATAGCCATTGTCCCAAACGCAAGGTTGCACATGCGGCCCTTACAACAGTGCCTAGCATCACAGTGGTCACAAGCACAGGGTCAACTTCTAGATCTGGTGTTGATAGACCGCCAAACATACATCTCGCTTCAATGGTGGAACAGTATAAATTTAAACCAAGGGCGCCCTTTTCAAGACCCAGTGCCACAATGCGTAATAACAACAGATGCATCCATGACAGGGTGGGGAGCACACCTCAATCAGCACAGCATCCAAGGACAATGGAACATTCAGCAAAAACAGTTTCATATAAACCACTTAGAACTGTTAGCAGTGTTTCTAGCTCTGAAAGCATTTCAACATATATTGACCCACAAATACACTCTTGTCAAAACAGACAACATGACAACAATGTATTACCTAAACAAACAGGGAGGAACACACTCGACACAGTTGTGTCTCCTAACACAAAAAATATGGCATTGGGCGATTCACAACCACATTTGCCTAATAGCACAATTTATTCCAGGGATTCAGAATCAGTTAGCAGACAATCTCTCTCGGGATCACCAACAGATCCACGAATGGGAAATTCACCCCCAAATACTGAACACTTACTTCAAAATGTGGGGAACGCCACAAATAGCTCTATTTGCAACAAAAGAAAACTCAAAATGCCAAAACTTCGCATCCAGGTACCCACAACATCAGTCTCAGGGCAATGCACTATGGATGAACTGGTCAGGGATATTTGAGTACGCTTTTCCCCCTCTCCCACTGCTTCCATATCTAGTAAACAAGTTGAGTCAAAACAAACTCAAACTCATACTAATAGCACCAACATGGGCAAGGCAACCTTGGTACACAACACTACTAGACCTTTCAGTAGTACCTCATATCAAACTGCCAAACAGACCAGATCTGTTAACACAACACAAACAACAGATCAGACATCCACATCCAGCATCGCTCAATCTAGTAATCTGGCTCCTGAAATCTTAGAATTTGGACATTTAAACCTTACACAGGAATGTATGAAGGTCATTTAACAAGCTAGAAAACCTACCACTAGACACTGTTATGCAAATAAGTGGAAAAGATTTGTTTATTACTGTCATAATAATCAAATTCAACCGCTACATGCTTCTGCAAAAAACATTGTAAGCTACTTACTACACTTGCAAAAATCTAAACTAGCTTTTTCTTCCATTAAAATACATCTTACGGCAATATCTGCCTATCTGCAGATTACACATTCAACTTCACTCTTTAGAATCCCAATCATCAAAGCATTTATGGAGGGTTTAAAAAGAATCATACCCCTGAGAACACCACCAGTCCCCTCGTGGAACCTCAACATTGTCTTAACACGACTCATGGGTCCACCATTTGAACCCATGCATTCTTGTGAGATACAATACTTAACCTGGAAAGTAGCCTTCCTAATAGCTATCACATCTCTTAGAAGAGTGAGTGAAATACAAGCATTCACTATACAAGAACCCTTTATACAAATACATAAACATAAAGTGGTTCTCCATACAAATCCCAAATTCTTACCAAAAGTTATATCACCGTTCCACCTAAACCAAACAGTGGAACTCCCAGTCTTTTTTTCCACAACCAGACTCAGTAGCTGCAAGAGCATTGCACATGTTAGACATTAAAAGAGCACTAATGTACTATATTGATAGAACAAAACAATTTCGCAAAACAATTGTTTGTAGCCTTCCAAAAACCGCATGCAGAAAATCCTATATCCAAACAAGGCATCGCCAGGTGGATAGTTAAATGTATTCAGACCTGCTATATTAAAGCAAAAAGAGATCTACCTATTACGCCAAAGGCACACTCCACTAGGAAGAAAGGTGCCACAATGGCCTTTCTAGGAAATATACCTATGACCGAAATATGTAAGGCAGCCACATGGTCTACGCCTCATACATTCACAAAACATTACTGTGTAGATGTATTAACAACACAACAAGCCACAGTAGGACAGGCTGTATTACGAACATTATTTCAGACAACTTCAACTCCTACAGGCTAAGCCACCGCTTTTGGGGAGATAACTGCTTACTAGTCTATGCACAGCATGTGTATCTGCAGCTACACATGCCATCGAACGGAAAATGTCACTTACCCAGTGTACATCTGTTCGTGGCATGAGACGCTGCAGATTCACATGCGCCCTCCCGCCTCCCCGGGAGCCTGTAGCCGTTATAAGTTGATGAAAATTGTACATTATAAATTGATGAAACATGTACATTTGTAAATATATATCACTTTTATACACATTATGTACATACATACTTACTCCATTGCATGGGCACCTTTACTATATACACAACTCCTACCTCACCCTCTGTGGGAAAAACAATCTAAGATGGAGTCGACGCCCATGCGCAATGGTGCCGAAAGGGAGGAGTCCCTCTCGCGTGACTCGAAAAGACTTCTTCGAAGAAAAACAATGTGTAACACTCCAAGCCCAACACTAGATGGCAGGATAATGCACAGCATGTGAATCTGCAGCATCTCATGCCACAAACAGATGTACACTGGGTAAGTGTCATTTTCCATATATATCACAAAACGGTCACTCCAGCGACAACGGTAGCCAGGTTTCCCCAGCCTATCGCTGCATGTATGGCGCCAGCACCACCAATCCAGGTTCCAATTTTTTGAGTTCCAAGACTTGAACATTGATCAAGGATGCAGAGTAATCCTCTCCAGAGCCCAGGAAGAGAGCACAAACAAGAGTTAAAGCTCAAGTGGTGAATCAGAGCAAATTATATCATACCTTCTTGCTTTATCCAAGGCCGGACTTGTGCAAGTCTCAGTTAAAGTTTACTTGGCAGCAATAGCCTCTTATAGATGTTCGCTGAATGCACCTTAGCTAGGTTCATCCAGGTTCATAAAGCATTTTTTTTTTATTAGTAGGTTTATATAAACCGATATGCCTACTCCCACCATCCACTATATGCATTCCAGCTATTTTGAGTACTGCTGGCTATTCAAATTCAAACATGTGAATCTGTGAAAGATCCAATACTGTATAAGAAAACAAGTTACTTACCTGTAACTACAGTTATCCAGTATTGGAATATTTAATAGATTCACATGCGACCCTCGCCCCTCCCAGGTGAGGCTCACCTTTCCTTTCAGTGTATACTCTTCACTCTAGTGCTTGAAAATCTGAGGGAAGGAACCTCTTTTGGGAGTGTTCTAGAGGATGCTAGTGCCTGATTGATCA
This sequence comes from Pleurodeles waltl, assembly GCF_031143425.1. Taxonomy (NCBI): domain Eukaryota; kingdom Metazoa; phylum Chordata; class Amphibia; order Caudata; family Salamandridae; genus Pleurodeles; species Pleurodeles waltl. The sequence goes on along the minus strand of NC_090445.1, from coordinate 660,003,630 downwards.
TAGGTCAAATTTGGTTCTTTTTTCAAGACAACATGGATAGGCTATATGTTGAAGTTTGCTAGCATTATAGCCTATGGTTATTTGTCACTTACTGCTTTTCTAAGATACTGTGGGACTCGCACTTCGGGATGATTCAAACATGTGATTCTATGAAAGATTCCACTACTAGATAACTGCAGTTACAGGTAAGTAACTTGTTTCCTTCATGCTACGATTATTCTAGAAATTGAAAAGAAAATGCATATCTGAGTTCTAGCTGCAGATTCCTTACCTTAGTATTCTCCCTAGGCGTCAGACTGAATCCGGAAGATTTTTTGGTGAGCAGTACCCCTGCGCGTCAGTAGTTGGAGTCGATCGGCTCTGCCTCCATTGTCAGAGGCATCCATGCCAGTAGAGACATTAGAGTACCTATATAGGTCCCATCCAGGCATGCTGGCATCAGTTCTTTTATTTCCACGCCTGCCAGCCAGTACTGATCTGAGCAAAGAGCTACCCCTTTATTTTTGACTGGACTTTTTCAACTTTTTGTCAACAATTTTCGAGGGTTGAGAATATCATCATAAGACTGGTTTTAAGTCTTGCAGAGCACCTCGTCTGTCTGTGACGTTTGGAGTACGACAGCGACTTAGTCATGCTCAAATTGCCAGGCCATGCAACCGAATGCTTTGAGAGCGCGGTCCCTAAAGCTGATGGCGGCCCGCATGCAATTCCACGCAGGTTGAGGTCCTGGTCAAGAAAATCCTTGGCTGGTCACGGAACCTGATGTCACCTTCGTCCCACTCTAAGTCTTTGGGATGCTCAGGTAAGTCGCGGCACAAAAAGAAGAATAAGAAGCCAAACCGATCTTCGACTTCTTGTCTGTCTACTGACGCGACGAGGTAGTCGACTTTCTAGGCCTCATTCCTCAGAAGGAGTTTCATGCAGCCATGCGCCTCATTTTCGGACATTCCGACCCTGTTGGTGTACTGTTGGGCCCCAAAGGGTCAGAGGGGGCCCCATCAAGTTCCATGCCGGCAGATTTGGATCTGGTGCAGATAGGCCCCATGTATCCAGTCCTGGACCCAGTCTGGCACAATCTCGACCTTCCCCAGTGCCAGTCCAGATGCTGACGCTCCTGGTACCGACGGCACAATTCCCAACTTTGACACAGAGCCGGATGGTCATCACCCTACTCCAGTGCCGGCAGGAGATTTGCCTCCTAGTACAGAGTCCTCTTCCATTGGGCTAGGCGTTGGAGAAAACTAGGAGTCACCGCTGTACCCTTTAGAATACCAGGCCTAAGAGGAAGAAATGGACTGGCATGAGGATCTGGGTTTGAATACCTCTCCAGCTACTGGTATGTTTTCTCCCCTCACCCGGACTATGGAGGAGGGAACTTCCCATGCCATGGTGGAGCGAATGGCAGCTGAGGTCCTAGACCTTCAGCTACACTCTGTGGCAGTGAAGACTAATCTCTTGAAAGAGGTGCTACAACCGGGAATCTCCACATCCAAACCCTTACTCCTGTTAAAGGAGGCCCTCATGGACGTCCTTTAGGGTATCTGGTCCAAATCCAGCTCAGTGGGTCCCGTGAATAGGATGATTGCCTGCCACCTTTGCCCCACACCTGGGCACCCAACCTTCCTCACGCAACACTTTACCCCTGAAAGTGTACTGGTCTAAGCCTCAACTTCCCAAAGTGCTTTCCCTACTGCTCCCCCGGATAGGTAATCGAAGAGGCTGGGCTCATTGTGGATGAAGATGTTTTTTCCGCCAGCCTGGCATTATGGTCTGTGAACACCACATGCTTATAGAGCCGTTATTCCCAAACTGGTAGTCCATAACATCTGACAGATTGGTTTAGCAGATTATCAGAAGGGGCTACTCCCTCCCCTTCAAGATTACCCCTCTCTATGCCACTGTCTCATGAGTGGCTGAAGGAAAATCATCTGCGCCTTATTGGCAAGGAGGTTGTGGCTCTCTTGGTCAAGGGAGTCATAGAGAGGGTTCTGGTGCCAGAAGTAGACTGTGGTTGTTATTCCTGCCACTTTCTGGTTCCCCAAAAGAACACAGTTATTCGCCCCATTTTAGATTTACAAGCGCTCCATCACTTCCTGAAGAAGGAGAAATTGAAAATGCATATGTTGGCTCTCATCTTGTCTGCCCTGGACCTAGGAGACTTGGATGGTAGTGTTGGACTTGCAGGAAGCTTATTTCCACATTCTCGTCCTGCCTGCCCACAGACATTATCTGCGGTTTACAGTAAGGCCACAAGCACTTTCAGTTCACCCTTTGGCCTTACCAGCACCACTTCGGGTGTTCTGCAAGGTTGATCAGGGATGACAGACTTTCCCTATCTCAATGAATGGCTGTTGAAGGCAGGCTCACCCCAAGCTGTCATCTCCTGGCTCCAGACTACAGCGAACCTCCTGCATTCTCTGAGGTTCACTATAAATGTGCAAAGTCACACCTGACACCCTCGCAGATGCTCCCTTCCAGCTGTACTAGACACAAAGCAGATGTAGGCTTATCCTCCTGAACTGCGAGTCCAGGATATTCAGACTATGATACCGATGTTGCAGCCTCTATCCTGGATTTCACTGAGACTGACTCTAAAGCAGTTGGTACTCATGGCCTCCTGCATCTTGCTGGTGACACATGCCAGATGGCATATGTGGGCTCTGCAGTGGGTCCTGAGGTTTAATGCGTGCAGCATCAGTGGAATCTCTCCAACATGGTCAGGATCTTGGAGGGATCTGCAAAAGAACTGCAGTGGTTGATAACGAACCACAATTGGGTCTGAGGCAGACCCCTTTCCCTTCCCCAGCCAGATTTGACAGTAATGACAGATGCGTCACTCCTGGAATGGGGCAGCCATCTGGGAGAAATGGCATCAGAAGACTCTGGTCTCTGGCAGAATATGGATTCCACATCAACCTGCTGGAATTCAGGGCAATGCAACTGGCATTGAAAGCATTTCAACCCCTCCATCAAGGGAAGGCTGGTGCAGGTGTTCTCGGACAACACCACCGCTGTGTGGTACTGCAACAAACAGGGCGGGTGGGTCGTGGATCATTTGTCAGGAGGCTCTTTGTCTCTGTACATAGCTGGAACAGCAGGGCATAACACCTGGTAGGCTCTCTGACCAACAGAGCAGACAAACTCAGTCAAAGATCCCTAGCGGATCACAAAAGACATCTCCCCCAGAGGTGGCACAAGGTCTCTTTCAGCAGTGGGGAGAGCATTAGTTACATTTGTTCAACTCCGCTGAGAATATGTAATGTCAGCAATTTTGCGCTTTGGAGTGTCCAAGACGCCTCTTGCTCTGAGATGCCTTTTGTTTTAATTGGAGCTCAGGCCTTCTGCATGCCTTTCCGCCCATACCACTTCTGCCCAGATGTCGCAAGATGACCAGGAGCTACCAGGTCGAAGTCATTCTTGTAGCTTTGGACTGGGCACGGAGAGTCTGGTATCCTAAGCTACCGAGCATGGCTATCAATCCTTGGATCAGGCTGCCCCTTTGGGAGGATCTTCTGTCACAGCAGCAAGGTAGGGTTCTTCACCCGAACCTGTCCATTCTCTGCCTTCTTTCGTGGAGGTTGACCCGCGGTAGTTGACCACTTTTGACCTTCCTCCTGAAGTCTATATCATCATCTTGGCAGCCAGGCATCCCTCCACCAAAACGGTATACACCTGCTGTTGGAAGAAATTTGTGGCATGGTGTACAGAAAAATGTTGATCCCATTTCTGTCCCCTTTCTGAAGTCTTACACTTTATTTTATCTCTTGCCTAGCAGGGCTCTGCTCTGGAAACTTTTTAGGGCCATTTATCTGCCGTTTCTGCCTTCTTGCTGTTGCCTTATCAAACCTCTTTATTCATCTTAGATTTTTCATAGTTCTTACTCTTCTCTTCCCTCCTTCCCCATTCATTATGCCCCAGTTCGACCTTCCACTAGTTCTAAATTTTCTGATATGTGCTCCTTTTGAGCCCCTACACAAGTGTCCCCTCAGGCTTCTCACACTCGAAACAGCCTTCCTTGTGGCAGTTACATCTACCACTTGAGTGAGTTAGCTGCAGGCCTTGTCATCTAAACCACCATAACTATCTATACATCCTGACAAACTGGTGCTTCACATAAGGGCCTCTTTTCTTCCAAAAGTGGTCACTCCCTTTCGTGTAGGCCAGCCAATCACCCTGCCTACTTTTTACACCCCCCCACATCCTTCTAAGGAAGAGGAGAGACTCCACCGCCTGAGGGAAGGTGGTGTTGTACCTTGACTGTACCCATGCGTTCCTGGTGGATAACCAACTCTTCATGGGGTATGTGGGTGCGAAGAAAGGTCGGGTGGTGCAGAAGTGTACCATCTCTCGTTGAGTCGTACTCTGCATTAAGATCTGCTACACACTGGCCACGAAGCAACCTCCTGATGATTTGGGACCTCATTCCACTGTAGCTAAAACTGCGACTGCTGCGTTAGCATGCAAAGGTCTGGTCCTGGTCATCGGCAAGGCAGCAATGTGGGCCTCTCTGCATACATTTACTAAACATTGCTCCCTGTATAGTCAGGTCCGTAGGGATGGGCACTTTGCTGATTCGGACCTGCAGGACCTCCTTGTTTGAAATTGGTTCACAGACCCACCTCTGGCGACAGTATTGTTTGGGTAACTCTTCATAGGTAAGGAATCTGCAGCTAGAAGTCTATCAGATAGACAAGTTACTTACCTTCAGCAATGCCTTATCTGGTAGAGAGTATATCTTCTTGCAGATTCCATACCAATCCAACCATCCTCCCTGATCTGCGAGCAAATTTGTAGGGACAGGGATAATCCTTTCAGGACCCTAGTTTTCACACATCAGTGGTCAATGTTCATCATGGCTTTGCGTTTCTGGTGTGAAAAGTCGTGAAAAGAAAGTGACGCCAGTGCCACTGGGTGATCCCTATATAGGTACCGCAGTGTCACTTCTGCTGCGGAAGACTACTGACGCAGAGCCGATCAACTACACCTACCGGCGCGCAAGGGTAATGCTCATGAAACTCTTTCGAATCCAGTCTGATTCCTGGTGAGAATTCAAAGGTAAGGAATCTGCAGTTACGTATAGACTTTACCAGATAGTGCGTTAATGAAGGTAAGCAACTGAACTTCATGGTTGAGTGCAGACCATTTAAATTGATGGTCCTTCCTTTTTGGCTGTCATCCATTCGGTCTGCGCAGAGACTGTTCACTGCTCGTCTGGTTTTGCAGATATTGCCTGGCCCCTTAACGATGTCTCCAAGGAAGGGGTTTGCTAGCTCTTCAAAAAGTGATAGAGTTGCTGCACAACTTATGCCTCTCCTGAATTTTTCAGTTAAAACATAAGCCAAAGAAGAAAAGTTTCCTGTTTATTGAAGTTGTAAAGGATACTTCTGACAGTGGTGGAGTCGATAGCATAACACAAACTATTAATTTACTTTTACTGAGCAAGACACTTTAGACAGCTCATCTGCCGTCTTTGGGGAATGCACAACCCCGGACTGTTGAATCATGCTTTCTTAGAGTTAATAATGCAAGCGGGGACAAATATTTACTAGACAGAATGGGGAGCACATTTGAAAAACAAGGAGAAACTGGCCCATGATCGCACAGTGTATAACAACTTAACATCATGTTGTGGGATCACAGAGTGATCAGGTTTGTGCAATGTTTTTTTACTCTAGTTCTGGGCATGCAGGTTTGGTGTTGTAAATCATTGGTGTACAGTACCACTGCTTTACACCATATCAACTAGCAGATAGAGTAGGCTTTTAGAGCCTTTATTTTTTGGATGATTTTGCTTTGTTGTTAGCATGTCCATGTGCGGTCTTAAATCAGGCTCCTCGTTTGGCAGAAGGAAGCTGTTTTCAGGCAGATGCCCTCAGAAGATTCCAAAGATTTGCCACGGGTGAAACATTGAACAAGATATGGTCTTAGATAATTTTGAGATATGTGGTGCTTTTTGTCGTTCTTCAGTACATTAATTGGCTGGTGTTTTTCTCTGCAGTGATGATCTTGATGTTATGGGTAAGGGCATGTGTTTTCTCCTTTTTAAAATTCTGCATAACGTCCTGGACAGATTCACAAGAACGATTCTGGTGGCTCCAAATTGAACGAGAAGAGTGTGGGGTTCAGATGTTATCCTTATTGGAAAGGTGTAATTAATCAGACTGCGAGTATTTCTCTGCCTCACAAGGGGGCAACCCTTCGCTCCTGAATTTTAGCAGCCTGTTGTATGCTTGGCTTCTAAGAGAATGATATTTATAGTCATGTATTGATATAAGATGTTGATGTTGTGGTGAATGCGAGCTGGCTAACAGATGATGTAACTCATACGCTGACCTTAATTCATTAATTAAAGATATGTTGTGAATGTTTTTTTTTAAATTAATACAACTCGCCCAAAAAGTGCTGCAGGTCTCCGAAGACTTTTGCCACCCCTTTGAAGCATGAACTACCTTCAGTTTTTGAGATTTTTGTTGTTTTACAGTTTGATGGGATTGGTGACTACATTTCTACCTTCACCATATAACATGACTATGTGGTTTCTCATCCCGGTTTAATTCCAGTTGTTGGCTTTTGCATTCAAGCATTTACACAGTTGTGAAGTAGAATTAGCGTAAGCTACCTTCCTTGTGACAATAATGTTAGCCAAGAGTGTTGATGTGTAGGTTGTAAATCATGTGCAGGGTTTTCTGTGTACGAGGTAACCTTTGGAGTTAAGCTTTTTAGCTTTGTAAGGTGGTGACACGATTTCATCCTAACCACCCGACATGTGCCAGCTTAATTTCATTCTGCATCCATCCAAGAAAGGAGGTTGCAGAAATTTGATCTGAAAATGTCTCTCGCTCAAATTATATTGAAGAGAATAGAAAGCTATAAAGTCAGACCACCCCCGAACACCCTCCTCACCCTCTGCTTCATTGTCTTTAAGAAGGTAATTATGAAAAGTCAGGCATTTTTGTAGACTAGTGTGGAAAATGTCCTTGTTTCGTTAGTCAACCCAAGGAAGACTTTGATCTAAGTTGCAGCATAAAAGCTCCTCCAATAATCCAGTAACCCACCTACAGAACCTCAGGTCATAGGACAGCATCACCGAGACTCTTTAGGGATTAATATTAAAACACGTTGATTAAATCATTTGCCACTGTCTCTGCCTGCAGTTTTCAGTTCCTCAATTAAGTAGCAGGGGCATTTTTTTTTGTTTTACTAATCGTAGTTCTGGTCCTGTCTTCCTGTCTCCTTTTCTGACCACCTTAGCTTCAAACTTTTGCCTAGGCTTCAGTATCATTGGTATTATGTTACTATTCATTCTTGCAGCATATGGCTTTCTGTACTAGTAAGATCGCTCTCTGATTTAGTATGACTTGATGAGGACCTTTTGTTCCTATAGCCTCTTAACCATAGATATCCTCATGGTCTTATATTGTTGTATTCCAGACTTTGCTGTTAGGTTTTTACATGGCTGCAAACCCAGTGCACCTCACTGTAGTCTGTTTAGCTGGTAAATGCTTTTATATGTAAGTTTACAAGTATTTTTATCACTCGGCCTTTACTCGTTCCTTTAGTGGCTTTCATAGATGCTCATTGCATCAGAGAGCTAGCATTTTTTTCTGGAGAAGCAGATTCAGTGTTTAGGATTTTGGTTCTGTGAACCTATCTGACCTGCATTTAATTTCTTTGTGTCCTGTTGGCAGATACTTTCATAAAGCAATAATTTAATTATTGTTTAGTATTCCTTCCTCTAAACTGTTCTAAGGCTGTGCACTTTTAGAGCATGCTTTCCTAACGACTTCCAATAATAATGCTCTTGAGACCTCAATTGCCATTAGGTATCATCTTGCTCATGGGTGTATTCCTCCTTCTGATGGTAATAGAGGTTGCATGTTCGTTCTAATTACGATGCTAAGCACTTTTTTTTTATTTTTATTACACCCCTAACTAATTTTGCAGTGCGTGGAGATCTCTTGGGTATTAGAAGAAATAGGTCTTAGGCGATATGTTCCTCAAGCCCTCCTTCCTTTATGAAACTTGCAAGCTGTCCCCTAGAGCTGAGACTGAGCTGCATATTTTGTTAGGGCCTCCGCACTGAGTCAGGTCACAAATATGGTTGGACTTGTGAATTACTATGATATGTGCGCTGCATCCTTCCAGTACAGACGAAGGTGGCCCCAGGATTAGGAAGGGATGTGGGCTAAAGTAGTTATTAGAGTGGTTGTCAAACTTAATTCCGTGAGAGCCAGAACCTCTCAAGATTTCACAGTATCTTTATAAGACAGATTTACATTTAACTAATCTAAATTGAACTGTTGCTTAGCTGTTTGCAGAGCAGTGTAGGAAAGTACCCTCTTTACCAACCAGGACCTCAGTGACTGTGCTCTCTCCCTCTAAATTCGGTTGCTTAGGACATTGCACACCCCACAATTGGCATACTGGTGCCCCCATGTAAGTCCCTAGGCACCCATGGAATTGGGGCACCAGGGGTTCCCCATGGGCCGCAGCATTGTTTTGTGCCACCCAGGGGAGCCCAAGCAAAATGTCTGCAGGCCTACAATAGCAGCTTGCATGAAAAGGTGCATGCACCCTTTCACCACAGGTCACTGTACCAGGTCACTATAGGTCATCCCTATGGTAGGCCCTCCTTGCCCAGATTGCAGGTTGCAGGTACCTGTGTGTGAGGGCACCCCTGCATGAGCAGATGTGCCCCTACGAACTCCAGCTCCATTGCACTGGACTTTGTAAGTGCGGGGAAGCCATTTTACTTGTGTACTGGACACATGCCACTACCTGTGTCCAGCTACATAATGGGAACTCCGAACCTGGGCATGTTTGGTATCAAACATGTCGGAATCTGTTGCCAGTATTAGTTTTATGATTCCATGCACTCTGGGGGCTCTTTAGAGGACCCCAAGTATTGCTCCCACCAGTCTTCTAGGGTTTTGCAAGGAGCCCGTGCTGCTGCTGCCACCCTCAAGACTGGATTCTGCCCTCCTGCTGCTTGACCAGCTCAGGCAGGGGAAGGCAGAACAAAGGACTTCCTGTGGAAGAGGAAGGCAACACCCTCCTCAAGCCACCAGTATGCTTCGAAGGGCACATTTGGTGCCCTCCTTGCTGCATTAACTGGTTTGCACCAGTACAGGGACTTGTATAAGGTCCCTGCTCTGGCACGAAACTGGACAATGGAAAGTGGAGTGACCACTCCTCTGCCCATCACCACTCCAGGAGTGGTGCCCAGAGCCCTTCCAGGTGGTCACTTAATTCTGGCATCTTAAATCCAAGGTGAGCAGAGGCCCTTCGAGCATCTGAGTGGCCAGGTCAGGCAGGTAACGTCACAGCCCCCTCCTTGATAGGTGGTCACCTTGCAGGTAACCAAACCCCATTTAGGGGTATTTAGTGTCTCCCTTATGGGTGGGTCCTCAAATTCAATGTGCAATATTCCAGCAGGACGACTCTGCATTGTTTCCGTCATCCTCTGGCCACTGGGACTGCAACTAGACCCTCCTGGAACCGACAATCTGCAATTTCATAGACGACTCCGCTCTCCAACATTGGTTGTTCTGCTCCTTCCAGCAACTGCAACATTTACCCGGCTGTGCATCCTCTGAGGGCGACGAGTCTTCAGCCTGCACAAGAAGCAAGAAGAAATCTGCCTAGAAGTAAAGGAGTCACTACCCTGCATCCACAGGCACCAACTGCGGCGACTAGCTGCGTGGATCCTCTCTCCTGGAATTGCGTGGTCTGTAGTGGTCCCCTTGGTCCTCTCTACCAGCTGTCCAACTTGGGAGACGGTAAGCCCTTGCCTCTCCTTGCAGGACAGAACCCACAACTCTTACAGCTACCAAGGTTTGTTTGTCCCTCCTCCAAGGAATCATCAGGCTCCGTGTAGCCCTGACCCCCCAGCACTTCTTCCTGCTACGCACAGTATCCTGCCTGCTGCTCCAGCGATGTGGGACACTTCTTCAGATGTGCTGAGTGGGCCTCACCACGACTCCTGTGCCTGCTGCCTGTGGGGGCTGCCTCCTCTTCTTGTGACTCTTCCAGCTGCTGAGGATCACCCCGGACTCCCCTCCTTGGGTTGAGTTCCCTGGACCCGCTGGTCCTCTTCAGCCTTGCATATCCTTCTTCTCGACTCTTGCATTTGCTCAGGCGTGTTGGTGGTTTTCCAGCACCACTGACCGACTGCATCATGACTGCCAGTGTGGGACATCATTTGCATCACTTCTGGCACTCCTGTTCTGCTCCTGTGCTGCACTGCTGACTTTCTTCATCCACCGTCGACCTGGTCCTGCATCCATGAAAAGTCGGGTAGGGGCTTCTGCCACAGCCAGACACTCCAACACGAACTGGACTTGGGCCCCTTCCTTTGCAGGTCCTTTTCTGTCAGGATCTACCTTTGGTTTCTTCCAGTCTTGTCTAGGTCTTGCACAACCCTTTTCCAAAGTCCTCCTGTTAGGTGTGGGGAAAACCAGATACTTACCTCCTCTCTCCTGGTTGCTGGGGGGCACCCTGGTACTTACCTTTTGGGCTTTCTAGTTCCTCCAGATCCCCTCTACTGATACCACTTCCTTATGTGGGGACTGCCTTTCACATTCCACTTATTTGTTATATGGTTTGGCCCTCCCCAAGGGCCCCTCACTATTTGCTCTTGCTTTTTACCAATGCCTATTGCTTTCTATGCTATTTGCTGATGTGTATATAATAGTGTGTTTACTTACCTTCGGTTGGGGAATTGCCTATACAGTATTTTAGTATTCATGTTACCCTAATAAAGTACCTTTATTTTTGTAAAACTGTGTGGTTCTTTCATGTGTGTAAGTGCAGCTCATTCACATCTACCTCTGGAGAGCCCTGGCTTCCTAGACACTGCTTACACTTCACTAATAAGGGATACCTGGACCTGGTATACCGTGATAACACCATAGGTGCTCACCACACACCAGGCCAGCTCCCTACAGGCAGCACTACTTTAAATTTGATAAAGTGAAGTTCCGCTGTAGAATATGTAGTACCATTAGTTTGACCCATCACAGCTTCATTAGCCTGGATGAAAATTGAAGTTTAATAGTCCACGGTTTTCCTTTTTGGTGGAGCGTGCAGTCCATAATGAAGCAGCTTACTACATGCTCATAGCATCTTGATGTCGTACGAATGAGAAGAATCATTATGTGAAAATATTTGGGATGTTTAAAGCAACTTATTTTCTGATTTGTCCTGCTAGATATTGTATAACAAGAGCTCAGTCCTACTTTTCAGAGAAAAGGTACTCAATAAAACCAGCTGCTGGAGTAAGTTTTATTGTTACAATACAGGTGAAGTTACTTCATCAGTGCCTGGGTTCTTTCAAGTTGAAATGTGCACAAACCGCAGTGTGTGCACACTCTGGATGTCCTTGAATATATTGCCAGACATATAGATGATACAAAAAGCACTATGATTTAAAACTTGGAGTGAATGAAGTGAGGTTGCAAATAGGGGATTGTGTCAAACTTAAAGAGCAAAGGAAAATAATTAAAGGGAGCAGCACATACAAAGGGCCTTTCCAAGTGATAGAATTTGTCACTAATTCAGTGAAATTGATGAATGAAGTGTGGCATTTGAGCAAATTTGCTAAGAGTGCTAAAACCACAGATGCAGTTGATTATAATTCCAGTACAAATGTGACGGGTTGGTTAATGGATTTGAATGTGGAGTATTCCAGTCAAGGGGTGGAGATGAGAAGCCAGCAATTGTCTACTTTTTCCAGCACATCAAGGTAACCAGAACGGTGTTTTTCTTAAGGTTCATCTGAGGGAAGGAATGTTACCATATAAGGCAGGCTGGTATTAGTTCACAGGAAGTTCAATGATATTGTTGTAGGAATAGCAAGTTAGTTATTTGGTAATAGTATTATTAAGATTGTGTAACTTTGTATTTTGATTCATATTGTTTTGTTTTATTTAAATCTTGTATTGGAATTTGTTCTGATAAGGAGGGAGATGTTGGGTTGGAATGAGCATGTTCTGTATGTCCTGGAAACAAGTTACTTATGTGAATTCCAGGACATTGGGAGCGGTGAGAGTAGCAGAAAAAGACGGAGGTTGTTGGCTCGGCACTGATGCTAGTTGCCCCTGCAAAATAATTGCTGGGACTCCCCCTCTCAGCTCTGGCTCCACAATCCATGCAGATTCCCAGAGCTTCGATGCTGATGTAGACTCAATTGATGTTGGAGCATGTGGTGGTCATTATGCTTTCTGACTCAGTCAGCACTGCTATGACCTTGACCAAGTCCGCGCTTGGTTTCCATCAAAGTGCAGCCTGCTACGATTGGTGTCCTTGTTTGATACAGAGCTGACAACAGTTATGATGCAGGTGATGAAATCAGCCTGCCCTAACAATGAGTAGAATTTATATGATGTGTTAAAGAGGGCAGTGGCCTTGACACCGCCCTGATTCAAGTCTACTAACACGTCCTGTCCCCGAAGCGAATGCTTCTTTTCCAGTGGCCATGTGGTGGGCAGCTAAAGTTCATTGTCTTGACTGAAGTCCTCCAGCTGGGCATAACACCACTGAGCCCTAATTCCTTTTTAATGAACCACTAACTGAAGCTTTCCCAGGTGCTTAGGCCAAACCTTGCTCTGCATCCCCAACCAATAAATTGCCAAATTGCTGGACACCACTACCCAGCTCCAGTTGACCCTGTGTTTTTCTTTCAAGCACTTTTCCAACCACTCCCCCATGCAGGGTGTCAAAAAAGGGGGTAACTTTGGCAAAGGGGTACTTTCTTCCACTGGTTTGGCCCTCTGAACTGTTAATGCTAGTTTCCTGCTGGGCTGCTATTCCCACACTGTTTGGGATTTGGTGGCTCAAGTCCCTCCTGGACATGCCCTTTGACGGGACTCACCTCTTTGGGGACAAGTTAGATTTAGCTCTGGAGCAGTTGAGAGCAGGGCCAGAGCATGTTCCTTGGATTCACCTGGCTCGCCTTGCCAGCTGCATAAGCCCTACCATTCCTTTTGTGGTTTGGGCAGAGGTACCCCTTACTGGCAGCCAATTCAGTCTTTGCAAGGTGCCTAGTAGTTTTGTGGCTGAGGACATGGCACTTACTAATCCTGTGGTCAGAGTCCGCAAACGTCTAGAACATTCAGGCTATGATCCAGATCTTTCAGCCTGTGTCCTGGATTTCAGTGAGATCGACTGAGGCTGCTGGGGCTGATAGCCTCCTGCATCCTGCTGGTCAAGCATGCCAGGTGGCATATGCAGGCTCTGCAATGGGATCTGAAGTCTTGGCGGTCCCAACATTACCTTAACCTTTACAATCACGTCCAGACTTTGGAGAAGACTGTGCAAGATCTGCAGTATTGGTTGCTGGACTGCCTTTTGGTCAGAAACAGACCTCTTTCTCCCCATCCCAGTAGTAAGAGCTGATAGTGATGACCGATGTGTTACTTCTGGGCAGGGATGGCCACCTGGGAGAAGTGAACATTAGAGGTCTCTGGTGGAGTCCTGGCTCTATATCATCCTCCAGGAGCTAAGGGTTGAAAGCTTTTTTCTATTCATCCATCAAGGGCTGGCTGGTGAAGGTGCTTATAGGCAACACTGCTATTTGGTATTTGCAACAAACAAGCGGGGTGGGGTCCTGGGACCTGTACCAGGAGGCACTTCACCTCTGAAAATGGCTTGACCATCAAGAGCTTTTTCTGATGAATGCGAGGGTGGACAAGCTCAGCCATCGACGCCTAGGGAAATCACAAGTGCCAGTTACACCTGGAGGTGGTGCAAGGTCTCTTTTGTGAATGGGAAGAACTTTGGCTCAATGTATTTGCCATCGCCAAGAATGTACAATGTCAGCAGTTCTGCTCTTTGGAGTCTCCAAGGCATGATTTGCTAGGTGATGCGTTCTGCCTCAAGTAGAGCTTAGGACTCCTGTATGCCTTCCCACAATACCTCTCGTACCCCAATATCAATACTGACAGTGCCCAAGTTATGCTAGTGACTCTGGACTGGGCACAGACAGTATGGTGTTCCAAGCTCCTGGGCTTGAGCATCTGTCCTCCAACCAGGTTGTCCCTACAGAAGCACCTGTTGTCACAACAAGAGAGCCAGGTTTTGCACGCAGGCCTTCGCAATCCCCGTCTTCATGCACAGAGATAAGTGGCAACAGCTGATCACCTTAGACTTCTCCGTAGGTGGTTGGTGTCATCTTGACAGCCAGGTGTCCCTCGACAAACTGCAAACACCTGTTGTTTTGACAAACTTTGTGATTTAGTGTGGCACACGCCACATTGATCTCCTGCAGACCAGTTTATCTGACGTTCTGTTTGGTTTCTTGCCCCGGAAGGCTTTGCTTTGGGCACAATTAAAAGATACCTCTTGGCTCTTTAGGTCTTTTTATGGTTGCCGGACGAGCCATCACTGTTTAAATCGCTGTTTGTGGTGCGTTTTGTAAAAGGTCTACAACTCTTGTTTCCTTACTCCCCCTTTGTCATGCCACAGAAGGATCTGAGCTTGATCCTCATGCATTTGATGTGTACTCTTTTTGAGCCACCTCACAACTATTTTTTGTGACTTTTCACCCTCAAGACAGTGTTACTCTTAGGTATCATGTTGACATGATGAGTGAGAGCTTCAAGCTCTGTTTTAACCCGCTGTACACCTTCATCCCAGGCAAACTGTTTCCATAGATGCGAGCATCCTTCTTGCCAAAAGTTGCCATGCCACTCCATGACCCTACCAGCGTTCTATGCTCCGCCTCACCCTTCTAGGGAGGAGGAGGAGAGACTTCTATCTCCAGAACAGCACAGTGTGTTTATAAAGATCATACCAGAAAACTCAAGGTGGGCGGACCTTCTCCTGTTGGATCGTGCTCTGCGTCAAGATCTGCTATGCACTGGCCAAACTTCAACCTCCAGAAGAACCGCAAGCTCATTCCACTAAGGCCAAAGCTGCTACCACTGCTTTGATACAAGTTCCTGCCCTGTACATCTGCCATGCAGCAACATGAAAATCCCTAAGTAAGTTCGCAAAGCACTACTGTCTGGACTGTCAGGTTTGCCAAGTGTGACATTTTGCCAACTCTGTCCTACAGGACATTTTGGTTTGAGCCAGTTCAAAGACCTATCTACCGAAAGGTATTCAAAGGTGAAGAATCAGCAGTTAGCAGTCACTATCAGAAAAACAAGTTACTGAGGGAAACAACCTATCTGGTAAAGAGACTATCTAAATACAGATTCCCCACCGACCCTCCCATCTGCCCCATTCTCTAAATTAGCCTCTATCCATTAATGAGATGCCAAGTCTATGAATCTACACACTGGTCAAAGCCAGTCAGCTGTTGGGGATGTGCTTTTGGGGGCGTGGCAAGCCTTGAGAACAATTGACAGTGTGCAGGAATGATGCCTACAAAGGCTCTACAGACCACTACTTCTGGAGCAGAACAGCATCAGTGCTGAGCCGCATGACACCACATGCTGGTGCACAGAAGTACTAATCAAAAGTTTCCAGATCCAATCTGTCGCCTTTGGAATATTCAAAATGTGACGAATTTGCGGTTAGAGAGTGTCTGTACCAGAAAGATCGTTACCGAAGGTAAGTAACTTGTTCTTCTGATAGAGATTCGTAAAAAGCAGGAATGATTTAAAACAAAAAAATAGAGGTTTTTGATGTTCATCTATCTATTTTGGATATTGTAAGGAAAATGTAAAAATATATAATTAAAAAAAGAATAGTTGAGACATTTGGGTTTAATAAACTATAAAATTGTTAAGGGTTAAGCTCCTCTGTAAAATCAAATCACATTTAATCTATCACAAAATTGAATTAAAAAAATAAAGTAGTAAACTAGTATTGCTAAAACAGTCAATTAAATTATAATTACTGTTCAAACAAGAAAACAATACAATTACAATAACAATTAATAAATGATAGTTACTGACTATATAAACTTAAGGTTATAGGGTAGGATTGATGATGTGCTGGATGATGTAATTGTGATAAAAATGTTAAGTGATGTAGTAGTAACAACATACAGCTGGGCATTGGTCATGGCTCGTCTAGACTACTGCAGTGCAACCTATAAAGACCTCCCACCAAAAGGTGTCTGCAGAAAGGGCAAAATTAGGCAGTCATTATCTGCCTGCATTTAGGGAAATTGGACCATATGAAGCCATCCTTGAAAGCTGTCCATTGGCTTACATTTGAAACCAGAATCAAATTCAAAACACTATCTTATTTACCTTCATAAATTGAAATGCCATTACCCCCAGTTAGTAACCGATGTTCCTCCTCTGCTCACTTGATCCATCAATGTCCCTCTAATATGCTACAGTGTGGCTGAAGATCTTCGGGGGCCAAGACCCTGACACTTTGGAGCCACCTACACCTTCAGTTGAGGAAACTCCTTACGATCAAACTATTTAAACAGGCTTTTAGTTAAGTCTGTCATCATCTTGGGCGTGATTGATGAATAAGATCATTAAAACTGGCTGGACTCAAGTTTCATTACTATGTGTTTATTTCTTTTTTGTTACAGCACTTAGTGACATTTAAGGTTTGTCGTGCCTTACAAAACTCCTATGTAAATTAGGATGTTGGAGGTGGAGTCTGAAATGCTACAGTAGTGTTTGATTGTGTTGGGGGTGTTAGTGAATGTTTATACTGAGTGTTTTCTTAGTGTTTTTTGATCATTTAATGAAAAATAACTACACAGCATACTACCTCCACTGTCTTTTGTAGCATTTTTGGGGTAACACCAACATAAGCTGGTGAACTGGAAATGTTTGACTTGTCCTAAAATGAAATGTCCTAGAAAATTCAGCTAAGTTCCTTTGTGATGAAATTAAGAGGCGCTAGATAAAAAAATATATGTTCATTACAATAGTGTTGGAAAATCAGATTGCAAGGAAGTTCTAATATAGCTTAAAAATCTAGACTTGTGTAGAAAGGTTTTGCCATTTGAGAGGGAGAATTTGTCGATTGATATCCATGTATAAGGGGATTATGCTTTCAATAAAAAGTGTACCAGTAATCTGCTATATACAAGTATTTAGATGAATCCAAACTAGCATAAATATTGTTTGCTTCTTTACATCATTTTCAGCTTTTTGCCCTATTGTGTTTTGAAATGTCAGCTCACAATTTTCCCTTTCTCCTTAGGCTTATTTGACTGACTTTCTATGTCAGTTTGCTCAGCAGCCTTGCTTTACTGTCTTCTCGGAGCACCTGAACGAGAGTGAGAGAAGAGTGCTACAGGCTATTGGCATATAAAACCGATAAAAGCAAGCTTCTGGGAAGAGACCCAGACAGTACGTTCACATTTCCATTGGCCAGGTTCAGCGCGCCTTTCACGTGATAATGTTTCTCTTGCTGGCTTGCAGTTGTGAAGGCTTCACCTTATCTTAGCAGAGCAAATATGAAGGAAGGCTTTGCTGATGGAAGACGCCGGTCACAGTTAATTAGGCCTTTTCACCAAGGAAACACTTCAATTTCATTCCAGTTCACCACTACAGACCTTCCTGTACAAGACAAGAAATGGAAAAAGACACTGGGTGTTCACCTGTTCCATAAAACTTTTGACTGAACTTGAAAGTCTGCTTTACCTGCAGCTTGCAGAAACTTCCAGAAGATGTTTGTCTCAAGGTGAAAAATCAGTAAGCCAAGCTACTGGAGCTCGCTTCCATCACTTCTTGGAATTTGAACATTAAAAGCTGCCCCACCCCGAGTACTGCTCTACTGAAGTACATAACATAGTATGATTGAATTCATTCTGTGTGTACAGAGAGACTTGCCCCGTCATCTTTGCAGTGTGTATGGCACATCCGGTTACTGTGTGACTTTATTTTTTTATATTGAAATTCACTGTGACAGTGACACTTTTATGGCGATGATACTTCAGTGAACTGGAGTTAGTTTACAAAAGAAGGCACAAACCGTAGAATTCATTTTTGCCTCTTCCCAGCTTTTTTTTCCACAGCACCAGTGATTTGCACATCATAATAATGAGGTCCCACCCTCTGTGGAAAGTCAGGCATTTGGATATGTACTTTGTACCTGCTCAAATTTGTAGAGCAACAGCTAATCCGTGTGGTTTCCATCACTGTAAATGTAAAATGGTAGCAATGCGAGCAACATTTCCAGACACAGTTATCTTGCAATATGGAATTTACCATGTACCAGATTTTCTGGAATTGGTTGGTAGGTTGACTCTCCGAGTTAGAGGTCCTTAATTGTCAAAACTAGGGGTGAAAGGTGTGACTAATGAGAAGGCTGTCTCATTTGAAGGTGACTTTTTAACAAGCTATCATTCCATGGTGACCTTCAGTAGCGCTTAGTTTTTTTCCATTGAGTCTACATTACCCTACTAGTTTGTCAGTCTTGTATGCTATAATATGGAATCGAGATACCTTCCAAATTTGTTTTCTAAATATGTGAATTTCATATGCTTTCCTGCACATCTCCTGTTCTTGTCTTCAGCAACAGACACTACTCAGTAAGTATGTACACAGACTGGGAAGGGATGCAACTTGTTGGCAGAGGTGACATGGGCTTCTCAGTGTTTGATTTTTGCATAAGCACTATGCATGTCTAGTTTGAGACTGTTTGGTGTTGCAGGGCATAGTTTTTTTTGCTACTGGAAGTATTGAAGTTCTGTCATGAAATGTTAGATGATTTCTCCCAGAAGTGGATAGCTTCTCCAGAACACACAGCAATGCAGTGGTTTCAGATATAGCCCACAAATCAGCGTGTGGGGATTTTATAGTGTTATAACTAGAAGTTATAAATGAATTTACCCCTAGTACATTGTGATGTCACATGCCTCTTCTCTTTACCTTTTGTTACCCTTTTCCGGCAAGTGGGAGAGAGGCGCAAATAAAAACTGTTACAAAGCATGTTTTCTCAGTTTCTTAAGTTTCACATTCAATAGCCCATACCACTTAAAATGTAATAATATATTTATTTCAGGTTTGCAGCTTGAATCTATTATAATTCTCAATCTGGTAGTCTAGAGTAAAGATTAGAATGGATGCTTTGAGTGGGCGATGGTCTCGATGGAATGCTTGGTGCAGACTTCCTCAGAATGTTGAGCACAGACCCACAATACTCTGACATCTGCACCACTTTGAGATTTTTTTTTTCATTTTTTTTCGTCCATCCTTGTATTTACCTCTCCCCCAGACCACTCACTTTTCATCAAATGAAAGGAACTCAATTACAGGAACATTGACTCAGTTTAGCACTTCAGTGCACTATGGCTTCAAGTAACATTGATAACATATGTTGCTTCCTACTGACTGAAATAGTTTGCCTAATAGACTCCAGAAAGACATTTTGGAGATGTAAGAACACCTTTATTAATGTGATGTTCGAGGCATGTATGGTTGTAGATACACATGCTGTGCATACCTTGGCAATGTAGTGTTGGGTCCGGATGTGTGCAAATTGTTTTTCTAAAAAGACGTTTTTCAAATCATATGGTAGGTTGACTCTCTTGGTTATAATGCGCATGGACATCGACTCCATTGTTTTCTTACCGCCGTTGAGTTTGGATGTGTTGTCCAGTGCTCCGGGTTGACACAGTTGTGGTGCTCTCTTCGGTTCTTGGTACTGTCCCTTTCATCAGTATAATTTTCTATTGTTTTTCCCTTTTCCCTCGCTCCCCTAGATTTTGATTGAGCCGGGTCTCTTTCAACCGCACCCCCCATAGAGCCTCGCCATTTGGGGCCCACTTCTGTCACCATCGCATCTCTTGAGAATGCCCCACTGGTGATAGAATGGACACCCTTCCGTTATTGTCCTCGCTGCTACAAAAAAGTACCCCTGGACCAACTTGCATCAGGTCTGCAACCCCTGCCTTTCTTCGGAACACAGTGAGACAGACTGCGAAGCTTGCTGCTCTTTCCGCTCCAAGAAAACTCTTGAGACTGGCACGCTCTTCCGCTCGAGATGTTGCAGGGTAGCATGGAAGAAACACTGGATCTTTTCGGTCTCTGCAACACTGAGGGAGAACAACACCCTCAGCCATCAGCTGCAGAGGAAGAGGCTTTCTCCAACGAAGGAAGCTCGAGATCTGATCTGATATGGAAATGGAAGACCTTCTCTCAACTCAACAGTCTGTGAGTACGATATCTCCCCCCACTGACACCATCCAGAACAGCCTGTGGCTGAAAAACATGCAACCACTCTGTTCTCGATCCGACACTGCCTTCCGGCCAAGCCAGGTGCATCGGCTCCAGCAGCTTCGATATCAGACCGCCCCTCAGCGATGAGCTGATCAGTGGAATCGACTTCCACCACTTCAGCAGTGAGCTGACCTTTGGCACCGGAACAAAAACAAACTTCAGATAAGAACATTTTGAAGCAGTCTTCAATAGCAGGTTCCAGTGCACCAGTCAAGCCCATCCTGCTTCACTTGCAAGAATAGATGAAATTCAGAAAAAAAATGATTGTCATACATCCTCATAGAGGCCGCATCCTTGCCTCTACCCTTCATCTGCTTCTGCTCCACCATCCAAGAGACAGTTGTAGTTCCAAGAAGGCTTGGACACTCCAATCCCTGCAAAAACACACAAAAAGGCTGGTAAGGCTAGCAGCACTTTCTCGCCCCACCACACATCCAGCCTCTTTTGCTTTTGTCCTCCCTGCCTCATTCTACAGTGGACCCACTTGACCTCTCACCACAGGGGGTCTCCACTCTCTGGCACAGCTGGCCATGGTATTGGGGAGGACGCTTTTGGCATCCATCCACAGGATGACCAGTGGGATAATTATGACATAGACCCTCCAGGTGACATGGACTCTTATCTATACTTTTCCTGCTCTTCATCTCCTAATGACTACATCATTCCAGAAACTAGTCAGTATGGCCACTTTTTCCATGTGATAGAACTACAGAAAGAGCCCTTAGAGGAGGACTTCATTTTTTAAACTCTTGCATCCACTGACCACGCCACTGAATACCTACCAGTGCTCAAAGGCATGCTTAGACACATACAACAGACATCTTTAAAGACCTTAGTAGAACTAGGGTTATAATGGTCAGGGTGGACAAAAAATACAAGGCCTCAGCATCTCAACCCACAAATATTCTGGGTCAACTTCTACCGGACTCCTTTATCATTACCACTACCCGTAAGAGGGCAAACTCCCAGGCAAGTGGAGACACCTCACTGGCAGACAAGGAAAGCAAAAGAATTGATGCAGCAAGGAAAAGGGTTGCAGCACAATCAGCCAACCTTTGGCGAATTGCAAACTCCATTGGCCTTGCAAGGTTTGACTGTGTTCACTGAGACGAGTTCGAGAAACTTCTTCAATATCTCCCTGAGGAGCACAGAAAACTGGGTCAAGAATTTGTCTTTGAGGGCAAGCTTATATCCAACACATCCATATGTAGATCCTGCTGACACTGCCGCTTGGGAAGGAGGCATGAGTAGCTACGTATTTCTGGCTTTAAGCCAAACTGTACTGCACATGCCATTTGACTGAGAGCATCTTTTGGTCCCCAGGTGGACCAAACGTTTGAGAAAATCAAGAAGGACATGTATATGGGGAAAGCAATGGGGGTACTACAAACACCAGCTTTCCGTTATTACTTTCGCCACCCCTCCTACCATGGAGGCTTGAAAACAACCCACTCTGACGCTTCCACATCTTATCACCACAGCCACAGACAGTACACCTCTCCCAGGAATTACTTCAGGGAGTCCTATTGGGAAATAACTCCAGAAGCAAGGGTGGTTCCCCAAAAGTAGCAACACCAGTCACCAAACAATGACTTCCCTCTTCTTCCCCCATATAACACCTGTTGGGGGAGGGGACATCGTCAGGATTTTATACCTACAAGGCTAAGCATCACCTCAGACCAGTGGGTGTTGGATATTACCACTTTGCAGACATAGGCTATCATTGGAACATCAAACACTACTAAAAGAGGTCATAGCCCTCGTGCTCAAAGGAGCTATAGAGCCCATCCTCCAAAATCTGAAAGGTACAAGTGTACTTACTGTACTTTCTCATACCCCAAAAAGATGGGTGTCTTAGGCCTATTATGGATCTCAGACCCCTAAGCGAATACATCCTATCAGAGCACTTTCACATAGTAACCCTTTAGGATGTCATCCCTCTTCTCCAGCAAGGTGACTCTGTCTGCACAAGAATAAAAAGGACTCCTAATTCCACATTGTAATTCACCTGGCACATCTCAGGTTTGTAGTAGGTGGATGGCACTACTAATTCAAAGTTTTCCCCTTCAGAGTGACCACTGCACTTCAGGTATTCGCCAAGTGCCCGGCAGGGGTAGCTGCTCCCCTGCGCAGACAGGGTCCATGTATTGACAATTGGCTTATCAAAGCTGCCACCCATCAGCAATGTCAAAACCAGACACACATCACAATAGATCTGTGTATAAGGCTGGTCTGGTGTGTGGTGGACACCTATGGTGTTGGCACCTTATACCAGGATCAAGCAACCCTTATTAGTGTTAGTGTCTAGGAAGCCAGGGCTTTCTAGTGGTAGCTGTAGTGAGCAGCCAAAGCTTCTCTAGGAGGAATATGAAGCGTTTGCAATAC
This sequence comes from Pleurodeles waltl, assembly GCF_031143425.1. Taxonomy (NCBI): domain Eukaryota; kingdom Metazoa; phylum Chordata; class Amphibia; order Caudata; family Salamandridae; genus Pleurodeles; species Pleurodeles waltl. The sequence goes on along the minus strand of NC_090445.1, from coordinate 659,981,101 downwards.
CACAATAGTCACAAAGTAACTTATCACACATGAAAGAAATCACACAGTGTTTCAAAAATAAAGGTACTTTGTTACAGGCACACTGAAATAGATTACTATAGGCGATCCCTTCTGTCTGAAGGTTAAGTACACACAAATATACACAGATTAATACTAGGGATTAGCATAAATACGTTCGAAATATCAAGGGCCCTACAGGGGGGCCAAACCATATCCTAAAAAAGTGGAATGTGAGAATGGGTCCCATTTGAGGCTATGGAGTAGTTAGCCAAGGGCTGGGAGAGTATGGAACCCCAATAAGTGAGTATCTAGAGGACCCCCAGCGACCAGGAGAGCAGAGGTAAATTAACTGGCCGTCCCAATGGCTTACATGGGGACTGGGAATTGGAGTAATGCAAGAACAGCACGTGGAACCCAACGGTGGATTCTAGATGAAGAGGACCTGTAAAAGAAGGGGACAGAGTCCAGTCCATGCAGGAGTGTCCAGGTGGGGCAGGAGGCAATGCTCAACCTTCTGTTGGTGAAGATCTGGGTTGACGGTGGTAGATGAAGTCCAGCTGTGGAGTCCAGAAGATGTAAAGGAGTCCCTGATGTTGCCTAGGAGCTGTCCCTCGACAGTCGCCAAATTGCAGACGGGTCAGTGGTCAGAAGGACCCCCAACGAGCATAAGCAAATGCAAATAGGAGCTGAAGATGATTTGCAGTGCTGAAGAGGACCAGCAAGGTCCTGGGGACTCAACCCTTAGAGGGGAGTCTGGGCTGACCCTAAGAAGACAGGCGAGCCAGCAGAAGCAGTCGGAGCCCCCACGAGCAGCCCACTGGCAGCAGGCACAGTAAGTCACAGTGAAGCCCATGCAGCACACTTGAAGAGGAGTCCCACATCGCTGGAGCTGTAGAGAAGAGTGTGTCCTTGCAGAGGTAGAGTGCTGGGGGCCGGTGCTACTTGGAGCCTGAAGATCCCTTGGAGCAGGAGTCAACAAGCCTTGGTTGCTGCAACAGTCCGGGTGCACAGGGATTCTGTCCTGGAGGAAGAGGCAAGGGCTCACCATTTCCCAAGTTGAACAAAAGGCAGAGAGGACCCCCCCAGAACCACCACATGTGTTGGAGAATCTTCGCATGTCCAGTGGACAGCAGATCTCAGCAGCCGGGTGTTGTTGCCTTTGGTGCCTGCAGATGCAGAGGAGTGGCTCCTTCACTCCAAAGGAGAGTCCTTGCTGCTTTGGTGCAGCTGAAGTCTTGCCAACCGCAGAGGATGCACAGCCATGGAAATGTTGCAAGTTGCTGACAGGAGCCGCGGAAACAGTGTTGCAAGGAGAGATCGTCTCAGGTTTGTAGTCTTGTTCGGTTCCTGTCGAGTCCAGCAGCAGTTCTGGTGGCCAGGAGGTGAAGAGGTCATTGCAAAGGAGTCCTGGCTGAGTCTTACATGCCAAATCTGGGGACCCATTCGCAAGAGAATCCCGAAATAGCCCAAAAAGGGGCTTGGTCACTATGCAAGGTGACCACCTATCGGGGGAGGGGTTGTCAGCGACGTCATCTGCCTACCCTGACCAGTCAGATGCTCCTGTGGCCTCTGCCCATCTTGATTTCAAGATGGCACAATCAAGTGGCCACCAGGAGTAGCTCTGGGCACCACCTGTGGGGTGGTGATGGACATGGGATGGTCACTCCCCTTTCCTTTGTGCAGTTTAGCACCTGAACAGGGACCAGAGGTACCCGGACTGGTGCAAACCAGATTTTGCCAGGTGGGCATCAAATGTGCTCTTCAAAGCAAATCAGTGGCGTGGGGAGGCTACCTCTCCCCAGCCTTGTAACACCTACTTCCAACAGGAGAGGAGGTTGCACCCCTCTCTCACAGGAAATCCTTCCTTTGTTCTGCTTTCCTCTGCTTGAGCTGGTCAAGCAGCAGGAGGACAGAACTCTGTCTGGGAGGCTGCAGAAATGTGGGCTGCTCACAGACCCTGGAAGACTGGTAGGAGCAATACTGGGAAGGTCCTATAAGGAGCCCTGAGGGTGCATGGAATCATGCCACCAAAACTGACATCAGTATTGGGGTATGATTCTGATATGTTTGATACCAAACATGCCTAGGTTCAAAGTTACTATTATGTAGCTGGACCATAGCTAGTGATCTATGACCAGTACATAGCTAAAATGGCTTATGAAGTCCAGGGAATTGGAAATGGCATTCGTAGGGACACCTCTGCTCTTGCAGGGGTGCCCACACACACACAGGGACCTGCACCCTGCCCTTAGACCTGAAGGGCCTACCATAGGGGTGACTTACTGACATGGTGTAGTGACCAGCAGTGAAAGGGTGCATGCACCTTTTTACACAGGCTGCATATGGGAGCCCTGCAGACAGTTTGGCTGGGCTCCCACGGCTGCAGCCCAACGGAGACCCCTGGTGTACCAATGCCCTGCATACCTAAGTACCATATACTAGGGACTTACAGGGGTATGCTAATATGCCAATTGTGGGCTGTAAACGATACCAAGACAGCCAAATTTAGAGGAAAAAGCACAATCACTGGGTTCCTGGTTAGCAGGATCCCAGTGAAAAAAGTACACGGACAACAGGCAAAAAGTGGGGTTAACCATGCCCAAAAAAGTGAGTTTCCTACAATCTCCTTCACCGTGCATGCCATGTCCCACCTCCAACCACAGCAAGTCCAACCTTACCTATACTCAATGCAAAAATATACCTACACTAGCCCAACTCAGCAATGATCCAGTCTTTTCAAACACTCATTCCCTTGTTTCAGCCAAGTCAGCAGCTTACAGTCAGGACAGTCATCCATCTCTTAGGCCTCATGTACTGACATAATACCTCAATTAAGGCTACACATGCGTCTGTTGCAGGAATGTCTAGCTCAAAAGTGGGCTCGGACAGAGGATCATTGGGATGATCTAGTGTTGCTTGTCCGCCAAACCTGTCACTCTCTGCAGTGGTGGAACACCAACAACCTGTTGTGATGGGGGTCCTTTCCTCAACCCTGTTCCGCACATCATTGTTACAGCAGAAGATTCACTCATGGGGTGGGGTGCATATTTAAAGGATCTCACAGTGCAGGGCCTGCGGGGAGAACAAATACCTGGATTTCCACATCAACTACCTAGAGCTACTAGCTGTTCACATAGCATTGAAAACCTCCCCTACTTCACCTGATCGGCAAGGTTCCTAGTCCAGAAGGACAACATGATAGCCATGTACTGCCTACAGAAACAGGCGGCGATAGTTACACACCCTCCACAACTGTCTGTTATCTCAGGACATTTGGCATTGGGATCTCAGTCACAACATCCATCTGTTAGTGGAGTACCTTCTGGGGATGGACAACGATTATGCCAACCTCCTAAGCAGGATACCCCAACAAGTCTGAGTGGGAAATCCACCCGCAAATTTTCCTCTGTTACTTTTGCAATATGGTTTTCCCTCAAATAGATCTGTTCACAACCGCAGACAACACCAAATGCCCATACTTTGCCTCCATGTTCCCACAGTCCAGTGGTAATGCACTGTTAAGGTATTGGTCAGGGACACTTGCCTATGCTTTTCCTCCTTGCCTTCTTCTTCTTCCATTTGTGGTTCGAAGGCTCAGACAAACGTGTCTCACACACATCCTAGTAACTTCCACATGGGCTCGCCAGCCATGGTTCACAACTCTTCTTGACGTTTCTGTAGTTCCCCACAAGAAGCTAAGCTCCCCAAAACAGGGACCTTCTCACGCAGAACCAGGGAGAAATCAGACACCCGAATTCCAGGTCTCTCAGCCTGGCGATTTGGCTCCTGAAGTCTTAGTTTGGATACATCAGTCTTCCTCCTGAGTGCATGACCATTCTTAGGGATGCCCGTAGATCTACCACTCAGGCGTGCTATGCAGCCAAATGGAAAATATTTCTCTGCTATTGTCGCTGTAGGAAAGTAGCACCTTTCTGGCATAGTTACCCCCACTTGTTGCATGTTTTAGTGTGTTTAGACTGTAGTACACTGGGATGCTGCTAACCAGGACCCCAGTGACGGTGCTCTCTCACCTAAATTTTGTTGTAAGGTAACCTTTACACCCTAAAGTTGGCATACTGGTGCACCCAGGTAAGTCCCTGGTATATGGTATTTTTCTAAATCTTTTTTTAGATTGGGTTGCTTAGGGTCTGGCATAGCCTTTCACCAATCTTTGGGAAACATTTTAGTCCACTAGGGCAGGGTAGATACACCTACACCTACACTACACTAGTACCATGTCTTCAGTTGAGGAATCTAGACAGACATGAGTCTGGATATAGCATCCTTAAGTTCCAGGAATTTGGGACTCTAAGTCTGGAAAACGAAAGACAGGGAGTAACCATACTAAACCTCAGCACTTAGAACTGATCATACAAAGTAACCTCCAGCATCCTGAAGGGGAGGGAGAGAGGGGAGACTAGGGTAAGACGGATGACCCCTCAGTGGTAGGCCAGGAATTACCCTTTACTTCCAGCACTGCCTCTGACCATGTCCTAGAGGACTCGGAGGAGGCCTTTAAGGACAACCCTGGGACCAGAGAGGGAGGTACTCACAGTACAGAAGGGGGCCACCTAGGTAGGTCCACTTATGCTCCCCCTGGAAGGATTCCAAAAGGTTCCCAGGAAGAATAGATCCTCCTTAACATCATCCTCACTCTCCTCAGCATCCGGTGAGGTGTCCACCTACTCTAATCACTCAGAACAGTTAGTGTTAGATAGGGTTTACCACATGTTCAACCAAGGGAGAGGAAGAATTTTGGTGAGAACCCCATGGTGGTGTAGCACAAGAGACTCCAGAGTCAGAGAGTCTAGGAATCTCAGCAGGATAGTTCCCCCTTACAAATCTGGGGATGATATCTACAACTGCTCTGGAGAGGGCTTGTAAAGTCCAAAACGTCCCCCAGAGCCAGTGGACAGCTATCCTGTGGCTCTCCTTTGCAGACAAAAGAAGCAACACACTTTCAGAAGTTAGGGAAGAGGATGCAGACAACTACCAAGTTTTGAAAGAGCCTCTTATTGATGGGTTTGGGACTAGTTCTGAGGAATACAACATTAAGTTCAGGGAAACCCAAAAGGAGTCCTCTCAAAACAGGATTGATTTTGTGGATTGTGCATTTGAGGCTGTAGAAGGCTGGCTACATGGTAGTAATGTACATGAATATGAAGGGCTTTACAATTTGATCATGAGAGAGCACATCCTTAATAACTGTGTGTCTGGAAAAACTGCACCAATATCTGGTGGACTCTGAGCTGACGTCTCCCCAAGAATTGGGAAAGAACGCTGACAAATGGGTCCACGCCAGGGTGAGTAAGAAAACTCATAGTGGGGGTGACCAGATGAAAAAGAACACTTCTAAGACCCAATAAAAGGATGGGGAGAAACCTAAAGACAAACAGAAAGTCCACCTCAGGTCCACAACCTTTTTCTCGGGGTGGGTCTAAATCCTCCTCTAATAAGAAACCCTGGTGCATTCTGTGTAAGGAAAAAGCCTGTAAAACATCCGATCCTAATTATTCTAAGAAAAGCACCAAGACTACTACTACTATTTCCCCTAGTAGTAGCACTGGTAGTAGTACCACATCCAAGGGGGTAGTTAGCTTCCACTTGGGTACTGCAGTGGACTCTGGCCTAGTCATAAAAACCACTGAGGCTGTCCTGATATGAAGGGGTGGCATTGACCTTGCCACTTTGGTTGCCTGGCCTCCTAATATGAGAAAATACATGCAGCATCCCCTCATTAAGGGTACTGAAGTGGAGGCATACACTGGCACAGGTGCAAGTGTCTGAAAAAATTGTGTCACCTGAGCAAATTCTACTTGAGCACAATTACCAAGTAACCAACACTGATAACATCACTAATTTCCACCCCATGGCTGTTAACTTTAGCTGGGGTGTGGGGGATGTTACTGGCCCTAAGAAAGTGGTAGTAACCTCATCCATTCCTGTAGAGTGCCTTATGGTTAATGATTCGGAGACTTCAGCATGGCCTGAAGTGGAGTTACAGGCCCATGCAGAAATGCTGGGCGTCCCTGAGAGTGTGTTTGTGGCAACTAGAGCACAGGTCAAGAAACAAGCAGAACAAGGAGCATTGGAGGCTGGAACAATGGCCCAGGCAGCTCCTAAGAAGAGAGGTAGGAAGGGTAAAATGTTTCCCTCTACTCAGACTTTGTGAGGATCAGTCTCCTCAGGGAGTTGATCTTGCCGCTTGGGAAAAACCTGCCCCAGAGGAGCTTGGCCCTGACACAACAGACCCTTTGGGACCAGGGGGACCCTCCAGGGAGGAATTGAGTCTAGAGCAGAAATCCTACTTTTTCTTGAAGGCCTTGGCAGCAAGCTGCTGCTGAAGAAGCAGGGATTGTCAGTGGATCGCACAGGCTCTGCTGGGAAAATAGTCTCCTTTACCTGTGAAGCTAGAGACCTCAGGCCTGGTGCTACCAGGAGGTTGGTCATAACTCAGAAGTTTAGCGAGATCGTATTGACCCTGGCACATGACATTCCCCTTGCAGGACATCTTGGGCAAAGCAAGATTTGGGACAGACGTCTTCCACACTTTCACTGGCCCCACATGTCTGAAGACACCAAGGAGTTTTGTAGCTCCTGTGTCACCTCCCATGCCAGTGGCAAGCCAGGTGGCACTACAGAGGCCCCCTTAATTCCACTACTAGTGGTTGGGGTTCCCTTTGAAAGGATGTGGATTGCCATTGTTGCCCCCCTTGACTTTCCTACAGCCCCTGGGAATAGATTTATTCTGGTGTGGTGGACGGTGTCACCAGGTACCCAGAAGCTATTCCCATCATAATCCCCACAGCACCTGCAGTGGCCAAAGCCCTTCTAGGAATCTTTTCCAGAATGCTGGGCATCCCCGAGAGTGTGTTTGTGGCAACTAGAGCACAGGTCAAGAAACAGGAAGAACAGGGAGCATTGGAGTTCTGGAACAATGACCCAGGCAGCTCCTAAGAAGAAAGGTAGGAAGGGTAAAAAATGTCACTCTACTCAGACTTCATGTGTGTATCAGTCTCCTCAGGGAGTTGATCTTGCCCCTTGTGAAGAACCTGCCCCAGAGGACCTTGGCCCTGACACAGCAGACCTTTTGGGGGCAGGGGGACCCTCCAGGGAGGAATTGAGTCTAGAGCAGAAATCCTACCTTTTCTTGAAGGCCTTGGCAGCAGGCTGCTGAAGAAGCAGGGGTTGTCAGTGGATCGCACAGGCTCTGCTGGGAAAATAGTCTCCTTTACTTGTGAAGCTAGAGACCTCAGGCCTGGTGCTACCAGGAGGTTGGTCATAACTCAGATGTTTAGCAAGGTCGTATTGACCCTGGCACATGACATTCCCCTTGCAGGACATCTTGGGCAAAGCAAGATTTGGGACAGACTTCTCCCATACTTTCTCTGGCCCCACATGTCTGAAGACACCAAGGAGTTTTGTAGCTCCTGTGTCGCCTCCCAAGCCAGTGGCAAGCCAGGTTGCACCAGAGAGGCCCCCTTAATTAGACTACTAGTGGTTAGGGTTCCCTTTGAAAGGGTGTGGATTGCCATTGTTGGCCCCCTTGACCCTCCTACAGCCTCTGGGAATAGATTTATTCTGGTGTGGTGGACCATGCCACAAGGTACGCAGAAGCTATTTCCCTCAGGACCACTACAGCACCTGCAGTGGCCAAAGCCCTTCTAGGAATCTTTTCCAGACCGTGTTTACCTAAGGAGGTGGTGTCAGGCAGGTGTGCAAACTTTGTCTGGCTTCCTGAAAGCAATGTGGAAGGAGTGTGGTGTAACCTACGAATTCACCACCCCTCACCATCCACAAGGAAATAGGTTAGTTGATGGATTCAACAAAACCCTTAAAGGTATGATCTTGGGACTCACTGAAAAACTCAGGAGGAGATGGTATGTCCTACTACCTTGCCTTCTTTTTGCCTATCGAGAGGTTCTGCAGAAGAGTGGGTTACTGCCCATTTGATCTTCTGTTTGGGCATCCAGTTAGGGGTCCTCTTTGTCTTGTGAAGCAGGGATCAGAGCAACCTCTCAAACTCCCCAAACAGGACATTGTGGATTATGTACTAGGCCTAAGGTCACTTATGGCTGAGTATATGAAGAAAGCCACTAAAAACCTTGATGCCTGCCAGGAGCTGCTAAAGCAATGGCATGACCAAAAGGCTGTGCTGACTGTTTACCAGCCAGGGCAGAGTGTGTGGGTTTTGGAGCCTGTGGCCCCAAGAGCACTCCAAGACAGGAGGAGTGGTTCCCACACAATTGTGGAGAAGAAGGGCGAGACCACCTATCTAGTTGACCTGAGCGTCCAAGAAGTCCACACTGGGTGCTTCATGTGAATCGCCTATAGTCTTATTTTGACTGGGCTGACATGAGCTTGCTCATGGCCACTGATGAGGGACCGGGAGAAGAGTGACCCTCTATCTGACCCTTTGATGGTTCAGTAGATGCAGTAGGCCTTTGCTGATTGTGTCACTGAAGAGCAACAGGCTGACTGCAGACAAGTTTTCTGTAAGTTTTCAGAACTTTTTTTCCCCTGACACCCAGTCAGAACACCTTGCGTGCCCATGATGTGGACGCAGGTGATAGTCTGCCTGTCAAGAGGAAAATTTACAGCAGCCTGACCATGTCAGAGATTGCATCAGGGCAGAGGTCCAAAAGATGCTTGAGTTGGAGGTTATTGAGCCTTCAGGCAGCCCTTCGGCTAGTCCTATAGTACAAATGCCCAAACCTCATTCCCAGGTCGGAAATAAATAAATGAGATTTTGTGTAGACTACAGATGCCTCAATGCAGTCAACAAGACTGATGCTTATCCTATCCCCAGGGCAGATGAGTTGATTGATACTCTGGCTGCAGCCAAGTATCTCAGCACTTTTGATTTGACTGCAGGATATTGGCAGATCAAATGATCTGACACTGCTAAACCTAAAACAGCATTTTACACTACTGGTGGGCATTATCACTTCACTGTAGTGCACTTTGGTTTGAAAATGCATCTACCACATTCCAGAGGTTATTGAATCAAGTTCTGGCAGGCGTGGAAGACTTTAGTGCAGTATAGCTAGATGATATTGCTGTCCTTAGCTTCACCTGCACCTCCCCCTCAGAAATGTACTTGAGGCCTCACTAACAAGGCTAACAAATGCCAGATAGGGCACAGCAAAGTTGTTTACTTGGGCCACCTGGTAGGTGGAAACCAAGTTCAACCTTTACAAACAAAATCCAAAGCCTTGATGCCCTGAAAAAGGCCATGTGCTCAGCTACAATTCTTAAAACCCCTGAATACTCCAAGCTATTAATTGTTCAGACAGACGCTTCAGAAAGAGGAATAGGAGCAGTACCATCTTAACTTAATGAAGAAGGCCATGATCAACCAGTAGCTTCCATCAGCAGAAGGTTGACCCCCAGAGAGAAACGTTGGTCAGCTATTGAGGGGGGAGGCCTTTGCTGTGATCTAGGCCCTGAAGATGTTGAGGCCATACCTGTTTGGCACTCACTTCATCATTCAGACACACCTCAAGCCCCTTGTAGCTTAAACAGACGAAGGGTGAAAATCCAAAACCTGTGAGACGATCCATTTCCTTACAGGGGATGGACTTTTCAGTGGAACATAGACCTGGGAGTAACCATGCCATCGCAGATGGACTTTCCAGATATTTCTACTTAGAAAACGAAGACTCCCCTGGGTTAGGCTAGTCTTACCCTTTTTTTTTTTTTTTTTTTTTGGGGGGGAGTGGGGTGTTTATGTTCAAAACTAGCACCTTTCTGGCATAGTAATCCCCACTTTTGCCTGGTGTCAGTGTGTTTAGACTGTATTACACTGTGATCCTGCTAATCAGGACCCAAGTGTCAGTGCTCTCTCCCCTAAATGTAGTTGTAAGGTAACTTTTATACCCTTCTATTGGCATACTGCTGCACCCATGTAAGTCCCTAGGTTATGGTACTTAGGTACCCAGGGCATTGGTACACGAGGTGTCTCAAATGGACTGCAGCATGTATTGTTACACCCATGAGGGCCCATGCAAACTTCGACTACAGGCCTGCCTTGCAGCTTGTGTGAAAGGGTGCATGCACCTTTCACTCCAGATATAAGGTGTCCCTTATATCATGGTCTCTGCACTCTACCCTGTAAGTCACCCCTAAGGTAGGCCCTTTAGCCCAAGGACAGGGTGCATGGCTCTAAGTGTGAGGGCACCCCCGCATGAAGAGAGGTGGCCCTACAAACTCCAGACTCCATTCTGGGCTAAGATATTTAGTGGACACTGGTCAACACAAGTGGTCCACCTTTGGGGCTTCCCCCAAACATAGGCATGTTGGGCATCAAACATGTTGGACTCATGCAACTACACCAATTTCGGTGCTAGTTATATGATGCCATGTACTCTGGAAGTTCCCTAGGGGATCTCCTATGTCTGTCTGTACAGCCTTGCAGAGTCTGCATGCCATCCCCTGCTGCCGACCCCAGACACTGTTTTGCCCTCCTCCTCCTGCTGAGCGGAACTGGGGCAGGGCAAGGCGTGACAAAGGATTTCCTTTAGGATAGCAGTGTGACCACCTCTTCTTTAGAAATGTTGGTCTCTGGGCTGGGGCGGGGTGTCTGAGCACCACCAGACTGCTTTAAATGGCACATTTGGTGCCCTCCTTGCATAAACTGGTTTGCACCAGTGCACAACCCACTGGTTCTCGCTGTGGCCCAAGACCACACAAAGGACAGGGGAGTGACCACCCACCCTGTCTAACTCCTCCCCTACGGAGGTGCACAGAACTCTGCCAGGTGGCCGCTTGATTCCACCATCTTGGAAATAAGATGAGCAGAGGCCCTTGGGAGCATCTGGTTAGTCCAGATGGGTGACGTCCCTGACCCCTCTGATAGGTGGGTCACTGCAGTAAATGTCCAACCCCCTTTCTGGATTACTTAAGGGCTCAGATCAGGGTGGGACCCTAGATTTGTCTGCAAGACTTCATGGACTGTCTGCAAATCCTCTCTGCAAGACACCTCTGCAACCTGGACCCCCGAACCACTGCTATTCTTCACTGGAACCAGAAGAAGACTTTAACCAGTAGGAGGGCTCCGAGCTCCTACTACAACCTTATTTCCAAGTTCTGCAAAGACTTCTGCAACCCATGGCTGTGCATCCTCCAGAGTAACTGGGAATCTGCCTGCACTTTAGAAAGTATGAATGAATCTACCTTAGAGTGAAGGAGTCACTCCCCTGCATCTGCAGGTACCTGAATGATGATGACTGGCTTGCGGATCCTGCTAACCCATGGACTCTCCAAGGCTCTGCAACATAGGTGGTGGTTCTGTGGCTCTCTATAGGCTTATCTTCCTTGCAAGTGGGACGTTTGTGGTCCCTTGCTGGAGCTGCTTGGCTGGAACCACTGTGCATCACATCTGCTTGTTTTTGCCAAGGCTTGTTGGCTCTTCAGCCCAAAGACCACCTAGCTCCAAGAAGCTCCTCCTAGCTCCAAGAAGCCCCGGCCTCTGGGCCTCCAGCACTCTCCAGCTCCAAGAACAATGTCCTCTGCAATTTTTGTGACGTAGGCATCCCTCTTTGGTGTGCTGCTGAGGCCTCCCTGTGACTGTGCTTGATGCCAGAAATTCCTGCTGGGGGCTCCAACGCCTCGGCCTGGCTCTCCTGCTTGCTGAGGGCTGGCTCTGACCTATTTGCCAAGGTTGGGTCATCTGGACCTTGCTGGTCCCCACAACTCCTGCAAACTCAGTGGAAAGATACCTGCATTTGCCGAAGATTGGTGGTGGTCCCACTGACCCCTCTGCAACTCAACAGCCGGCATGGGACAGCTTCTGGGTGACTCCTGAGGTCTTCCTGCATCGCCTGGACTCTCCAGCTGCACATCTCCATCCACCGTCCTTCAGGAACCATCACTGAGAAGGGTGGGCATTGCCCTCCTGCACCGCCTGGGCACCTCTGGGTGGTCTGGACTCTGTCCCCCTCTCTCCTAAGGTCATCTTCTTCCGGAATCCATGCCAGGGTTTCACCGACCTGATCCATGGGTCGCAACAGCAGCTGGGCTGCGGAGATCCCTATGATTTCAACGGGAAGTTCCGACATGACTTCACCCCTATGCCCCTGGGCTCCCTGGTGTAAGTACTCCAGTGTTCTGTGTATCCACCAGTGGGGGCACTATCCAAAAGTATCCTCGGGGTCCACTGGGAAAGGTCCTAAAACATGAAAACTCCAACCGCAGCTCCCCATGTTAGCCTATGGACACTGACCCGAGATTTCTGTTCTGCAAATGGACACCTTGGAAATCCTACCTACTTGCCTTTGGGGTTTTAGTACTTCCACAGTCCTAAGGGTCCATGAGTCCTTGGGTGGTAATGTGGGTTAGGAGTGATTTTTTTTTTTAGTATATGGTTTGCCCCCCACCCTCAGTAGGGGCACATGTTATTTTATGACTTTACTTATCTTTTGCTAAGTATATTTTTGTATGACCATACCTCCGGTTAGGAGATATACTAAAGTTAGTTCTAGAGTGTGTGTTATAATAAATATTCAATATTTTTCTAACACTGGTGTGGTTCTTTCCTGTGTGTACTTCACTGACTGACCTGTGTGGTATTTGCAACCACTTTACACCCTCCTGGATAAGCCTTAGCTGCACTCCACAGGTACTCCATGAGACCTCTATTTATCTAGGGCCGCCTACACTAAGGTTTGCGTCGCCTCAGCACAAGGTGCCTCACCTTTAGGTGTACACCATATACTGAGCCAAGCTCCTACAGTCACTCCAAATAAATCAACCCTTTTAAGGCTACAGTACAAAACATTGTTTTACGTGCTTCATTTACTGATCTCAGGCCTAGCCTTCCCTTCCAAGCGGTTACATCTGGCAGCAGTATCTGCCTATCTTCAAAATAGACAACACATATCTGATAGACACTTCTACTTGCAGATTCCTTATCTTTGAATTTCCCATAGGTATCAGACTGGATCCGGTGAATTTTGTGAGCAGTACCTCTGCATGCTGTCAGGTGCTGTTAATCGGCTCCATGTGTGCACTGGATATGACATTGCAGTTGTTATATGCGCTTCCCAGGCACACTGATGTCTGTTCTTTTCTTTCTTTGCCAACAAGCACTGATCCGAAGAGAGCTACCCCTCAGTCATTTTTTGGCTGGCTTTTTTCAACTTTTTGTGAAGATTTTTTCGAGTGTCTACTCCTGGTGCATTGAGGATGTCATTCCGAAAGGCCGGCTTCACACCCTGCGGAACCCGTCATTGGGTCATGACGTCATGGGTCATTGATCCAGACTCTGACACCAAGCCGGATGTGTGTCATATGGCCTTGCTGGTCCAAACTTAGGAGCTACTGTGAGCAGGACAATGGCCTGCCACCATCACCCCACTCCACGGGACCCAAGTCTTCTGATTCAATCCCCCACCCCTGAGGGCTCGGTTATCCAAGTCTCTACCTCCGCGGGTGTTTTGCCTTCCACACCCAAAAAACAGGAAATCCAAAAGGTTGGACGCACTTGGAAAGATAGTTTCTTCCACCGGCCTTGTATTGTGGTCGTAAATATCGCAGGCCTTTTGGGCCGTTATTCCCACATGCTGTGGGATACGGATGCACAAGTGCTGCCACAGGTTTTGGAGGATGCCCAAGCTGGACTCTTTCAGGCTATTGCCGAAGGAAGAGTCGCAGCGAAATACACAAACTGTTGGGGACTGGACACAACCGACTCACTAGCCAGAGCAGTTTTATCAACTGTTGCTGTGAGGGACCACGTCTGGCTAAGAATGTCTGGCTTTTCAGGGGATGTCCACACTACCTTGATGGACATGGCTTTGATGGCATCTATCTCTTCAGAGATGAGGCAGACTCGACACTCGAGCGCTTCAAGGACTCTTGGGCTGCGGGCAGGTCCTTGGACCTCGCTGCAGCCCCCTAATCCCCCCCATGTCTGCCTTTCGGCCCTTTGGTGGCTACAGAAGGAGCCTCCAACGCGTCCATTCCTGGCCAGCCACAGTGCTGTGCATGCTGCCCAGCATCTGGGTGGCCAAGGGCACAGGATCCACCAACCTCGTGCATCAGATGGCCAGCAACCTGGACAGTCCCCCCTTTCTGCAGGAGTCTCTGAATCTTTCTAGTCCGACTCTACCCGACCAAGGGCTAGTTGGCCGTCAGGATTCACCATCACTTGCTCCGTTGGCAATCCATCACTTTCGGACACATGGGTTTTTCAGATAGTCTGAAGGGGCTACTCCATCCCCTTCGAGTCTACCCCTCCATCCATGCCACCGTCCTACAATGGGATGACAGAGAATCATTTGTCCCTTCTCTGTGAGGATGGTACAGCTGTCTTTGCCAAGGGAACCATAGAGAGGGTTCCCGTGCCAGAAGTAGGTTGTGGTTGCTATTCCTTCTACATTCTGGTTCCCAAGAAGGACAGGGGCCACTGCTGTATCCTAGACCTTAATCTTTTCCTCAAGAAGAAGTTAAACATGCTCACTTTGGCTCTGGTCCTATCTGCCCTGGATCCGGGAGACTGGATTGAAGCGTGGAACTTGGCAGGATGCTTATTTTCATATCCCCTGTAGGAAGTTGGTTCTCTATATACTATCTCAAAGTGAGAGATAGTGTGCACAGAATGCAAGGGTTCCCCTTAGAGGTTGATAGTGGCAAAATAAGTTCATTCTAATGCTCTATTTTGTGGCAGTGTGGTCGAGCAGTAGGCATATCAGAGGGTAGTGTTAAGCATTTGTTGTACACACACAGGCAATAAATGAGGAAAACACACTCAAAGACTTAACTCCAGGCCAATAGGTTTTTATATAGAAACACATATTTTCTTAATTTATTTTTAGAACCACAAGATCAAAATTTGAGGTAAGTACATAAAATGCAAGGTACTTCAAACAGGTAATTATAGAACTTTGATTTTAAACAGTAGTGCACTCAGTTTTGGTTAAAATGGAAAAGAGCTATTTTAAAAGTGGACACTGCAAAAATCAACAGTTCCTGGGGTAGGTAAGTAAACGTTAGTTTCTCAGGTAAGTAAAGCACTTACACAGTCAGTCTTCTGGGCATAGGCAGCCCACCGTTGGGGGTTCAAGGCAACCCCAAAGCCACAGCACCAGCAACACAGGGCCGGTCAGGTGCAGAGGTCAAAGGAGGGCCCAAAACACATGGATATCAAAACTATGGATAACTGGGGTGCTCCGGTTCCAGTCTGCTAGCAGGTAAGTACCTGCGTCCTCGGGGAGGAGACCAGGGGGGTTTGTAGAGCACTGGGGGGGACACACACGAGCACACAAAACACTCCCTCAGCAGCACAGGGGCAGCCGGGTGCAGTGTGCAAAGCAGGCGTCGGGTTTTGTATTGAAAACAATTGAGGGACCCGGGGGTCCCTCTGGCAAAGCAGGCAGGGCACAGGGTGGCTTCTGGGGCCAGCCACCGACTGGGATAGGATGAGGGCCGCCTGCTGGTGACTCCTGCACTGGTAGGTGGTTCCTCTCGGGGCTGCGGGTGCAGTGCTTGGTCCAGGCGTCGGGTTCCTTTGTTACCAGGCAATCACGGTCAGGGCAGCCTCTGAATCCTCTCTGCAGGTGTTGCTGTGGGGGTGCAGGGAGGTTGACTCAGGATGTCCACGTCGTTGGAGTTGCCTGAGAGTCCTCTCTGCAGTGTTGGTTTCTCCAAACTCGAGCCGGGAGTGTCAGGTGCGTTAAGTGAGAGTCTCTTTAAATTTGGTTTCTTGTTCCTGTTTTGTCATTTCTGGACAGAGCTGCTGTCCTCGGGAGGTTCTTGGTCCTTTAGGTGCAGGTCAGTCCTCTGAGTCCTCAGAGATCGCTGGTCCTGCTGGATGTGTTGCTGTGCAGGTTCTTTGAGTCTGGAGACAGGCTTCTAGGGCTGGGGCAACGTCACTTGTCATCTCTGCGGGGCTTTCAGGTCAGCAGTCCTTCTTCTTGTAGGTTGCAGGAATCTGATTTCCTGGGTTCAGGGTCTCCCTAAATACTGAATTTAGGGGTGTGTTTAGGTCTGGGGGGCAGTAGCCAATGGCTACTGCCCTGGAGGGTGGCTACACCCTCTTTGTGGCTCCTCCCTGAGGGGAGGGGGGCACATGCCTATTCCTATTGGGGGCATCCTCCAAAACCAAGATGGAGGATTTCTTAAGGCAGGGGTCACCTCAGCTCAGGACACCTTAGGGGCTGTCCTGACTGATGGGTGACTCCTCCTTGTTTTTCTCATTATCTCCTCCAGACTTGCTGCCAAACGTGGGGGCAGTTGCCGGAGGGGGGGGGCATCTCCACTAGCTGGGATGCCCTGGGGCGCTGTAACAACAGGCATGAGCCTTTGAGTCTCACCGCCATGTGTTAAAGTTCCTGCAGGGGGAGGTGAGAAGCACCTTCACCCAGTGGAGGCTTTGTTCCTGGCCACAGAGTGACAAAGGCACTCACCCCCTGTGGCCAGAAACTCGTCTGGTTGTGGCAGGCTGACAGGAACTGGTCAGCCTAGCACTAGGAATTTGACTGATATACAGGGGGCATCTCTAACATGCCCTCTGTGTGCATTTTTCAATAAATCCCACACTGGCATCAGTGTGCATTTATTGTGCTGAGAAGTTTGATACCAAACTTCCCAGATTTCAGTGTAGCCATTATGGGACTGTGGAGTTCGTAATTGACAGACTCCCGGACCATATGCTCTTTATGGCTACCCTGCACTTACAATGTCTAAGGGTTGGCTTAGACACTGTAGGGGCATAGTGCTCATCACCTGTGCCCTCACCTGTGGTAAGGTGCACCCTGCCTTAGGGCTGTAAGGTCTGCTAGAGGGGTGACTTACCTATGCCACAGACAGTGGGTTGAGCGCATGGCACCCTGAGGGGAGTGCCATGTCGACTTAGTCATTTTCTCCCCACCAGCACACACAAGCTGTGAGGCAGTGTGCATGTGCTAAGTGAGGGGTCCCCAGGGTGGCATAATACATGCTGTAGCCCTTAGAGACCTTCCCTGGCCACAGGGCCGTTGGTACCAGTAGTACCAGTTACAAGAGACTTAACTGTGTGCCAGGGCTGTGCCAATTGTGGGGAAAAATGTACAGTTTAGGGAAAGGACACTGGTGCTGGGGCCTGGTTAGCAGAGCCCCAGCACACTTTCGATCATAACTGGCATCAACAAAAGGCAAAACGTTAGGGGGTAACCATGCCAAGGGCGGCATTTCCCTACAAAAACCTTTGTAGGAAGCTGGCTTTCTATATGGTGCACTAAAAAGACGTACACCATGCAGAGTGTACAGTGGATCTTCAATTGGTTGACAGAGGGAAAAGTAGATAATACTTACGCTCTCTTTTGTGGTATTGTGGGCAAACAGTTAGGCTTATCAGAGGGAAGTGCAAAGCTTTTGTTGAACTCAGAGGCAATAAATGAGACACACACTCCATAAATTAGAGACTAATTTAGAAAAATAGCACTTCCTTTTTTAAATGTTTTGAAACCAAGAACTTTGTAAAAGAGTAAGTACTGCTTTCATTATTATTTCTTACAGGTAAGTAAAGAGTTCAAACCTATGTGCCTTTACGCACAGTGCAATCCTATGGAAGAAAAAGTCCATGCATAAAGGTAAGTACAGTCGGTTTCAGGGGTGGGTTCACCTGGGGTTAGAGATGTTAGGGCCTAAGGTCAATCAATTAATTAAGGCATTTGTAAAGCACACTACTCACCTGTGAGGGCCTCAAGGCGCTTCGCGGTGAGAAATGCTGCTACTGCTCAAATAGCCATGTTTTGAGGAGTCTCCTGAAGTTTAGTAGGTCCTGTGTCTGCTGCAGGTGGATGGAAGAGTGTTCCACATCTTGGCGAGGTGGTCGTTCTGTGGATGTGTGGGACGGTGGCAAGGGCAAGGTCAGAGGATTGAAGCTGTCGTGTCGGGGTGTATAAGAAGAGTAGTCTGAGGTATTCTAGTCCGGTGTTGTGCAGTGCTTTGTGAGCGTGGGTGAGGAGTTTGAATGTAATTCTCTTGTTGACTGGGAGCCAGTGCAGGTCTCTCAGGTGGGCTGTGATGTGGCTGTGGTGGAGGACGTCCAGGATGAGGCATGCAGAGGCTTTCTGTATGTGTTGCAGTCTTTTCTGGAGCTTGGCCGCGGCTCCTGCGTAGAGGGCCTTGCCGTAGTCCAGTCTGCTGCTTACGAGGGCTTGGGTGACCGTCCTTCTGGTTCCGGTGGGGATCAATTTGTAGATATTCCAAAGCATGCGGAGGATGTTGAAGCAAGAGGAAGAGACGGCGTTGACTTGCTGGGTCATTGATAGCGATGAGTCCAGGATGAACGCCAGGTTGCGTGCATGATCGGTGGGTGTCGGTGCAATTCCCAGTGTGGCAGGCCACCAGGAATCGTCCCAGGTGGAGGGGGTGGAGCCGAGGATGAGAACCTCAGTTTTGTCGGAATTCAGTTTCAGACAGCTGTTCTTCATCCATTCGGCGATGGCCTTCATTCCTTCGAGGTTGGTTTTAGCGGTGGCGGGGTCCTTGGTGAGGGAGAGGATCAGCTGTGTCTCATCGGCGTATGAGATGATGTTGAGGTTGTGTGATCGGGAGATGTTTGCGAGCGGAGCCATGTAAACATTAAAGAGGGTTGGGCTGAGGGACGACCCCTGGGGTACGCCGCAGATGATCTTGGTGGCTTCAGAGCGGAATGGAGGGAGGGGGACTCTCTGGGTTCTGCTGGTGAGGAAGGAGGTGATCCAGTCCAGGGCTCTGTCGCGGATCCCTGCGTCGCTGAAGCGCGTGCGTACGGTGTGGTGGCAGACGGTGTCGAATGCGGCCGAGAGGTCCAGGAGGATGAGGGCCGCGGTTGTCAAGTAGAGTCCTGATGTCGGTGGCGGTTTGGTGCTGTGGTTGCTGCGGAATCTGGATTGGGACGGGTCCAGAGTGGTGTTCTCCTCAAGGAAGCAGGTCAGTTGTTTGTTGACAATTTTCTTGATGACTTTTGCCAGGAAGGGGAGCAAGGAGATGGGCCAGAAGTTCTTGAGGTCTTTGGGGGTTCACCTTGGGTTTCTTGAGGAGGGTGTTGATCTTAGTGTGTTTCCAGCTCTCCAGGAAGGTGGCAGTCTCGAAGGAACTATTGCTGATCTTCCGGAGTTTGGGTGCGATGACGGAGCTCACTTTGTTGAAGATGTGGTAAGGGCAGGGGTCGGATGGGGAGCCGAACTGGATGGTGTTCATGATTTTGATGGTGTTGTCATTGTTGACGTGGGTCCAGGAGAGCAGGAGGCTGGTGTGGCTGGGGGTTGGCGTGTCTGTGGTTTCGGTGGTTGACGGGGGGTCTGGGTATTGAAGCTGTCATGGATGTCTGCAATCTTGCGGTAGAAATAGGTGGCTAGGGAGTCGCAGAGGTCTTGCGATGGCAGTATGTCATTGACGTTGGTGCCAGGGTTGGAGTTCCTTCACGGTGAAGAGCTCCTTATAAACTGTGTCGATGCGTTCTTTGAAGGCGGTTCTTTTGGCAGTTCAGGTGAGTTGGTGGTGTCTGCAGATGGCATTCTTGAAAGCTGTGTGGTTGTCCGGTGTCTGATCTTGGTGCCACTTATTCTCAAGTCTTCGGCATGTTTCCTTGGATTCTTGGAGGTCGGCGGTGAACCAGAAGGGCTTTCTGTTGGTGCGTCTGTTTGAAGGTTTCTTGATCGGGCGAGAGTGTTGGCACAGTCGTCGATCCATTGCTTGGGGTTGCAGTCTACTGTGGTGGTGTCGATTGGTGAGTTCCGGGAAAGTGTGGTGATCAGCTGGTCTTCGGTGACCTTGTTCCATCTGTGGTGCGGAATCCGCTGCGGATGATGGTGTGTTGTGGGTTTCTCAAAGGAGAAGTGGATGTAGCCGTGGTCGGTCCAGTGGAGTTTGGTGGTGTGGCTGAAGGAGACTTGTTTGCTGGCAGAGAAGATGGGGGTTGAGCGTGTGTCATGTAGAGTGGGTGGGTGCTGTGATGAGCTGCTTGAGGCCAAGGTTGTCGAGCAGGGTAGTAGAGTTGTTGTCGTTGGTGTTCTCGAGGTGGAAGTTCAGGTCCCCGAGGACTATGTAGTCTGTGAATGCGAAGGCATGCATGCTGATGATGTCGGGGATGGAGTTGCTGAACTGCTGTGGGGGGAGGGGGAGTCCTGTAAATGAGGGTCCCCTTGAGGGTGGTGGTTGGATCGGTGGGGATCTGGAAGTGCAGGTGTTCGGCAGCGCTGAGGGTGTCTTTGGTGCTGGTCGTGATTCTGAGGGTATTCCAGCGGACGATGGCGATGCCTCCTCCTGGTCTGTTGGTGCGGTCCCTACAGGTGATCTTGTAGCTGCTCGGGATGGCTATGTCGATGTCGGGCGCTGAGGTGTTCATCCAGGT
Source organism: Pleurodeles waltl (assembly GCF_031143425.1). Taxonomy (NCBI): domain Eukaryota; kingdom Metazoa; phylum Chordata; class Amphibia; order Caudata; family Salamandridae; genus Pleurodeles; species Pleurodeles waltl. The sequence continues at coordinate 659,960,781 of NC_090445.1, read as the reverse complement.
CTCGGTCAGGAAGGCGACGCCTCAGGAGGCTGAGTCGAGTAGGTTCTAGAGTTCGATGGCGTGTTTGTAGACTGAGGGGTGTTGAGTAGGCTGCATAGGAGATGGTTGCGTCCTGCCTTGGCGGGTGGGTCGCTGGCGTGGGGGCTGGTAAAGGTGCAGGACCGGCAGGAGAAGGGTCCGGAAGTGAGCTGCGGGGTGGTCTGATGGCAGGTGGCTGAGCGCCCGGCGTTGAGTGCATGGAGGGTGATGGCGTTGTTGTTGAGTTGTGTGTGTTGCGGTGGTGGGGAGGGGGCAGGGGCAAGAACCAGGGGTTCCGGCACTGGGCACGGTCCAGGCGCATACGGGCTTGCCTTAGGCGTGCCTTTGGCACGGCCGCCATTAAGTAGGGAGCGGGGAGGAGAGGACAGCTGTGAGGCAGTAACGGGGCAACAAACGGCGTAGAAAAAGGGAGCAGGGCAGCAGCAGCAGGAATGCAGCGGCAGAGGCGGGGGTGGGGCTACAGGGGCAGCAGTGCCGGGAATGTAGCGACAGAGGAGGGGGCGGAGCTGCAGGGGCAGCAGCGTCAGGAATGCAGGTCGAGGAGGGCCTCGAACTCCTGACAGAGGTCAGGAGTACAGAGGAACGAGGGCTCTACTTGCTGGTGGAGCTACGGGAGGCAATGCAGTTCACAGACCAGGTCAATGGTATTGCTCCAAAGTACCACCAGCAGTTCGGGAGATCCCTGAATTCCACCAGGAGCAGGGTGCTTGTGAGGTTGTAGCTGGGTGTGCTACAGAGAAGGGGGTGCCCGCGGAAGCATGCAGCAAAGGGGGACTTGAGGACAAGTCAGAGAGCTCCCAAACTGTGGATTGGGTCGCAAGGGACCTTAGAGCAAGGAGTCACTGCCAGTTCTTCCGGATCCAGGCTGGGTGGCTCAGGTGCAGAGTTGATAGGGAGGCTGGGCTCTGTGCACAAAGATGCTCCTCGCGGTTAGGGACCAACAGCTGGCAGGGACAAAATTAAGACTGCTGGACCACTCCTGAAGTGGGTCTCACTGGTGCTGACGTCCCTCAACAGATGCTTGGTACTGGTGCAGTGGGATTCTGGAATGGACTCTCACTGTTGGTGGTTGGTGCAGGGCGTCCGGTCCTCTGGTGCTGCATGATTCTGGTTGGTTCTGCTGTCATCACACTTGATGGGGAGGCAGTCCTGGTCTTTCAGAGCACAGCTACCTCCTCCTGGTCGTCTGCAGTGTCTGTCGGGCCAAGGAGCTGAAAGCCAGTGGACTGACTCTACTTTTTGGTGTCTGTGGACTGCAGGGAAGTATCTCCTCTACTCCAAGAGAGACTGGCAGCAATTCACTACATGCTGGAGGGCTTCCCAAGGCTTTGGTATTTCTCCAGCTCTGCAGGACGAGTCACACTTTCGCAACTGTGAAGAGGTGTGGGCAGGCAGGGTTTCACGCCAAAAAGTCCACAGCTCTTCTGCTGATCTCAACAGACAGTGACTCTTCTTCATCCTTCTCTTGATCCGTCGAATCTGAATTCTTGGATTCAGGGGTGCCAGGTAAATACTCATTTTTGGGGCATTAAGGGGAGTGCCAGTTCGCAGCCATTGGTTGTCTACCTTTAGATTGGCTACACCCTCTATATGACCACTTCAGCTGTGAAGTGGGTGTAACCCTGACCCTGGAATGCTAATTCTGTCCAAAACGAGATTGAGGAATTTGAAAAGTGGTGTTCAAATCAGCTGGTCCTCCTTAGGGGTGGGGCTGGCATGATGTGGGCACAATGAAAAAGAAAAAAAAAACACCCAACCTCCCAATTTATATGTGGATTTAATCCCTCCAACTCTCATAAAACCACGCAAGCTCAGTGCTTTACAAAAATTGTTCACTCATATTTTATTCCACATTAATATCAAGTAAAACATCTCATATATAATAAAAATGTGTATTCCTTCATCGCACTATATTTTCTTGCCACACTGTACTTATACTTGTGCATCCCAGATTCATACCCATCCCTCACACATTCACTACTCCATACATTCAGATCAATCAACCAGCATACTAAAAATGCCCCCTCAACCACATGATTCAACGCTTTGACTCTTTTTTTTAACCACCAGTAGTACAGTTTAACCAAAGTTTATCACTCATATATTGAATCCTTCCATTAATTTCATCCTTTAATTCTAAAGGTATTGTGTAACTCAAATCCCAACATGAATCTTGTCAGTGTCCATTGGTCTCCATTATTTTGTAGTTCTTCTCCACCAATATTCTTTGTTAACCAACTGTGGCTAATTCATTATGCTTCTACGTGCATTTCGGCCAAATGCCTTCATCAGGTTTGCCACATACCACCCACTTTCAGGATAAACTATAACCTGCAAAGACATAACATGACATAAAATCACCCACTGAGCCACGCATTTATTCAACCCACATCTATAAGTACATGATTACACTCTAGAGGTGTGCCTAGAATACTCGCTTGATGAAATTTCTAAAAGATGTTTCGTACCTGGGAGACAAATCTAGCTCTTATCTTCCCTGATGTAACACAGAGTACTCCCCAATCCAAATGCTATATCCTTCTCCTCATATAAGCTGCCTACACCACTCATGACAACTATATATGCATATAGTGGGCGCACTATGTAATACATGATGACCCCTACTTACCCCTCCAGAATATAATAAGGCAAAAAACCTTAGTACTTCATACCTAGTGGTTCCATCTGTCCCATCCAGAGGGTTTAGAATCAAATACCTAAAGGATCTGCTGGCTAAGGATACGCTGAGAACACTCCAGTGCCACTTCTTACGGCTTGCTTTCTACTGATGCCATTCCTCTTGTCTAATGTACCAAAAATGTATTATATAGGCAACCAAAGAACCACATTAGGTGCAAATGTGTTCTCACTCATGATATCTACCTCAGCAAAATACAAGAAATTTACCTTTTCTACTGTTCATTTCCTACTGTTCACATCACTTCAAACTTTCTTTACAAAATGTACACCTTAAGCAGTCCCTCCATATTAGTCCTAAATCCAAACACAAAACAAGGGGGGCAAAAAACACAAAACAAATATTAAAACCTCCCACTTGGAGGGGCTTGGCCAACCAACATGGCTGGGCAGATGTGATCAGCAGTGGCTCTGCTAACTATCCTACTGATCACAGCAAAACAGAGGTTCCCAGCTGGTCTCCACATCAGACGGAGGATGAGAGAAGGAGAGTGGCACAAAACAACCTGGGAGCGAGTTCAAATATCGACAATATGTCCTTGAGAGACTCAAAGAGGCGGAGTGGCCTAACCCAACATGGCGTCCAGGAGAAACAGCGGGGAGAGCTGAGAAGGCCAAGACCGCGTTAAAGAGCACCAAGAGGCGAGAAGGGTGCGGAAACAATGATCAGGAAGCAGTATGAGTCTGCAATACAGTAAGGACAATAATACACACACTGGGGTAACCAGCCAGCACGACACATAAGTGGGGAGCACCCACAGAGAAGTGGCGGTGGAGGAACCTGGACGGGGCCCCAGGAGACGCAAAACAACAAAAAGCTAGCTAGAAGGCCGACAAAAGCCAGGTTTAGCGAGAGAAGGTGAGAAAGAAGATGAGACTTCAGGTCAGATTGGACCCCATGAAGGCCTGTCTGACTTCTAAAATGGCTGACCTCAAGATGGTGCCCAATAAAGATCAGCACAGAAAATAAAAGGGAATCCTAACCACACCACTAAGCTGCCTCAAACGGAAATCATCACATAAGAAACAACATCAATAACTCCTACAGGTCCAGAGGGGGACTAAGTGATAGAATTTCAGAGATATCCCATATACCCACACAGGAGCCCCAGTAATCCGGAGATATATCCTCCCACATGTCACCAAAAAAGAATCAAGGCAATCGGCTGTTGAATTACTTCCCCACAACAGCGGCAAAAATAACTGGCGAAGACCACCCCACAAGCGTTGTAAGGAAATGCCTCCTTGGCATGGTTACCCCCTGACTTTTTGCCTTTGCTGATGCCAAGTTATGATTTGAAAGTGTGCTGAGGCCTGCTAACCAGGCCCCAGCACCAGTGTTCTTTCCCTAAAACTGTACCTTTGTCCCCTCAATTGGCACACCCTGGCATCCAGATGAGTCCCTTGTAACTGGTACCCCTGGTACCAAGGGCCCTGATGCCAGGGAAGGTCTCTAAGGGCTGCAGCATGTCTTATGCCACCCTGGGGACCCCTCACTCAGCACATACACACTGCTTGCCAGCTTGTGTGTGCTGGTGGGGAGAAAATGACTAAGTCGACAAGGCACTTCCCAAAGGGTGCCATGCTAACCTCACACTGCCCATGGCACAGACAAGTCACCCCTCTAGCAGGCCTTACAGCCCTAAGGCAGGGTGCACTATACCATAGGTGAGGGCATAGGTGCATGAGCACTATGCCCCTACAGTGTCTAAGCAAAACCTTAGACATTGTAAGTGCAGGGTAGCCATAAGAGTATATGGTCTGGGAGTCTGTCATACATGAACTCCACAGCTCCATAATGGCTACACTGAAAACTGGGAAGTTTAGTATCAAACTTCTCAGGACAATAAAAGCACACTGATGCCAGTGTACATTTTATTGTGAAATACACCTCAGAGGGCATCTTAGAGATGCCCCCTGAAAACATACCCGACTTCCAGTTCGTAGTTTTGCCGTCCTGCCACACACCAGACATGTTGCTGGCCACATGGGGAGAGTGCCTTTGTCACTCTGTGGCCAGTAACAAAGCCTGTACTGGGTGGAGGTGCTTCTCACCTCCCCCTGCAGGAACTGTAACACCTGGCGGTGAGCCTCAAAGGCTCACCCCCTTTGTTACAGCGCCACAGGGCATCCCAGCTAGTGGAGATGCCCGCCCCCTCCGGCCACAGCCCCACTTTTGGCGGAGAGGCCGGAGGAGATAATGAGAAAAACAAGGAGTCGTCACTGGCCAGTCAGGACAACCCCTAAGGTGTCCTGAGCTGAGGTGACTGACTTTTAGAAATCCTCCATCTTGCAGATGGAGGATTCCCCCAATAGGATTAGGGATGTGCCCCCCTCCCCTCAGGGAGGAGGCACAAAGAGGGTGTAGCCACCCTCAGGGCTAGTAGCCATTGGCTACTAACCCCCCAGACCTAAACACACTCCTAAATTGAGTATTTAGGGGCCCCCAGAACCTAGGAAGATAGATTCCTGCAACCTAAGACGAAGAAGGACTTCTGACCTGAAGCCCTGCAGAGAAGACGGAGACACCAACTGCTTTGGCCCCAGCCCTACCGGCCTGTCTCCCCACTTCAAGAAAAACTGCAACAGCGACGCGTTCCCCAGGGTACAGCGACCTCTGAAGCCTCAGAGGACTACCCTGCATCTAAAAGGACCAAGAACTCCCGAGGACAGCGCCCCTGTTCCAAAGAAACTACAACTTTGCAAGAAAGAAACAACTTTTAAAGGACTGCACGTTTCCCGCCGGAAGCGTGAGACTTTCAACTCTGCACCCAACGCCCCCGGCTCGACCTGCGGAGAAACAACACTACAGGGAGGACTCCTCGGCGACTGCGACCCCGTGAGTAGCCGGAGTTTACCCCCCTGAACCCCCCCAGCTACGCCTGCAGAGGGAATCCAGAGGCTCCCACTGACCGCGACTGCCTGCTTCAAAGAACCCGATGCCTGGTAAAGACACTGCACCCGCAGCCCCCAGGACCTGAAGGATCCGACCTCCAGTGCAGAAGCGACCCCCAGGTGGCCCTCTCCCAGGTGGTGGCTACCCCGAGGAGCCCCCCCTTGCCTGCCTGCTTCGCTGAAGAGACCCCTGGGTCTCCCATTGAAACCAATTGCTAACCCGACGCCTGTTTGCACTCTGCACCCGGCCGCCCCTGTGCCACTGAGGGTGTACTTTTTGTGCTGACTTGTGTCCCCCTGGTGCCCTACAAAACCCTCCTGGTCTGCCCTCCGAAGTCGCAGGTACTTACCTGCTGGCAGACTGGAACCGGGGCACTCCCTTCTCCATTGAAGCCTATGCGTTTTGGGCACCACTTTGACCTTTGCACCTGACCGGCCCTGAGCTGCTGGTGTGGTAACTTTGGGGTTGCTCTGAACCCCCAACGGTGGGCTACCTTGGACCCAACTTTGAACCCTGTAGGTGGTTTACTTACCTGCAAAACTAACCAATACTTACCTCCCCCAGGAAGTGTTGAAAATTGCACTGTCTAGTTTTAAAATAGCCTATTGCCATTTTTGTCAAAACTGTACATGATATTGTGTTGGTTCAAAGTTCCTAAGATACCTGAGTGAAATAACTTTCATTTGAAGTATTACTTCTAAATCTTGAACCTGTGGTTCTTAAAATAAACTAAGAAAATATATTTTTCTATATAAAAACCTATTGGCCTGGAATTGTCTTTGAGTGTGTGTTCCTCATTTATTGCTTGTGTGTGTACAACAAATGCTTAACACTACCCTCTGATAAGCCTACTGCTCGACCACACTACCACAAAATAGAGCATTAGAATTATCTCTTTTTGCCACTATCTTACCTCTAAGGGGAACCCTTGGACTCTGTGCATGCTATTTCTTACTTTGAAATAGTGCATACAGAGCCAACTTCCTACATTGGTGGATCAGCGGTGGGGTACAAGACACTGCATTTGCTGGACTACTCAGCCAATACCTGATCACACGACTAAATTCCAAAAATTGTCATTAGAAACAGATTTTTTTAATTTGAGCTATTTTTCTAAATTTTTTAAAGTCCTGCTAGGGCCTTGTGTTAGTCCCTGTTAGCATTTCTTTTAGAGTTAAAACGTTTTGTAAAAGTTTGAATTAAGTTCTAGAGATAGTTTTAGATTCTTAAAAAGTATTCCAACTTTTAGAAACAAAAGGTCTACAGAAGAGTTAGTGATGGAACTCAACCTCACTCCTTACCTGCATCTTAGGATGTCAGAGTTAAGGTCTCTCTGTAAAATCAAAAAGATAAAGGCTGGTTCAAACCCTACCAAAGTACAGCTCCAGGAGCTCTTGGCAGAGTTTGCTAAAAACAACCCCTCTGATGATGCCCTCACAGAGGGGGACACTAGTGAGTTGGAGGAACTCCCACCTCCAACCCTAGATAGGGAGACCAGGGTTCCTCCAACCCTGACTCCACAAGTGATAGTCAGAGATGCTGCTTCTCTCACAGGAGAGTCCAGCAACTCTGGAAGCATTGAGGAAAGCCTCACTGAAGATGACCTCCTGTTAGCCAGGATGGCCAGAAGATTGGCTTTGGAAAAACAAATCCTAGCCATAGAAAGGGAAAGACAAGAGATGGGCTTAGGTCCCATCAATGGTGGCAGCAATATAAATAGGGTCAGAGATTCTCCTGACATGCTAAAAATCCCTAAAGGGATTGTAACTAAATATGAAGATGGTGATGACATCACCAAATGGTTCACAGCTTTTGAGAGGGCTTGTGCAACCAGAAAAGTAAACAAATCTCACTGGGGTGCTCTCCTTTGGGAAATGTTCACTGGAAGGAGAGGGATAGACTCCTCACACTCTCTGGAAAAGATGCAGAATCCTATGACCTCATGAAGGCTACCCTGATTGAGGACTTTGGATTCTCAACTAAGGAGTACAGGATTAGGTTCAGGGGGGCTCAAAAATCCTCGAGCCAGACCTGGGTTGATTTTGTTCACTTCTCAGTCAAAACACTGGATGGTTGTGTTAATGGCAGTGATGTAAGTGATTATGATGGGCTGTACAATCTGTTTATGAAAGAACACCTGTTACGTAATTGTTTCAATGATAAACTGCATCAGCATCTGGTAGACCTGGGACCAATTTCTCCCCAAGAATTGGGAAAGAAGGCGGACCATTGGGTCAAGACTAGGGTGACCAAGACTTCCACAGGGGGTGACCAAAAGAAAGGGGTCACAAAGACTCCCCAGGGGAAGAGTGTTGAGACATCCAAGGGAAAAAGTAAAGAGTCTTCTACAGGGCCCCAAAAACCTGCTAAGGAGGGAGGGTCCAAAGCCTCTTCACAATACAATTTTGGGTACAAGGGTAAAAACTTTGATCCCAAGAAGGCCTGGTGTCGTAGCTGTAATCAGCATGGACACCAAACTGGAGACAAGGCCTGTCCCAAGAAAGGTTCCACTTCAAACTCTACTCCAGTTAGCACTGGAATAGCCAGTCTCCAGGTGGGATCAACAGGGTGCCCAGAGCAAATCAGGGTTCACACTGAAGCTACATTAGTCTCTGAGGGTGGGGTGGACTTAGCCACACTGGCTGCCTGGCCCCCTAAAATGCAAAAATACAGGCAGCAACTCTTAATTAATGGGATTAGTGTAGAAGGCCTGAGGGATACAGGTGCCAGTGTCACCATGGTGACAGAAAAACTGGTTGCCCTTGGTCAATATCTGGCTGGACAAACTTATCCAGTCACCAGCGCTGACAATCAGACTAAAGTACATCCCATGGCTATGGTAACTTTAGAATGGGGAGGGGACCCACAAAGGAACAGTTGTATAAAGGGCAAGAAACATGTCCCTCTCTTGAAGGCCTTAGGCAGCAAGCTGCTGAAGAGACCAAAGGAAAAATCACTGGAACCTTTAGAGTCTATTGGGAAGATGGACTCCTCTACACTGAGGCAAGAGATCCCAAACCTGGTGCCACCAGGAGAGTGGTAGTGCCTCAGGAGTTTAGGGAGTTCATTCTAACCTTAGATCATGATATTCCACTTGCTGGGCATTTGGGACAAACCAAGACTTGGGAAAGGTTAGTTAACCATTTCTATTGGCCCAACATGTCCCAGAAGGTAAAGGAGTTTTGTGTCTCCTGTGCCACCTGTCAAGCCAGTGCCCCCCCTCATTCCACTTCCAGTGGTGGGGGTCCCCTTTGAAAGAGTGGGTGTGGACATAGTGGGTCCACTTGAACCTCCCACAGCCTCAGGGAACCAGTATATCCTAGTGGTAGTGGATCATGCCACTAGGTACCCTGAGGCAATTCCCCTTAGGTCCACTACTGCCCCTGTAGTAGCTAAAGCACTCATTGATATCTTTACCAGAGTGGGATTTCCTAAGGAGGTGGTGTCTGACAGGGGTACCAACTTCATGTCAGCATACCTGAAACACATGTGGAATGAGCGTGGGGTGACTTACAAATTCACCACACCATACCATCCACAAACCAATGGACTTTTAGAAAGATTTAACAAGACATTGAAAGGCATGATCATGGGGCTCCCTGAAAAGCTCAAAAGGAGATGGGATGTCCTCTTCCCATGTCTGCTTTTCGCCTACAGAGAGGTGCCTCAGAAGAGAGTAGGGTTTTCCCCCTTTGAACTTCTGTTTGGCCATCCTGTAAGGGGACCACTAGCTCTTGTAAAAGAAGGCTGGAAGAGACCTCTTCATGAGCCTAAACAAGATATAGTGGACTATGTACTAGGCCTACGTTCCAGGATGGCAGAGTACATGGAAAAGGCAAGCAAAAACCTTGAGGCCAGCCAACAACTCCAGAAGATGTGGAATGACCAAAAGGCTGCTATGGTTGAGTTTCAGCCAGGGCAGAAAGTCTGGGTTCTGGAGCCTGTGGCTCCCAGGGCACTTCAGGACAGATGGAGTGTCCCTTACCCAGTGCTAGAAAGAAAGAGTCAGGTCACCTACCTGGTAGACCTAGGCACTAGCAGGACCCCCAAAAGGGTGATCCATGTGAAACGCCTCAAACTCTTTCATGACAGGGCAGATGTGAATCTGTTGATGGTGACAGATGAGGACCAGGAAGCTGAGAGTGAACCTCTCCCTGATCTCCTCTCCACTGACCCTAAAGATGGCTCAGTAGATGGAGTGATCTATTCAGACACCCTCTCTGGACAACAGCAATCTGACTGTAGGAAAGTCTTACAACAGTTTGCTGAGCTCTTTTCCCTAACCCCTGGCCAGACACACCTGTGTACCCATGATGTGGACACAGGAGACAGCATGCCTGTCAAAAACAACATTTTCAGACAGTCTGACCAAGTTAAGGAAAGCATCAAAGTGAGAGATAATAACAAGTTTATTAGTTAATTAAAACCATAAAACTTTTCCTTCCACGTAAACAATAACAGAACAATTTTAGTTCAAAAAGACAATTACAGTTCTTTGGCTTAGGGTAAAATGGTAAGTAAAATTTCCTTCCACATAATTTTTTTTAGAAAAGACGTACTAGTGCTATAAGGTATTGATAATAGGGCAACAGAATAATCTTATTGAAGGTAAGAAAAAATACAGCGCAAAATAAAATCTTGTGATTAAAATGAAATGATATATGAAGTTTTCCTTCCACAAAGAAATATAAACAGTAACCCAATGAGGTATTGGTAAAAATAGTGCAAAGTGGGAAGAGACCTTCTATCGATTTTATTTACCCCTACTTAAGTCTGGTTTTTGGTACCAGACTTTATTATGACATAAGCTAAACAACCCAATGGACTACCTAGGAGCCTTCCCTTCTTTAAGATGTTCAATGCCGGTTATAGGGATTTCGCTATCGTTTCAGCCCTCCCTCTGAGTTGGTTATTTCGAGAGGCTGTGGTTTTTAGAGTGAAAATTTCCAAAAATTGAACCAGCCTAATGTTCAATATTGTATTTCGAGGGTTAAAGGCTGCAATTAATGCTTGTCTGCAAGATCTAATTTTTAAACCGTTAAATTATTTTTTTTTAGTAAGAGTCTCCTTTCAGCCGCCAGGGCTGGGCAAATGCAGACCACAAGCATCAGGTTTTCATCTGCTAGATGACAGAGACGGCACTCCAGGGAGCCTACTTGCCGCTCCTTCTTCCATTTTGGCGTTAGGTCTAAAGTAGGGACTTCACCCAGCCTAAGTCTGAGAAAGGATTGCTTGATTTTCCTTGAGTAGGGGCCAGCCATAAGTGGTGATTCTTTAAATGTTTTGTGGGAGTTAAGAATCAACCAACTATGCTCCCTTTTGGCCAATGAGATCTTATCTTCTATCAAGCTCTGTAATTTACTTGCTTTATTCACTGCTTTATTGAAAATGGGGATGGGTAGAGACCGGTTCCATACATCATCTAAGTTCAAAAGATTCTTACTTTTTTCTAGATACCTTATGTAGTTGGGGTTCCCTCTTTCTAGGATAATTTCCTGCCAGACTAGATTGGCTAAAGACCCTTTTGAAGCGCGACTCAGTTTGTAGCAGCATTTAATGTATGCTGCCGGTCGGGCTAACGACTGTTTGACCAGCATAAATTCCAATCTGACCTGGGCTGGCGATGCACGTCCGGGCAGCCGAAAAACGCGCTTATAGGTTTTTATCAGAAGTTTATCCAGAAGACCTACTTCCGTCCCCCTCATTATTTCGGTCCCATAGGTAATAGATGGAAGTAGTTTCGCTCTCATTACAGCTGTTAATGGGTTCAGAGCATGACCACAGATTGAGATTGCTAGCTTGAAAAAGGCGTAAGTAAGGGCCTGCGTCTTGTTTTTTATAGCCTCTTTTTGTGGCGTGTAATTACCTCTAGCATCTACCACCAATCCTAGGTATCTGTATGATGTTACTTCCTCTAGGGTTTTCCTATTCATATGCCATTTGCCTTGCGTGGTTGGCCTGCGGTTTAAGGTAATCATTTTAGATTTTTTATGATTAATTTCTAAATCATTAGAACCTGAGTATTCTTCTAATGCCTTTAACAATTTCTGCATGCCTATTCTGGTATTACTGATTAGTAGTAGGTCATCTGCATATAATAGGTTGGATACTTGTTGACCGCCCAGTGATGGAGAGTGGGATGAGTGACCATTTAACTTGGCGGGGAGATCTGCTATGTACAGGTTGAAGAGTGCTAGAGCCAATACACAGCCTTGCTTCACCCCCACTGTTGTTTTGACTGCCCTGGATAGGTGAAAGCCTTCCCCCAGTTTAACCTTTACCCAAGTATCAGAGTATAACATTTTGATGGCATTTAAAATAGGGTGTGGCAGCCCCCACTGTAGTAATTTGGCCCACATTTTGCCATGGGGGACACAGTCAAAAGCAGCTTTAAAGTCAACAAAACATAAATAAGTTGGAGTCCCCTTTGCTTTTGCTCTGTTAATGATCAAACCTAGCCCCATAAGATTTGTTAATGTTCCTTGGTAAACCCGGTTTGATTAAAGGGTAGAATATTGTTCTCTGTAATCCAGGCTTCTAGATGTTTAAGCACACAGCAGGAAAAGTACTTGAGGTCAATGTCTAAAAGAGCGATTAGTCTGTAGTTGCTTGGGGAGAGCGCGCTCCCACTCTTATAGATGGGGTGGATTATTGAGCCTTTCCAGGATGCCGGGACAATGCCTGTTGTGATCACCTCATTAAACATTGCTGCCAGGAAATTGGCCCATCTTTCCGTGTCTTGTTTAAATAGTGCTTGCGGTAGGCCATTGGGGCAAGGGGCACAGTCCATTCGTGACTTTCCAATGATTTTTAATAGTTCTGGTGCCGTAAATTTCAAAGGTTCAGGGGTGTTGGGATCCCCACCAATCATATATGACTGCATTTGGGGGCCTTCTTCAATGGTTGATTCTTTTAGATGTGACCTTAAATGGGATACCCATACTTCCTCTGTTATGTTTGCGTTATTGCCTGCTTTTGCACCATTGTCTATTGTATTGATGATTTTCCAAAATCTTTTGGAGTCAGATGTTTTGGTCGCAAAATGTAGTTTGGCCCACAGGGCCTCCTGTTGGCCTTTTTTAAAGGTCCATAGAACCCTTTTGTACAATTTCCTTTGCTCTCTAAGGGCGGTCAATATTGATCCATTATCTGGGCATTTACGCAGTGACTTTAATAATTTACCTACTGCTGCTTTCCTTTTGCGCACTGGCAGCGGTAAAAGTGAACTTTGGCGGTGATTCAATTGTGCTCCCTTTCTCGTGTTACTTAAGGAATCTTTTTTTATGAGATTGTGGGCAAAGTTCTCCCAGACTGTTGTCAACTTTGCCCCACCTGTGATAGTTGATTCTAGGTTCCGTAGGGCCTCTTCTGCTTGTCCTTCAATGGTGTCAGAGGACCATTTGAGTCGCTTTAGATTTTCAGAGCCTAGTGTCCTGTTTAGGGCTGCCACGTTCTCCGGTTTTTGCGGTGATGCACCAATCCCAAATACCTGTGGTTTGTGGTCGCTTTCCGTGCGGTCCATGATGGTAAAGGTGTTTACTAACTTATATAAAGCAGGGGACACCAAAGTGTAGTCTAGATAGGAGACTGACTTCCCAGAGAATCTTGTCCATGCCGGTGGAATATCCGGGCACTTCCGTCCGTTTAGCGCGAAGAGGCCTACTAATTCACTGGTGCGTATGAAACTCTCTCCTATTTTATCTTTCCTAAGTTTTTTGGGGAGGGTTTGGGTGGGCATTCTTGCAACTGTTTGGATGTGATCCTCACTGGGGTTGTGGAATAAGCCGAGATTGAAGTCACCCGACATTAACCAGAATGCTGATTTTATTGTTCCTTTTATCCTTAATAGTTGAGTTAGAAGTTTGTTTGCTTCAATTTTTGTATTTCTAGGATTGATGTATGTGTTGACCAGAATCAATGGTTCCTGTGTGTTTTTCCCCCAATCATCTAGCTGGAGCAATTGGAAAGGTTGGTCTTCCTCCTTATGCTCAGAGATTTTTACCAAAAGGCTGGTGCTAACGTAAATGGCGAGGCCTCCCTTTGGCCTTCCACACCTATTTGTTTTCGTTGCTGGGCTAAGGTATTCCATGAATCCGATTATCGGTATTGATTCCATTGCCCAGGATTCCTGTATGAGTAAGATGTCGAAGGAGCTGAAAAAATGTATTACTGCAGGATCCTCCAGTTTTGACCGTAGGCTGCCGACGTTCCAGGAGCAAATGGATAAAATGCAGTGTGCGGGTTGATCCTTACCAATTCAATTATTGCCCATCGGTCTTGGGGGTAAAACCGTTGCTACCCGTTCCCTATCTGGATACTTTTGTTGACCCAAGACCACTCTTTCCCTCCTGTCTTCTCTCCATACTCGGACTGTCAGCGGGTGGTTAGGTGGATTCTCCTCACTACATCTTTCTTCAATGGGTCTGCTGGCCTGATGTACTCCTTTCAGAACTGACCATGTGCCTTTGGGAGTTCCCAGGTGTTGTGAGGCTAGTAACGGAGTTGGATAGTGGTCTCCTTTGTAGGTGGTTACCTCAATGCCCCAGGCTTTCAATAGGTCCTTTCTATTCAAGATCCGCTTTGGGATATCTGGTGCCGAGAAGATGGTGAGTGTTGGATCCGTGTGTTGGTTGCCTCTTGCTTGGATAAATTTGATAGCTGCCAGGTCCTCCGAGGCTACAAACTGAAGATCTGGTAAGGCTTTTATGATTCTTAAGATCGAAGAGCGATTAAGAACATCTTTGGGGGACCTGGAGGTGAATTCTGGAATCCAGAGTAACTGGAGGGTATTCGTGTCTGTTATACGTGACTGATTTTGCTCTATGCGCGGGTCTTGCTCCATATAGCCATCTTCCCTCTGACTAATGGCAGACTTGCTGCCCAAATTGACCAGTGTTAGTTGGGGAGGCAGCGCAGGTGTAATGGGTTTATGTTTTGTGCTCTGCTGGACCCTTGTGGGGCTTGGTCTTCGGTTCGTTATAGTGCCAATCGCTTCGGGAGGTCTCAGGGGGGACCTTGTTAAGTGGGTGACGTCTGCTGTGGCTGGGAGTGTTGTCACATCTATTATTGTGTTAGAGCTTGTACTTGTGTGGGTAGTACCCTCCATTTGACGTCGCCTGGTCTTTAGATGGGTCCTTTGATGAGTTGAATTGATGGGGTTGGGCGGACTTCCTTCCCTTCCTTGCCCGCTTTCGTTCTCTTTTTGAGAGGGTCCGAGTTATGGGAAACTCAGGGTTCCCAGGCTTATTGTTGGGCTGTAGCGGAGGATGATTCACCATGGGTTCCCAGTGGACACTTGCTAGTTGGCGGCTGTCAGCCAATATTCTCTCCTCACTTAAAAGCGATGAGACAGGCGCAAGGGAGGAAAGGGGCTGCTGCTCTTTTTGTTTCTGCTCCCTCGGAGTAGATTTTAGCATTGGTGGCGAGTGGTTTAGGCCATGTATGTTCATCCTTCCGGGTGGAGCGGATTTCTTGAAGTATTCCCTCTAAGATTTGCGGCAGTTGAGATATCTTTTCTACTACCTCTTTACAGGAACAAATTGTATAGTCATTAGAGTGAGTGACTTGCGCCCTTGTTATAAGTGCGTTTAATTTTTCCAACTTACTGTCAATCCCGGAGACAAATACTGCCAGGGTGTTTAGCAAGTCAACTTGAATGTCCATTTTGTTTGAATGAAATTGCAGCGCCATTACCGTTGCTTGCATTGAATTTAGGATTGCAGCCCACATTTCTTCTGACCTGACTGCCACGGGGGGCTTGTGACTTTAAGTCGGGCGCTTGGTTACCACTTGATAGAACTTTGTTTATTGTTGTTTTATGGGGGACTTTCTGTGCCGCTGTCACTGTTTCTGTTTTTACTGGCCCGTTTGTGATGACCTGTTCTATACCCCAGAGGTCCTGTTCTTCTTTTTCACAGTTATACATTGGGAATGAGTGAAGTTTTGGAAGGCCACCTTCCTGAGATTCTTGTTCTAAATGTTCTGATTGCGATTGTCGCCGGTTTCCAAAAGCCGGGCTCCCCCAGATCGTTTCTTCCATGCTTGAAATTTGGTCGCCTCCCCCGCGTGTGCCCTTTGTTAGGTTTTGCCTCCTGCCTGGGAGGGGGTGGGGGAGATCCTGTTCACTGCTTGCTCTCCTTTTTGGGGTTGCTTCATCTAGAGCCAGGTCTCCCTTCCTTTTTCTCTTTCCTTGTTTTGCTGGACGGTTGGTAATACTGCCTCGTGCTTTGCCTGATCTCATGATCGGTATGTTTTGCTGCCTTGGAGCAGGATGATTTTGGGCGGGCTGTTGGAGTGAGGGAGAAGGGCCTTGTTGGGCCTTGTTGGGCCTTTTGTTGTTTTGGGGCAGTTAGGAGTGCCGTCCTCCAAAAAGAGGCTCTAATGGATGTTGATATCTGAGTGTGCGATCGCCCTCAGGGGATTTTGGAGTTTTTGAGGGCCCGAGTCCGGAGATACTGGACTGTGCCAGTCCTTGTTGTGTTGTGTCGGTCTCTCCCGCACCTGGCACTTGCTGCCCTGGGCAAGGGAGGGTGGAGGAGCAGGGCAAAGAGGGGGGGGGGAGGGGTGAGACCACGGACTGCCTGGTGTATCTACCAGGGTGGGTCGGGGTGGGGGGTGCTGCGCGCCCTTGCAGTGGGACCAATACCAGAGCCTGGACCAGCTTCCCTCCGCCCTGTTGCCCTCCTTGCCCCCCTTGCCCCTTTCCCCTTCGCCCTAGCCCTTCGCCCTCTGTTGCTCACTTGCCTCTTGCTGGGTGGTCGCGGGCAGCACCTGGAGCACATGGAGGAGAGGGCCGATGGCGAATGTCCTGAGCCTGATGCTGATGCTTGATGCCTGGTGTGCAGTCCTTGAGGGGTCCTTTCTTCTTCTTGCCACCCAAAGATTTACAGGCAAAGGACCCCCTATGCCCCTATGCCCCCCCCCCCGCAAGCCGCACCCGCGATCGGGCCGCTTCCGCGGGGGTCCGCGGAGGGGGGAGGGGATGGGGGACGCTTACCTCCTCTGCTCGCTGTCACGGTGCTGGGGGCACCGGTGGCAGGCTCGGTTGAGAGTCAAGCTATGGGTAGGGCGCTCCCGATGGTCCCGTGATCCGTGGCCCGTGATCCGGAGGCTGGGAGGCTCACCAGTGCGGGCGAGCTGTGTGTGGCGCTCGGCGTGCGCTATAATCAGCGAGTCTCTGGGCACCACTTGGTTTCTTGCTTGTTCTGGATTGACCAAGGTAGGGGCGACCTTTTCCAGTAGCCACAGTTCTGCTGAAAATAAAACAATAAGCAGGCCGTAACTTTCAGAAGGAGTCCCAGAGGAAAAAACCCTATGTAGGAAAAACCTCAGAATCGAGGACTCCTCAAAAAAGAAGAACACAAGCAAAAAAAAAAGAACTGGAAGAAGCTGCAGGCGGAAAAAGAACAGGAGAAATCCAAAATCACAGGCTATGGGAGCGAGGAGCACAACCACGAAGGAAGTGTTTGCAACACTTCCACAAGATGCTGGAATTGGGAGTCATTGAGCACTCTGACAGCCCTTGGGCTAGCCCAGTGGTCTTAGTCCCCAAACCTCACACCTAGGATGGTAAGAGAGAGATGAGGTTTTGTGTGGATTACAGAGGACTTAATTCTGTCACCAAGACAGATGCCCATCCCATTCCAAGGGCAGATTAATTAATTGACAAACTAGGTGCTGCCAGATACTTAAGTACCTTTGACTTGACAGCAAGGTACTGGCAAATCAAAATGGCACCAGGAGCAAAAGAAAAGACAGCATTCTCCATACCTGATAGGCATTTTCAGTTTACTGTTATGCCCTTTGGATTAAAGAATGCCCCTGCCACCTTCCAAAGGTTGGTGAATCAAGTCCTTGCTGGCTTGGAGTCCTTTAGTGCGGCTTATCTTGACAATATTACTGTCTTTAGCTCCACCTGGCAGGAAGACCTGGTCCACCTGAAGAAGGTTTTGAAGGCCCTGCAAGCGGCAGGCCTCTCTATCAAGGCATCCAAATGTCAGATAGGGCAGGGAACTGTGGTTTACTTGGGACACCTTGTAGGTGGAGGCCAAGTTCAGCCACTCCAACCCAAGATCCAGACTATTCTGGACTGGGTAGCTCCAAAAACCCAGACTCAAGTCAGGGCATTCCTTGGCTTGACTGGGTACTACAGGAAGTTTGTGAAGGGATATGGATCAATAGTAACACCCCTCACAGAACTTACCTCCAAGAAAATGCCTAAGAAGGTAAACTGGACTGTAGAATGCCAACAGGCCTTTGACACCCTGAAACAAGCTATGTGCACAGCACCAGTTCTAAAAGCTCCAGATTACTCCAAGCAGCTCATTATGCAGACTGATGCCTCTGAACATGGGATAGGGGCAGTTTTGTCCCAAACAAATGATGGCCTTGACCTGCCTGTTGCTTTCATTAGCAGGAGGTTACTCCCCAGGGAGCAGTGTTGGAGTGCCATTGAGAGGGAGGCCTTTGCTGTGGTTTGGTCACTGAAGAAGCTGAGACCATACCTCTTTGGTACTCACTTTGTAGTTCAAACTGACCACAGACCTCTCAGATGGCTAATGCAAATGAAAGGTGAAAATCCAAAACTGTTGAGGTGGTCCATCTCCCTACAGGGAATGGACTTTATAGCGGAACACAGACCTGGGACTGCCCATGCCAATGCAGATGGCCTTTCCAGGTTCTTCCACTAAGAAAATTAAGACTCTCTTGGGAAAGGTTAGTCTCATCCTCTTTTGTTTGGGGGGGGGGGGGGGTTGTTTAAGGAATTGCCTCCTTGGCATGGTTACCCTCTGACTTTTCGCCTTTGCTGATGCCAAGTTATGATTTGAAAGTGTGCTGAGGCCTGCTAACCAGGCCCCAGCACCAGTGTTCTTTCCCTAAAACTGTACCTTTGTCTCCACAATTGGCACACCATGGCATCCAGGTGAGTCCCTTGTAACTGGTACCCCTCGTACCAAGGGCCCTGATGCCAGGTAAAGTCTCTAAGGGCTGCAGCATGTCTTATGCCACCCTGGGGACCCCTCACTCAGCACATACACACTGCTTGCCAGCTTGTGTGTGCTGGTGGGGAGAAAATGACTAAGTCGATATAGCCCTCCCCTCAGGGTGCCATGCCAACCTCACACTGCCCATGGCATAGATAAGTCACCCCTCTAGCAGGCCTTACAGCCCTAAGGCAGGGTGCACTATACCATAGGTGAGGGCATAGGTGCATGAGCAATATGCCCCTACAGTGTCTAAGCAAAACCTTAGACATTGTAAGTGCAGGGTAGCCATAAGAGTATATGGTCTGGGAGTCTGTCATACACGAACTCCACAGCACCATAATGGCTACACTGAAAACTGGGAAGTTTGGTATCAAACTTCTCAGCACAATAAATGAACACTGATGCCAGTGTACATTTTATTGTGGAATACACCCCAGAGGGCATCTTAGAGATGCCCCCTGAAAACACAAGACTTCCAGTGTGGGCTGACTAGTTTTGCCAGCCTGCCACACACCAGACATGTTGCTGGCCACATGGGGAGAGTGCCTTTGTCACTCTGTGGCTAGTAACAAAGCCTGTACTGGGTGGAGGTGCTTCTCAACTCCCCCTGCAGGAACTGTAACACTTGGCGGTGAGCGTCAAAGGCTCACCCCCTTTGTTACAGCGCCACATGGCATCCCAGCTAGTTGAGATGCCCGCCCCCTCCAGCCACGGCCCCACTTTTGGCGGCAGGGCCGGAGGAGATAATGAGAAAAACAAGGAGGAGTCACTGGACAGTCAGGACAACCCCTAAGGTGTCCTGAGCTGAGGTGACTCTGACTTTTAGAAATCCTCCATCTTGCAGATGGAGGATTCCCCCAATAGGATTAAGGATGTGCCCCCCTCCCCTCAGGGAGGAGGCACAAAGAAGGTGTAGCCACCCTCAGGGCTAGTAGCCATAGGCTACTAACCCCCCAGACCTAAACACACTCCTAAATTGAGTATTTAGGGGCCCCCAGAACCTAGGAAGATAGATTCCTGCAACCTAAGATGAAGAAGTACCGCTGACTTGAAGCCCTGCAGAGAAGACGGAGACACCAACTGCTTTGGCCCCAGCCCTACCGGCCTGTCTCCCCACTTCAAGAAAAACTGCAACAGCGACGCGTTCACCAGGGTCCAGCGACCTCGGAAGCCTCAGAGGACTACCCTGCATCTAAAAGGACCAAGAACTCCCGAGGACAGCGGCCCTGTTCCAAAGAAACTACAACTTTGCAACAAAGAAACAACTTTTAAAGGACTGCACGTTTCCCGCTGGAAGAGTGAGACTTTCCACTCTGCACCCGATGCCCCTGGCTCGACCTGCGGAGAAACAACACTACAGGGAGGACTCCCCGGCGACTGCGACCCAGTGAGTAGCCAGAGTTGACCCCCCCTGAATTCCCCCCAGCGACGCCTGCAGAGGGAATCCAGAGGCTCCCCCTGACCGCGACTGCCTGCTTCAAAGAACCCGACGCCTGGTAAAGACACTGCACCCGCAGCCCCCAGGACCTGAAGGATACAACCTCCAGTGCAAAAGCGACCCCCAGGTGTCCCTCTCCCTTGCCCAGGTGGTGGCTACCCTGAGGAACCCCCCCTTGCCTGCCTGCTTCGCTGAAGAGACCCCTGGGTCTCCCATTGAAACCAATTGCAAACCCAACGCCTGTTTGCACTCTGCACCCGGCCGCCCCTGTGCCGCTGAGGGTGTACTTTTTGTGCTGACTTGTGTCCCACCCGTGCCCCACAAAACCCTCCTGGTCTGCCCTCCGAAGTCGCAGGTACTTACCTGCTGGCAGACTGGAACCGGGGCACCCCCTTCTCCATTGAAGCCCATGCGTTTTGAGCACCACTTTGACATCTGCACCTGACCGGCCCTGAGCTGCTGGTGTGGTAACTTTGGGGTTGCCCTGAACTCCCAATGGTGGGCTACCTTGGACCCAACTTTGAACCCTGTAGGTGGTTCACTTACCTGCAAAACTAACCAATACTTACCTCCCCCAGGAACTGTTGAAAATTGCAGTCTAGTTTTAAAATAAGTTATTGCCATTTTTGTCAAAACTGTACATGATATTGTGTTGATTCAAAGTTCCTAAGATACCTGAGTGAAATACCTTTCACTTGAAGTATTACTTGTAAATCTTGAACCTGTGGTTCTTAAAATAAACTAAGAAATATATTTTTCTATATAAAAACCTATTGGCCTGGAATTGTCTTTGAGTGTGTGTTCCTCATTTATTGCTTGTGTGTGTACAACAAATGCTTAACACTACCCTCTGATAAGCCTACTGCTCGACCACACTACCACAAAATAGAGCATTAGAATTATCTCTTTTTGCCACTATCTTACCTCTAAGGGGAACCCTGGGACTCTGTGCATTCTATTTCTTACTTTGAAATAGTGCATACAGAGCCAACTTCCTAGAAGCGTGAATGACGCTCTCCAAAAAGGACCTTCTCTCCTCACTGCATGACTTTAAATCAGAATTAAGGGAAGAACTTGGAGCAGACATAGCAGCCTCCTTTGAGTCATTCAAAACCGAGATCAACACTCGTTTGACCTCCGTACAAAAAGACACTGTTTCAGTGGGTCAATGAACAATGGACTTAGAAACGAAACATCAAGACTTAGAACAGTGTCTGCAGCCGATGGAGAAGACATCGGATTATCTTCAGTCACAACTTCAAACAGCCCTACTCAAATGCAAAGACTTGGAAAATAGATCCTAGAGGAAGAACATCTGACGCAAAGGCCTGGAAGGAGTGGAAGGGTTGGACCCAGAGGCGTTTGTGGTTGGCCTATTTTTTGACATTTTGGGTGATAAGAATCAAGATGTGCAACTGGAGAAAATCCACAGAGTGGGACCCCAGATCCTCGGGAGGAGCAAAAGACCAAGGGATGTATTAGCGAAATTGCACTCCTTTAAACTCAAAGAATGAATAATACGAGCAGCATGAACAAAAGACACAGTAAGTTTCCAGGGAGCGACATGCTCGATTTATAATTACATCGCTCGTACTATGTTGGCACGACGCATGCAATTTAAACCTGTAACAGCAGCGCTCCACAAAATACGAATCAAATATCGCTGGACCTTCCCCGGCATCACCACAAGAAACAGAGGACAGTGTGTGGCGGGGGCTGTATGAAGCCCCAGAGCTAATTCAACAACAGAAGACTGGCGTACTCAATAGAGGTGAAAATGAGACAATAAGAGATGAATTACTCCTAAGACTGTTTGAAGCATAAATTGCCCTAACACACCCAAGATACTGTGCCAGACACAGAGGCTGAGACTCACTAAAGCCAAATGGCGATGCTAAGACCAGCACAACAATTGCCCTGCACAGGGGGATCTGATCTGTGATGGAGATTAGGGGGACCACTGATAAGATATAAATCATACTAGATCTCAGCTTTTAACAAATGCTCAAAATACAAATCTGTAGAAATGGTGGGTGACATGAGCCACCATGCCCAACCAACTTGCAGAACTAATGGACTCAAAGATTTTGGAGGGATATACTTCCCTCAATTCTAGTTGGTTGTTTTGTTCAATATTGTTTTGTTGTTTGGATGGTTATACGGTGGGGGGTGGCGGGGCGGGAGGCGGGGAGGGAGATGGGGAATGGAGAGATGAGGGATGAGGGAAGGGCATTGAGGGAATGGTCAGGGAGACAATATACAATCTACTTTATTTCACTTTTAAATGGTTCTTAATACATTGACATGGAACGTCAAGGGTTTGAAGTCCCCAGCGAAAAGACAGCTTGTATGGAAATATATTTTGACAGTCACCTAGATATAGTGGCCCTCCAAGAAACTCACCTGATATGTAGCGAGGATCATAGAATGTGACATAGAATGTACCCCCTGATCTATAAATCATCAGCCACCATTAAACATAATGGGGTAGCAATACTATTCCATACCTCACTAAAATTCCAGGTTACAGAAATCAAATCTGACAAAGAGATACAGATAATGATGATTAAGGGATGGCTAGAGGGTAGAAAATGCACCACAGTTACAACATACGCACCAAACTCGGGCCAGTCGGAGTTTCTTGTGTCTCTCCTGTCCCTATTGGGGGGCTTTGTGGAAGGGGATATAATACTGATGGGTGATCTTAACATGGTCTGGGATAGCACGGTAGATAGTACACCTCAACATCTGACACAGGCTGGTATATTCACAAAGAAAATTAAACAGACTGTAAGTCAACTAGACATGCTGGATGCTAGGAGGGAACTACACCCCACAACACAAGACTATACCTTCTTCTCCCATTCGCATAGAACCTATTCTAGAATAGATTATGTCTTCATTAGCCAACACCTACAATACAAGCCAATATTCATCCTATGGCCATCTCGGATCATGCCCCATTGGAAATGGTGCTGGACTGGAGCCCCGGCTGTGTTAGAGGGGGACTCTCTCTTTAGTGATGAGATTCGTAAAGCGATTCGGGAATACTTAAAGACAAATAGGTCCCAAGACACTTCCCACTCCACAAACTGGGACGCATTCAAAGCAGTGATCTGGGGTAAATGCATATCTTTGATGTCCACCTTGCTCAAACAAAAGACCAAAGCGCGCATAACTCTAGAAGCGGAACTGGCAAGTTGAAAGGGAACATAAATCCTCCCCCTCTCTATCCCTTGAGAGAAAGGTAACGGCATTGAGAGGCAAACTTAAACCTATATATTCCAATAGAACAAAATTAACACTTCTTCACTTAAGGAAAACCACATATGAACAAGGAAACAAAATAGGAGCACATTTAGAGAGACAATTGAGGGTTAGACAGGAACAATCATACATAAGCCAAATCTGAGAGGACTCTGGGCAATATTCCACACCGAAGAAGGAAAAGTGGAGGCATTTAAACAATTTCATCAACAACTATCTACTACAGATTGCAGAGACGCAGAAGCACAAGTGGCCTACCTAGATGCGGCTACCCTACCTCAGATCCCCTCAGCATTCCATGAAACATTAAATGGCCCCATTACCAAGGAAGAAGTACAGAATGTAATAAACACTCTCAAATCTGTAAATCTCCAGGTCCAGATAGACTCAGTGCACACTTTTATAAAACTTTCAGTGTTGAGCTTAACCCCTATTTGATTGAATTATATAATTATATTGCAGACTCTCACGCGGTATAGGAGGCTGGCCTGGTTTGTAGTGGGTATCTAAGGTACTTACACCTTATACCAGCTCCAGTTATCCTTTATTAATGAAATGTAGGCAGTGCTCTAGCAGCTTAGGCTGTTTAGAGGTAGCTGTAACAGGGCAGCTTAGGCTGAACTAGGAGACATGCAAAGCTCCTGCAATACCACTACAGTTACACAGTACTTACACACAATAAAAGACAATACTCCGTATTAACAAAAATAAAGGTACTTTTATTTTAGTGACACAAGGCCAAAAATATCTTAGATACAATACTCCTGGAGGTGAGTATTATACACAATATATACACTAGTAACCAAAATCAGGTAAGTAAACAGTCATAGAATAGTGCAAACAGTAGAAAATACAATAGATTGCAATGGGCCTGGGCAACACAAATGATATACTAAAATAGTGGAATGCGAATGTCGAATTCCCCCCTAGGCAAGTGTAGTGTGTAGAGGGGTGCCCGGGTGTAGGAAAACACCAAAGGTAAGTAAAGTACCCCACCCCAGAGCCCAGGAAAGCAAGAGTAAAGTACAGCAAGTTTCCTCAGAAAACACTACAAGTCGTGATAAAGGATTTTGCAAGAACCGTGCAAGACTGCAAGCAACAAACAATGGATTCCTGGACCTGAAGACCTGTGGAGAGAGGAGACCAAGTCCAGAAGTCAAAGAAGAGTCAGGGAAGGACAGGAATCCCTGCCAACCTAGAAGAAGGTGCAAAAGTGGATTCTCCTGTCAGAAGAAAAGTACAGAAGAGCACTAGAGAAGATGGCTGCAGGTTCCTGCTTGGTACAGGTGATGTCGAGTTGTTGGATGCAGGCTGTTTGCGTTGCTGGATTCCGCCAACAAGCCTTGGTTCAAGCAAGCATGTTGTTTGCGTAAAAAAGGAGCTGCCTGGACCCAGAAGGGACCTGGGGTTCTCAACTCGGACTGAGGAGACAGAGGGGGCCTTCAGCACTTCAGAGAGCCCTCAGAAGACCCAGCAGCACCCACAGGAGTCCCAGAACACGGGGACAAAGAAGATGCAAAGTGCAGTAGACGCAGCACTACATTGGAAGGTCCCACGCTGCCGGAGAACAACTCAGGGAGCTGTGCGTTGCAGGATAGAGTGCTTCTTGGAAGAAGTGCACAGAAGCCCAAGGAGCTGCAGAAGACGCAGTGCACAGGGGTACTGTCGCAGCACGGGGAGGCAAGCTCTTACCTCCATCAAATTGGGATAGCTGAACCTTTGGACAGTCTGGGTCACTTTGGTCCACCACCTGTGTTCCAGGGAGCACGCTCATCGTCAGGAGAGGAGTCCCAGAGTACTGGTTGTCGTTGCAGAAGGGTGCCTGCAGAAGCAGAGAAGTGATTCTGTCACTCCACGGGAGATTCCTTCAGTTCTTCTGGTGCAGGGAGGAGTCAGGCAGTCCTCAGAGTGTGCCACTGGTGCCTCAGGTCACAGGAGTGGCCCTGGATACTTTGTTGCAGTTCCTGGAGCAGTCTGCGGTTGATCAGACGGTCAGAAGCTGAAGCAGAGGAGTCCTGGAGAAATCTTGCAAACCAAAACTGAGGAAACACCCAGAGGAGAGACCCTAAACAGCCCTGAGAAGGGGATTGGCAACCTACCCAGGTATGCACCTATCAGGAGGGGTCTCTGACGTCACCTGCTGGCACTGGCCACTCAGAGGTCTCCAGAGGGTCCCCACACCTTGGAATCCAAGATGGCTAATGCCAGGGACTCTCTGGAGGAGCTCTGGGCACCGCCCCTGGGGTGGTGATGGACAGGGGAGTGGTCACTGAGGGACTGGGGGTCCCTGAACCGGTGTAACCTGGATTATGCAAGGAGGGCATAGTTTGTGCCCTTCAAAGCACTTCCAGAGGCACTGGGAGGCTACCCCTCCCAAGCCTATAACACCTATTTCCAAAGGGAGAGGGTGTAACACCCTCCTCCCAAAGGAAATGTATTGTTCTGCCTCCCTGGGATTGAGCTGCTCAGTACCCAGGAGGGCGGAAACTTGTCTGTGAGGTGGCAGCAGCTGGGGCTGCATTGGAAACCTCAAAGAGCTGATTTGGCAGTACTGGAGGTCCATGGTGGAGCCCCCAGGCTGCATGGCATTGCCCCCCCAATACCAGATTTGGATTGGGGGGGGACAATTCCATGATTTTAGACACCTCACATGGCCATATTCGGAGTTACCATTGTGAAGCTACATATATGTATTGACATATATGTAATGCACGCTCATAATGGTGTCCCCACACTCACAAAGTCCAGGGAATTGGCTCTGGGCAACGTGGGGGCACCTTTGCTAGTGCAAGGGTGCCCTCACACACAGTAACTTTGCACCTAGCCTTCAGTAAATGAAGGTTAGACATATAGGTGACTTATAAGTTACCTGGTGCAGTGAAAATGACTGTGAAATAGTGTGTGAACTATTTCACTCAGGCTGCAGTGGCCGTCCTGATGAAAGGTTTGTATGAGCTCATTATGGGTGGCAAAAGAAATACTTCAGCCCATAAGAATCTCCTGGAACCCCAATGCCCTGGGTTCCTAGGTACCATATACTAGGGGTTTATAAGGGGGGTCCAGTGTGCCAATCAGAATTGGAATATTAGTTCACTAAAGTGTAGTGACAAATTTGGTAAGTAGAGAGAGCATAAGCACTGGAGTTCTGGTTAGCAGAACTTCAGTGACACAGTTAAGCATTCTGACAGCACACATAGGCCACAAACCATGAGCACTGGGGTCCTGGCTAGCAGGATCCCAGTGAGACTGGCAAAACAGACTGACAAAAAGGCAGAATTTGGGGGGGGGGGGGGGGGGGAACATGCTGAGAAAGAGGGTACTTTCCTACACGTGGTGACTCCTACCATGGGGGAAGCACTAATTCCAATTCTCCCAAAGCCTGGAAAAAATCCACAACTATGTGCCTCTTATAGGCTATTGCTTACTCAACATTGATGCTAAACTATACACAAAAATCTTAGCCACACGACTAGAAGACTTCATGCCAGAATCAATGCAGAGTGGTCTCTTAAAGCATCAGAGAAAAAATGTCTACACATTGACAGAGCAGTAGTGGGGAAGAAAATATGGGATGTATTATGGAAGCCCCAAAACAACCTGCCTAAAAATGCATATTTAAGTACACCAACGGCAACCACACTGAATGTGTGGGACAAGGTAACACGCATAAACGGAATAACGACATCCCCATCCCCCCACACGCCTATTCACTATAACAAGGCCTTTCAACCAGCACTCCACCAAGGTCCTTTAGACAGATTGCTGGAGGGCGGATGTCTCACTATATCTGACATGTTTCATAGTGAGGACATCCTAACTCTTGAGACCTGCTGCAGCAACATTCATTTGGCTGACAGAGATCTACCACTACACTAAAATAAAGCATTGGGTGCTCACACCCTTAGTACGAGAGGCCGTAACCAAGGAACTTCTCCCTATAGAACGATTCGTAAAATTCCCTTCTACAATCTACCACACGGACTCCCATACCACTATGTTACGTTCTGGCAAAATACCCTAGGAAAACCGATCACTGAGGAACAATGGCAATAACTGTGGTCAGACATACCAAAATGTAACCGATCAGTGGGTCTACGTGAAGCACACTACAAAATGCTTTACGACTGGTACTTATACCCGGCAACACTTCAAAAGATCTTTCCAAATACCTCGGGTCGTTTCTGGAGGGGTTGCGACTTCTTAGAAGACTTCCAACACATTTGGTGGGGCTGCCCAATTATTCGACCGTATTGGACAGAAGTCCTAGCTCAGATTAAGGAAATACTGGACTATCCTATGCCGGCTACACCTGAGCTGGTGCTCTTGGGAGTCTGTTTGCCAGCCCTCAAACACCAAACAATAGGTGACCATTCTTTTATGTGTCTCTGCCTGGGAGCAGCTGAAATGGCACTAGCAACTGCATGGGAGAAGCCCACAGCTCCTTCTGTGCCTCAGTGGTACACCCGTATATGGCACGCTCTAACGATGGAGCGTATGAAAGATATTATGGACAACACCAGAAAAGGCGTTGAATACATTTGGGGCGCTTGTCCATTTCCTTTTGCAGCGCCTACCGCTGTTCTCCTGCCCCACCCGCATGCGAGCAGTACATTTATTCCACATATGACAGAGTTGTTCGCCATCCTTCTCTATGGTATAGCTGAGGCGCATCCCCGCCACCATATACCATAGACCGCTCCTTGACTCTACTCATCACTGCTTCACTTGAAGTTCATCCTTTAGGGTTTGAAAGTTATATTTGTATTTTGTTCATTGTTTTTTTTATTTTTTATTGTTTGTTGTCTAATGAATTTGGGGCATCCCAGAATATCGAAGATCATACAAGAAGTTCAATAAGCATCACAAGATGTCAAATGTTCATCCTTTAGGGTTTGAAAGTTATATTTGTATTTTGTTTATTGCTTTTTTTTATTTTTTATTGTTTGCTGTCTAATGAATTTGGGGCATCCCAGAATATCGAAGATCATACAAGAAGTTGAATAAGCATCACAAGATGTCAAAAGAAATGTTGCCCGCCAGTAATAGACTTTGTACCACTTAAGCAATATACAGAAATTTATTTGATTTTAAACCTTCACAAAACTGTATGGACTAAAAGCTACTCATGTTGCTTGATGATATAATTGTATGGCGATGTAGCACTTGAAATGGTGCTTTAAATATTCTAAAAAAAAATGATAATAAAAACAATGTGGAAAAAAAAACTCCCATTTGAAAAATGCAAACCTGATACTGTCAGACTTCATTAAACATACCAAGTGCAAGTGTCTACCTCAGCAAAGTGCAAGAAATGTACCTTTTATGCTACTTGTTTCCTTCTATGGACACCACTTCAAGCTGTCTTTAGAGAATGTACACCTCATACCATCCATCATGCTTTTCCTAAAGCCACCGAAAGAACAAAAAGCTTACATGTGGACAATACCAAACTAATGCGGTTAAAAACTGTACAAAATCAAAAACGTATATAACCCACTTCCACAGCGGCCCACACAAAAATTCTCTCATAGTCTCATGGTCTCGGAAGTTCTTGGTCCTTTTAGATGCAGGGTAGTCCTCTGAGGCTTCAGAGGTCACTGGACCCTGTGGAACGCGTCGCTGGAACAGTTCTTTTGAAGTGGGGAGACAGGCCAGTGAAGCTGGGGCCAAAGCAGTTGGTGTCTCCATCTTCTCTGCAGGTTTTTCAGCTCAGCAGTCCTTCTTCGTCTTAGGTTGCAGGAATCTATCTTGCTGGGTTCTGGGAGCCCCTAAATACTCAATTTAGGGGGGTGTTTAGGTCTGGGGGGTTAGTAGCCAATGGTTACTAGCCGTGAGGGTGGCTACACCCTCTTTGTGCCTCCTCCCTGAGGGGAGGGGGTCACATCCCTAATCCTATTGGGGGAATCCTCTATCTGCAAGATGGAGGATTTCTAAAAGTCAGTCACCTCAGCTCAGGACACCTTAGGGGCTGTCCTGACTGGCCAGTGGCTCCTCCTTGTTTTTCTCATTATCTCCTCCGGCCTTGCCGCCAAAAGTGGGGCCGTGGCCGGAGGGGGTGGGCAACTCCACTAGCTGGAGTGCCCTGGGGTGCTGTAACAAAGGGGGTGAGCCTTTGAGGCTCACCGCCAGGTGTTACAGTGCCTGCAGGGAGGGGGTGAGAAGCACCTCCACCCAGTACAGGCTCGGTTACTAGCCACAGAGTGACAAAGGCATTCTCCCCATGTGGCCAGCAACATGTCTGGTGTGTTGCAGGCTGCTAAAAACTAGTCAGCCCACACTGGTAGTCGGTTAAAGTCTCAGGGGGCATCTCTAAGATGCCCTCTGGGGTGTATGTTACAATAAAATGTACACTGGCATCAGTGTGCATTTATTGTGCTGAGAAGTTTGATACCAAACTTCACAGTTTTCAGTGTAGCCATTATGGTGCTGTGGAGTTCGTGCCTGACAGACTCCCAGACCATATACTCTTATGGCTACCCTGCACTTATAATGTCTAAGGTTTTGCCTAGACACTGTAGGGGCATAGTGCTCATGCACTTATGCCCTCACCTATGGTATAGTGCACCCTGCCTTATGGCTGTAAGGCCTACTAGAGGGGTGACTTGTCTGTGCTGAGTGAGGGGTCCCCAGGGTGGCATAAGATATGCTGCAGCCCTTAGAGACCGTCCCTGGCATCAGGGCCCTTGGTACCAGGGGTACCAGTTACAAGGGGCTTACCTGGATGCCAGGATGTGCCAATTGTGGAAACAAAAGTACAGGTTAGGGAAAGAATACTGGTACTGGGGCCTGGTTAGCAGGCCTCAGCACACTTTCAAATCATAACTTGGCATCAGCAAAGGCAAAAAGTCAGGGGGTAACCATGCCAAGGAGGCATTTCCTTACAGCTAGGTTTCAGTGTTACTGGCATTTCTACTGGCGTGTTTGGGTGTGTTTCTTCGGCGGCACGCGCTTGCCGCCGCTGTGGCCGTTTGTTTTTGGCCAGTCAGTGTATTCGGTAGTTACTATGCCGACGGGCGTTGTCGAAGTGTCTGCTCGACTTTGTTTACGCCCGCCGGCCTTTGCAGGTAAGTTCCTGTTTTTTCTGTGTTATAGCTGGCCATCGGGTTAAGGGCTTTTGTCCTGGTGGACGCGGTGCTTACAGCGCTCCCCGGCAACTCCCCTCATAAGGCCCGAGGTGGCGAGCTGTGAAGGTGTGCGTTGGTAGGATTAGTAAGTTCGGGCTACGCGCATTCCTTCGTCAATTTCTTCTCCTCACAAGCACTGACAAGATACCGGAATCATGTGCATTTTTGCATTCCTGGCGTGCTTGTCAGCGCGGAAGACGCCTCGCTCTGGCTGCAACAAAAGCGGAAGCCCTGCATCTTGAGTGGAGTGCACGCTCTTCATATATATTGGAGCTTGTTTTTTTCTGTGGCTCTCCCTGACGCCCTCGATATTCTGGGGGGGCTGCAATAATTAAGATACAGCTTTGCTGAGGAGCCAGCGATTGCAAGGCTGTTAGTTTGCTCCTGGGGTGGCTCCCCCCGTTATCATCCAGTTGTACAGCTGGACCCTTCATATCTGATTTGAGCAGCATAACAGATTTAACATGACCGAGTGGGTGTCCTTTGAGGAGGAGGAGGAGGAGTATGGGCAAAATTATGAGGAGGCCCTCGGTCATTAGTTGGGAGCCTGTCTGTCTGAGGTTATCAACACCTCAGTTCAGCAAACTCTCAGCAGGGCTCTCGGAGTTTCTGTACCGCAGAAAATAAATCAGGCTGTGATGGAATTCTTGAAGCCTCTCACCCAGCAGTTCGAGTGCTTTGCGAAGGAGCAGGGTCTGGTTCCGTTACCGGAAGACAATTTGGCAGAAGTTGGTCCTGTTTCTAATAAGCCCAAAGTTCATTCCCCTTCTTGGCCTCACGACAGGGCCATGTCAGCGTTGACTCAGTCTTCCACATCGGAGCATTTATATTGTTCGTTTCCCTCTACCTCTAAGGAGTTTTCCTTTGGGGCTGACCTTTAATCTGTTTCTGATTCCGCCGATTCTGACTCCTCTCAATCTTGTAGCTCGTTGTGTAAACACAAGAGAGCAAAGAAGTCGTCTTCTTCCCACATGCAGGTGAATTCCAGGTCTCCTCCTAATCCGTTTCAATTTAACCCGGAGGACATAGTGCATCCTCTGTCGGCGGATTGAGCCCCGGCGCAAGCAGTGGTGGATTACATGCACAACAAACTTAAGAAGAGTTTTGATAAGGAGGTACGCAATAGGTTGCGGGCCGAATGCCCTAGGCCCGAAATTCCAAACAGGGTGACGGAGACCATGGAGATTGGCGCAAGCATGCTGACATTCCTTAAGAAGCTCACCAGGGACCCAAACAAAGGCATTGATCGGGCCTGGCGATCTTGCCAAGACAAACTTTTAGATCTCGAAGGTCCCTTGGCGAAGATATTGGAGATGATATTGAAGGCCACTCCCATCGATCCACATGTCCTAGCTGAATGGACGCAGAAGGCGATTTGCCTCCTCGGCAATGCCAACTGCGCCATATCAACGGAAAGACGGAAGTCCCTCCTCATGAGAATTGATGCTAATTTCACAGAGCTGGCAACGGCGGACGCAAGTCCCCTAGCTGAGGGTCGCCTCCTTGGCGACAAATTTGTAAAGGATATCGCCAAGTACGTAACCACGTTTACGACATTGGATAAGGCGCAGGCGAACCTGAAAAAGGTATTCCACTCATGCCTTTTTGGGCAGGCCGGGCAAGGCAGGGGCCGCTCGTCAGGCCGTCCATACCTTCAAGGCTCCCAGAGAAGCTCTTTTAGCTTGGGCCAGCAGTACTCCAGAGGGGGCAACTTCTTCCCCTACCGTTCCATCCGGCGCAGAGGTCAACGAGGAGGTTCAAGGAACAATGCCCAATCAAGTTTTTCCACAGGTGAGAATTATAGATTCTTCTCTCATTCAGTTGAGGGGTCGTGTGCAGTACTTTCTCCACAATTGGTGTAAAATAACCCAAGATGCATGGGTGTTGCAGACGGTGCAGGGTTTTCATCTCGAGTTTTATCAGACTCCACAACAAGAGAGTCCTCCTCCTTTTCTCACTTTTCAAGATGCCAGCATGATCGATTTAGAGGTCCAGCTTTACTCCAAAAACAGGCAATAGCTTTTTGCGAACCGCACCCTTCTGGGTTTTTGTTTCTGGTGCAAAAAAGGATAGTAGGGCATCGGTTGGTCTTAAACCTCAGGGAATTCCGTTCCTTCATTGTATACAGACATTTCAAGATGAGGTCTTCATCTGCTGCCAGATCTGCCTCAGACGGGGGACTGGTTGATGCGGTTAGATCAAGGATGCATATGTCACTATCCCCATTTGGCATCCTCACAGGAGATTCCTCCAGTTCAGGTGGAGGGACATTTGGATGGAGTATTTGGTCCTGCCTTTCGTCAGCGCCTTGGTGCTTCACCAAGCTGCTCAAGCCAGTGGTAGCACATCTGAGGGAGAAAGGGATTCGCATGATCATATATCTGGACGATATACTGATTTTGACGCAATCTCAAGACTTGGTGAGGCGGCACGACGTCATGAAGATCTCTCTTCGTCAGAATCTGGGGTCTGTCATAAACGAGAAAAAAATAATCGATCCTTGCTCCCTCTAGAACAGTAGAATTCTTAGGATTTGTGATCAATTCTGAGACGTCCCAGTTGATCCTTCCCAAGGTCAAGCTTCGGGACATCAAGAAAGAGTTGCGGGTAGCTTTAGCTCAGCCCTCGCTGTCACTGAGGAAGATCGCACACATTGTGGGCTTGTTAGCCTCTTCAATCCAGGCAATATTCCCGGGGCCTCTACATTACAGGGCTTTGCAGAGGCTCAAAATCCAGCACCTTCAGAGAGGCCTGACATATTCAGATCTGATTCCTTTGACAGAGGAGGTAAGAACGGAAATCAGGTGGTGGTTGACGCAAGTGGATGCGTGGGATGGCAGGGCTATTTTCAGCTCCCAGCCGGAGACAGAAATAGTCAGATGCCAGCCAGTGGGGCTGGGGAGCTTGATACAGGGACATCTCGACAGGAGGGAGATGGTCCCAGCAGGAGCTCCAATGGCATATCAGTTGTCTAGAGTTGCTGGCAGGGTCCTTTTCGATAAGGACCTTATCTTCCAAGAAGTTTTTGTGTTCCATTCTGCTACGGATGGAAAATATTTCAGCAGTGCGATACATCAACAAGTTGGGGGTCACCAGGTCGCCTGCCCTGGCTGAGATAGCCAAAGATTTTTGGCATTATTGCTTAGCCCACAGGTCAATAGTGGTAGCGGAGTATATTCCGGGGTAGGTCAATGTGAGAGTGGACTGGAATTCCAGGTACCTCAGAGATTACAGCAACTGGAAGCTTTTTACTCAGCTTTTCCAGCTGACTCAACAACTATAGGGTCAGAGCAAGATAAACCTTTTTGCATCACGTCTGATCCGACAGCTCGAGGAGTTCTTCAGCTGGAGGCCGGACCCTCTCGCGAGGGCCACGGATGACTTCGCTCAGTATTGGTCAGGGTCTCATAATTATGTGTTTCCCCCCTCCTCCATGATTCGACTCAGATCAAGAGGCAGGCGGCAGAGGTAGTGTTGATCACTCCGATTTGGAGGGCTCAACCTTGGTTCCCGTTACTTCTGGAGCTTGCGTACGATTCTCCTGTATGTCTTCCTTGGTCATAGGAAATGCTGTTAGGTCCGCAGGTTGAGAGGCATCCTCTGGTAGTGGAGAGACAGTTGCAGCTGATGGCTTGGCGGCTTTCAGGCAACAATGGCACTTGCCAGGCATTTCGGACTCGGCTGCAAACTTTATCAGTAGAGCATGGGCACCATCTACTAGGAAGAGGTACTCATCAGCTTGGAGAGCTTGGCAGGGTTGGTGCTTGGAAAGGCACTTGGATCCAGTGGCAGCAGGGATAGTCTAAATAATGAATTTCTTATTACAGAATACGGAGGAAGGCCTATCTTACAGATCAGTAAATATTTTTAGATCAGCCATTTCAGCAGGACATGTCAGAGTTAATAACAGTCCGGCATGCATCCTGTCATTGTTAAACTCCTTAAGGGCTTGAGAGTTTCCAATCCTCCAAACCCAAAATATACGTGTCTGTGGGATGTGAATCTGATCCTCAGATTGTTTGAGAGTTGTCCAGATAATTCTGGTTTGACGATAAAGCAATTGTCTGCCAAATTAGCAATGCTTTTATGTTTGGCAGCTTGTCGATAATCATCGGATGTGAAAGCTCTGTATCTTGCAGGTAGAGTTTTAACACCAGAAGGTGTTTCTTTCTCTGTTTCTAGAAGGACTAAAACACTGTCTACAAGTATAGAGTATTTTGCATATCCTTTTTCTACCAAATTGTGTGTTGTCAACTGTTTGAAGTCGTATGAATAATGTACTAGAGCGCTGAGGACAGATCTGACAGGTCAGTTTCTGATTTCATTACGTAAGCCTTTCAAACCTGTACCTGCAGCGACCATAGCGAGATGGTTAAGAGAATTAATGGTCAGGCAGGAATTGATATTCAACAATTTCGTGCGCACTCGATTAGAGGTGCGATGACATCTAAATCTGTACAATTGGGAGTGACAGTGCAGGACATTATGAAATCAGCTGATTGGTCTTCAGATTCTACCTTTAAGCAGTTTTATTATAAACCAGTGGGTGATTTTGCATCAAGAGTTTTTCTGGCACCTTTAAGCTAGCATAATCCGAGCCTCCGGTCCTGAAATAGAATGAACAATTTGCTAGCATTCGCGTCAAGAATTTTCAATTCTATTAAGGACACGGAGGCCAGGTGTAAGAAAATGTCTCCTTGGCATGGTTACCCACTGACTTTTTGCCTTTGCTGATGCTAAGTTATTATTTGAAAGTGTGCTGGGACCCTGCTAACCAGGCCCCAGCACCAGTGTTCTTTCCCTAAACTGTACCTTTGTCTCCACAATTGGCACACCCTGGCATCCAGGTAAGTCCTTGTAACTGGTACAAGGGCCCTGATGCCAGGGAAGGTCTCTAAGGGCTGCAACATGTCTTATGCCACCCTAGGGACCCCTCACTCAGCACATGCACACGTGGGGAGAAAATGACTAAGTCGATATGGCATTCCCCTCAGAGTGCCATGCCAACCTCACACTGCTATGGCATAGGTAAGTCACCCCTCTAGCAGGCCTTACCGCCCTAAGGCAGGGTGCACTATGCCACAGGTGAGGGCATAGGTGCATGAGCACTATGCCCCTACAGTGTCTAAGCAAAACCTTAGACATTGTAAGTGCAGGGTAGCCAAAAGAGTATATGGTCTGGGAGTCTGTCAAACACGAACTCCACAGCACCATAATGGCTACACTGAAAACTGATGCCAGTGTGCAATTTATTGTAACATACACCCAGAGGGCATCTTAGAGATGCCCCCTGAAAACATACCCGACTTCCAGTGTAGGCAGACTAGTTTCTGCCAGCCTGCCACACACCAGACATGTTGCTGGCCACATGGAGAGAGTGCCTTTGTCACTCTGTGGCCAGGAACAAAGCCTGTACTGGGTGGAGGTGCTTCTCACCTCCCCCTGCAGGAATTGTAACACCTGGCGGTGAGCCTCAAACACTCACCCCCTTTGTTACAGCGCCACAGGGCATTCCAGCTAGTGGAGATGCCCGCCCCTCCGGCCACTGCCCCCACTTTTGTCGGCAAGGCTGGAGGAGATAATTAGGAAAACAAGGAGGAGTCACCCACCAGTCAGGACAGCCCCTAAGGTGTCCTGAGCTGAGGTGACTCTTACTTTTAAAAATCCTCCATCTTGTGGATGGAGGATTCCCCCAATAGGATTAGGGATGTGCCCCCCTCCCCACAGGGAAGAGGCACAAAGAGCGTGTAGCCACCCTCAAGGACAGTAGCCATTGGCCACTGCCCTCCCAGACCTAAAAACACCCCTAAATTCAGTATTTAGGGGCACCCCAGAACCTAGGAAACTAGATTCTTGCAACCTTAACAAGAAGGACTGCTGACCTGAAGCCCTGCAGTGAAGACGGAGGCAACAACTGCTTTGGCCCCAGCCCTACTGGCCTGTCTCCCAACTTCGAAGAAAACTGCAACAGCGACACATCCAACAGGGACCAGCGACCTCTGAAGCCTCAGAGGACTGCCCTGCAACCAAGGACCAAGAAACTCCCATGAACAGCGGCCCTGTTCAACAATCTGCAACTTTCTTGCAAAAAAGAAACGACTTAGAAGACTTCAAGGTTCGCGCAGGAAGCGTGAGACTTTCCATTCTGCACCGACGCCCCCGGCTCGACCTGCGGAAAACCAACACTACAGGGAGGACTCCCCGGCGACTGCGAGCCCGTGAGTAGCCAGAGACGACCACCCTGAGCCCCCACAGCGACGCCTGCAGAGGAAATCCAGAGGCTCCCCCTGACCGCGACTGCCTGTACCAAGGGACCCGATGCCTGGAACTAACACTGCATCCGCAGCCCCCAGGATCTGAAGGAACCGAACTCCAGTGCAGGAGCGACCCACAGGCGACCCTCTGCCTAGCCTAGGTTGTGGCTACCCCGAGGAGCCCCCACCCGTGCCTGCATCGCTGAAGTG
This sequence comes from Pleurodeles waltl, assembly GCF_031143425.1. Classification (NCBI taxonomy): domain Eukaryota; kingdom Metazoa; phylum Chordata; class Amphibia; order Caudata; family Salamandridae; genus Pleurodeles; species Pleurodeles waltl. Next base: position 659,923,870 of record NC_090445.1, on the reverse strand, counting down.
ACCCCTGGGTTCCTCCATTACTTCCTATCTAAAACCTAATGCCTGTTTTCACTCTGCACCCGGTCGCCCCCGTGCCGCTGAGGGTGTACTTTCTGTGCCTGCTTGTGTCCCCCCCGTGCCCTTCAAAACCCCCCTGGTCTGCCCCCCGAGGACGCGGGTACTTACCTGCTGGCAGACTGGATCCGGGGCACCCCTGTTCTCCATTGAAGCCTATGTGTTTTAGGCACCTCTTTGACCTCTGCACCTGACCGGCCCTGAGCAGCCGGTGTGTTAACTTTGGGGTTGCCTTGAACCCCCAACAGTGGGCTACCTTGGACCCAACTTTGAGACTTGTAAGTGTTTTACTTACCTGCAAACTTAACCTTTACTTACCTCGCCCAGGAACTGTTGAGTTTTGCACTGTGTCCACTTTTAAAATAGCTTATTGCCATTTTTACAAAGACTGTACATGCTATTGTGATTACTCAAAGTTCCTAAAGTACCTACCTGCAATACCTTTCATTTGAAGTATTACTTGTAAATCTTGAACCTGTGGTTCTTAAAATAAACTAAGAAAATATATTTTTCTATATAAAAACCTATTGGCCTGGAATAAGTCTTTGAGAGTGTGTTCCTCATTTATTCCCTGTGTGTGTACAACAAATGCTTAACACTACCCTCTGATAAGCCTACTGTTCGACCACACTACCAGAAAATAGAGCATTAATATTATCTATTTTTGTCACTATCTTACCTCTAAGGGGAACCCTTGGACTCTGTGCACACTATTTCTTACTTTGAAATAGTATATACAGAGCCACCTTCCTACAGAACCTATTCAACACTGGGACTGTAACTGCAAGTGAGAAGCCTCTGGAGTATATTTCACAGGGAGAGAGAACAGTAGCTCCGAAAACACACTCTCTTGTGCTCAGGAGTAAGTGTTTACCTGACCTTACAAAACCGCAAAACTGTATACTGTTCACTAGAATATAAGATTCAGGAGAAACTTCAGATCATGCATTGAATCTACAGGGAAGACAATCATGATGACATGCTGCTCTGTACTTTTTTTTAAAGACGGTGTGACAGTAAAATACAGAAAAATCTAAATATTTTATTCTCCATTTAACAGTAGCTATAAAAAAGAAAAAAATACTCAAGATTATAATCAACGTTGCAGCACACAATTTAATAGTATTTTATCATAACTGTTGCACTTTGGAAACCACCATTCCTATGAAACATAGCTTGACAAAATTCACATTAAGTAGTATTGACAAAGGCAGGATTCATTTTAGAATTTCAGCTCCATCAGTGAGGACAGCAGCTCCAGTCACTCAACAAATTATTTACAGTGCGACTGCGAGCCAATGAGTAGCCAGAGACGACCTCCCTGAGCCTCCACAGCAACACCTGCAGAGGAAATCCAGAGGCTCCCCCTGACCGTGACTGCCTGTAAAAAGAGACCCAACGCCTGGAACCAACACTGCACCCGCAGCCCCCAGGACCTGAAGGAACCGAACTCCAGTGCAGGAGCCACCCCCAGGTGACCCTCTGCCTAGCCCAGGTGGTGGCTACTCCGAAGAGCCCTCCCTGTGCCTGCCTGCATGTGACCCCCAGGTCTCCCCGTTACTTGCTATACAAAACCCAACGCCTGTTTGCACTCTGCACCCGGCCGCCCCTGTGCCGCTGAGGGTGTACTTTCTGTGCCTTCTTGTGTCCCCCCCGTGTGCTCTACAAAACCCCCCTGGTCTGCCCCCAGAGGACGCGGGTACTTACCTGCTGGCAGACTGGAACCGGGGCACCCCTGTTCTCCATTGAAGCTTATGTGTTTTGGGCACCTCTTTGACCTCAGCACCAGACCGGCCCTGAGCTGCAGGTTTGGTAACTTTGGGGTTGTCTTGAACCCCCAACGGTGGGCTACCTTGGACCCAACTTTGAACCCTGTAAGTGTTTTACTTACCTGTGAACTTAACGTCTACTTACCTCCCCCTGGAACTGTTGATTTTTGCCGTGTCCACTTTAAAAAAAAGCTTATTGCCATTTTTGCCAAAACTGTACATGCTATTGTGATCATTCAAGGTTCCCAGAGTTCCTAAGTGAAATACCTTTCATTTGAAGTATTACTTGTAACTCTTGAACCTGTGGTTCTTAAAATAAACGAAGAAAATATATTTTTCTATATAAAAACCTATTGGCCTGGAGTAAGTCTTTGAGTGTGTGTTTCTCATTTATTGCCTGTGGGTGTACAACAAATGCTTAACACTACCCTCTGATAAGCCTACTGCTCGACCACACTACCACAAAATAGAGCATTAGAATTATCTCTTTTTGCCACTATCTTACCTCTAAGGGGAACCCTTGGACTCTGTGCTACTATTTCTTACTTTGAAATAGTATATACAGAGCCAACTTCCTACACCAGGATTATCCCACCCACTTTATCTATTACTGTGTTATTTACGAATTTGTAACTGAGCAATATGTATGTAGTAAAAGTTTTATCCACCCTGAGGAATGAAGTTCATGCGTAGGATTACCATGGTATTTTTTTCCTGATTTCTTAGGATTGGACCGTAGCGGAAATCGGAATGAACGAAGAGTCGTTTCAGGCCCGGATGGACAAGCTGTGGTTCTTTCTGTGGTTGGCTTTAATCATGCAGATGGGCTTTATTGGAAGATGTTTGTCAAGTTTTGGTTCTCAAATTTTCATTGTGATGGAGTTCTGGTTGAAGTTATGGACTCAAATAGGGTCTAATGATACATGATTGGTGGACACGATGAGAAGAGAATGTTGGGAAATTTAGTTTTGAGTTTTTCTGTTTGTGATTGGCTGCTGTAATTTTGATTAGTAAAGAAAGAGAAGCATAATCCTCGCCTCTGTTTCCTTAATAGAATTGAAAATTCTTGACGTGAATGCTAGCAACTTTTTCACTCCCCTGAACTCATCCTTTTAACGCGTGGACATACGCAATTGTGATGTCATCACGTCCCCACATTGAAGAATACAGGATGTACTGTATTTCAATGGCGGCCATCTTAAGGTGACTCTCGGATGCCCCAAAATACATATCGGCAGTTAAATACTGAGGCCTGCTCCCTTAAAAAAAAGTGATCCCACCATTATTCTATTGTCCTAGGTACTCCCTGATATCAATATTTCTTACACCCACCAAGGGAACCATATGGAGCCATATGCCCTATGTGAGAAGGTAAACCCTTCATCAAAATGTTGGCCAAGAACCTTCACAACAATGGTGAAAAACTCCTGTCTATATTATTTCTGACCCAGTCTTATCCTCTCAGATCTCTTTAAAGGGTAAAAGGGAGCCATTCAATCTCAATGGAACACATATCCTGAATAATATGGACGATGAGTTCCTATATGTGTCCTAATGCGTCATGCAAGAAACTCTCTGGGCCATATTTATACTCCGTTTGCGCCGAAATTGCGTCGTTTTTTTTGACGCAATTTCGACGCAAAACTAACGCCAACTAACGCCATATTTATACTATGGCGTTAGAGGCGAATAGCGCCAAAGTTCCCGGAATGTGCGTCATTTTTTAGCGTGAACCCCTTCCTTGCGTTAATGATATGCAAGGGAGGCGTTCCCGTCTAAAAAATGACTCCCAGGCCTTTACGTGGTATTTATACTCCCGGGCAAAAGAGACGCCCGGGAGTTGGCGTGGCTAAAAACGGCGCATTTGCGCCACTTTTTAACGCCTGCTCAGGGCAGGCGTTAAGGGGCCTGTGGGCTCAAAATGAGCCCACAGGTGCCCTCCCATGCCCCCAGGGACCCCCCCTGCCACCCTTGCCCACCCCAGGAGGACCCCCAAGGATGGAGGGACCCACCCCAGGGACATTCAGGTAAGTATAATTTTTTTTTTTTTATATATTTTTTTGGTGGCATAGGGGGGCCTTATTTGTGCCCCCCTACATGCCACTATGCCCAATGACCATGCCCAGGGGACAGAAGTCCCCTGGGCATGGCCATTGGGCAAGGGGGCATGACTCCTATCTTTACAATGATAGGAGTCATGTTGATGGGGGATGGGCGTCGAAAATAAATGGCGCAAGTCGGGTTAAGACGATTTTTTCGACGTAACCTGACTTGCCCCATTTTAAGACGCCCATGCGCCATTTTCCCCCTACGCCGGCGCTGTCTGGTCTACGTGGTTTTTTCCCACGCAAACCAGGCAGCGCCGGTCTGATTGCGCCGTCTAACGCCATTCCATAAATACGGCGCCCGCATGGCGCTTCAGAATGGCGTTAGACGGCGCAAAACTTTTTGACGCTAAACTGCGTTAGCGCAGTTTAGCGTCAAAAAGTATAAATATGGGCCTCTGTAACCAATGGTATTTTCCCAGGGAATCTCACTATTTAACCCACTATTGTGAGTTTGTGGAGTGAAAATTCAGTATACCTTCCTCATCTTTCAGTACTTCATCCGTTCAACCCCTGCTTGTGCGGATACTTTCTCTAAAATAAACCATTGGATGCTTTTTGGGGGTGTTTTTTCTTGCTAAAATGCTTAACTAAGGGCCCTTCCAACTTTTTAGTTTTTGGCCTATCTATGCTCATTCAAACAAAGATGGAAACTACGTCCTATTTCTCCAACATACCCTGTTGACAGGGGCATATCAACAGATACACAACCTCCTTGTTTTTGCAGTTGGTCACAGTCTTTTGATGAATGGAATGCCCATTAAATGTAAGGGTGCTAGTTTGTATCTCACCATCACATGCCAAGCATTGCCCACATTTAAAGTTATCAATTACAGGATTATTCCCATAAAATAATCCTTTGTAGGAACTCACTCCTGTTGTTAAGTCTTGATCTCACCTGGATGTCTTTCAGATTCCTATTTCATTGCTATGCAAATACCGGTCTCAGCAATTTCTCATTACTCATTGGATCAGTATTTAAAATATGCCAGTTAGAAGTTATCAATTTTTCATTCATCATTGAATGTTTGATAACACAAACTAGTTTGGGTTCACTCTCTCTCTTTCATTTTTAAGCAGATAGTCCCTATGATAATATCTGGCTGGCTTGTAGGAATCCCTAATGAGGGTATCCCCTCCTGAAAAGTTCTCACATATGATAGTTGCCTTTTCATTAAAATTTCTCAGATTGCTACAATTACGCCTTAATCTGAGAAACTGTCCTACCCCTGTTCTTGACTCCTAGGGTAAAAATTATTGAAATGGAGCAACCTATTGCACAGCGTAGGCTTCACATACAGCTCCACCTCAAGCTCACCCATGTTGTGGCGGAACCATATGTCTAAAAACTCTACGTGCTGTTGACTCGTATTAGCTGTAAATTTAAGATTGCTGTCACATAAATTGATCAGTTCTAAGAACTTTTGTAGAGTATCTTTTTTTCCTTTCCAAATGAAGATGTCTATGAACTGGGACCAGTGAAGGATCGATTCATAAAACTGGGCCAGTTCATTGTTAATGAATCTATCTTCAAAATGCCCCATAAAGACATTAGCCATAATAGGGGTGCAAGACACCCCCATGCGGACTCCTTTCTTCTGAACAAAAAGCTCACCCCCAAACTTGAAGGTGTTCTCCACAAGCACAATTCTGAGGCATTCCAAAATAAATTCATGAGGTGCTTCTGGCAAGTAGCTAGCATTGCCTCTTGAGGTATGTTGCTTTAAAGCACCTCTATGTCTAATGTCACTAGTATCTGATTAGTAGGGTTTAATATCATGCCCTCCACTACAGTAATAATTTGCCTCATGTCCTTAATATATGATTTAATCTGGGACATTTTTGGCCTCAGGACTGTGTCCACATATTGGACAGAGATTCTGTTACTGACCCTATAGTTGTCACTATGGGATGTAGGGGTGGATCTTCCCTGTTCTTATGTATCTTAGGTACCCCATATATAGTTGGCATGAGCAGACTGGAAGTGTTAAGGAATTCATATTCTTTCTTACAAGTGTAGCCCTGATCCAAGGCTTGTCTGTTAAGATGTGTTTGTTTAGCCACCCTCATGGTGATGTTATTATAGTGCTTGTGATTGTTAAGCAATGTTGTCATCTTCATTTAAAAAAAATAAAGTTGATTAATTTTGCAAATAAAGCATCAAAGAAGTTACATCTCTCAATCTAAACAAACATTGTACTATCCCGCTTCCCTCCCCCCTTGTTCGCTCCCAGCATATCTACTAGTTTTCCTTGGACATCACAGATTTTCCCAGTAAGAAACCTGATCAGACTCAGATATCAGTGTGCCTATGTACTAGGGTCTTCATCTGTATCCAAATCGGAAGTTGCATGTGAGCCATCTGAGGTTGTTTCATCTGAGTGTTTGAGGCAGTCCAGAAGCGTGTCGGTCATCGAGACCGGATCCTCAGGGTTTTTGCCTGTTCCCAATATGTCCACCTCTTGGCAGCTCCAAACTCTACTAGCTATCATAGCACACAGTTAAAGAATGGCCAAGCAGGGGATGGGGTTTAGGTTGGAAACAGCAGGGAAGGAGACCTGTGGAAGCAGGAGTTAAGAACACAATAGCAAGTTCATTCACATTAATCTTCATTAACTGTTTTAATTATTGATGCTCTGATAACATGAGAGATCAAGAACTTTTCAATAACGTGACCTTTTCATAATCATATAATCTGAACATTGAACTCTCTCAAGTTAATCCTTAGAATAGCAATTACATCACAAGAGTCAATGAATACATTCTTTCCCAAAGAATTAACTGCTACAGGATTCATGAATGACACTGTAGAATTAACAAACTGACTAAACGTGTTTTGTCTAGAAAGATGACACTCTGTTTGATCTAATTTTCATGATTCAATTTGCCCAGAAGTTATTGCGCACCTTATTGCCAGACTGCGCATCAAGACTCAAGTACCTGGAATGATCGCACACTCCGACCCGAACTGCAAGGGTTAATTGCCAAGAATGAATCGTGCTCACTGTTGCTGATTCAACCATCAAGATTCAAATGCCTCGAAATGATCGCGCACTCTGCCGATCCGAACTGCAAGGGTTAAGTGCCAAGAATTAAATCGCACACACTGTAAGTCACAATGCCAAAAACTCAAAAGTTTCTAGAAACGGAGTCGAGGGCCTACCCTGAACTCTGCCTTACTGCCCTGCTTGAAGATCAGCAAGATAATCAGGACAGGGCCCGGAAATGTCCAAGTAGGCCTCTGGAACAGGAGCCCTGGAAAATGCTGCTGCTCTGCACCGAGACCTCTGAATAGTGAGCACATGGAGCTGGGCTGGGTTCCTCAAATAGACCCAAGCCCCGCCAACATGCCACACCCAACCAGGCTGTAGGAAAGGCTTGAAAATGAACAATACATTACAAGCAGCATTAATGACATTTCAAGATAAATACCTGCAATGCAAAAAGTTATTATGCAATATCAACACACAATGCATGAATTATTACATTGCATAAGGTTTGGCATTTTGCATTATGTTGCCCGTAGAGCACGCACTGTCCTGGTGTTGACAGTGTCCCATTGTCTCGCCACGTCTCGTGACCCACACCCTCACGCATCCTCCTGATGTAGTATATTCCCCTCTGCCTCTCCCCATTTTAGCACTGCATTCTGCCACCTTTGTATGTGAGGGCCCCCTGCGTCTTTCCAATTTAGCGTAATTTCTCTTTTTTACCAAGATTAATGCCAGATCTATGTATTTATTGGTTGTTTTTTTTTTTTAGCCTGTGGGTGGGGAAAATCTCCTAATAGTGCTGTCAAGGGGGACAGTCTCAGATCCCTGTCTGTCATTACAGATATACTTCTGAACACCTCTTCCCAGTAGGGTACAATCACCGGACAATTCTATAACATGTGTTCCAGACCTGCTTCTGGTTCTGAACAGCAGGGGCAACTTCCGTTTCCTGCAGCATACATTAGTGCAACTTTATGGGGGTAAGATATGCTCTGTGATAAACGTAGAGATTAAGAAATTTGAATTGAGCATTCCTTGAAACTGATAGAATGTGTGTAGTGATTCTGACCCATTTCTGTTCATCTACGGGTGTCTCCAGTCCTGCCTGCCACATCTGTCGGAGTTTATCAAAAGGAGTAGAGACATCTTTGTGCAAGGGCCTGTAAATGGCTGATATTATGCCTCTCTCCCCTCCCTGTGAGCAGATAACCTGGCAGCCCTTGTGTGTAATCGGCTCTTGAGAACCCGATCTCCATGTTTTCTGTATGATTCTAACCATTGCATTGTGTAAGAGAAATAGACCTGGGGGGACACCAAATCGCTCCCTCAACTCTGCAAAATTGCGTAATTCTCCATTGTGAAATAGGTCTCCAATCAGTGTAATATTATATGTAGCTAGTCTCCTGATCCCGGTTAGTGCCCGCCCACCCGGGAGGTGCATCAAACCTTCTACTGGTAATTCCGGCGCGTAAGGGAATGCTGTTCGAGTGTGTCGCAGGCTACGTTCCCAACAAACTCTCAAAGTGTGTAATACTAATGGGAGTTGTGCCTTTCTCCTTCTCGGGTTCAGTAGCATATTCAGGAGGGCATACATTGATCCACTTGGGCTATTAAGTGTTTCCCGTTCTAATTGTTCTTCATGCAAAGATCTAGCTAACCACTGCAGTTGACCTGCCCAATAATAGATCTCTATATTGGGTGCAGCTAGTCCTTCCTCTGTTGTGGGTTTCTGAATAATACCTAGAGCCAGTCTGTGCCTTCGTGATCCCCATACAAAAGTAGTTATCAATGTGTTAATATCTTTGAACACTGACTTAGGGACAACCAGTGGGAGAGTAGAAAAATAGTATAACAATCTGGGCACCATTACCATTTTTACCAGTGCCACTCGTCCCGTGACTGATAGTGGAAGCGTTCCCCAGAATTGCATGTCACTTCTTAGCTTTCTTATTGCCCGATGTATATTCCCTTCCAGTAAGTCTTCAGATTTATGGTAGATGTTGACCCCTAGATAGCGGAATGTAGTAGGGGTCCAGTTAAGTCCTCAAGTGTCATTAATTCTTGGGACTCCTTCTATCAGGGGGAAAATAGAGAATTTCTGCCAATTTATCCATAAACCTGATGTTTCTCCAAACCGCTCTAACATAGTCATTGCTCTCAGAAGACCAGAGTCTATGCCCCCATGGAAAATCAGCATGTCGTCTGCATAGAACGCTATGTGAGGTTCTTGTGTTCCCATCCAGAGCCCCCTCTAAATAAATTCCTGATCTAGCCATTTGGGCAGGTGGTTCCACTGCAATAGCAAAAAGTAGAGGCGAAAGGGGGCAGCCCTGCCTAGTGCCTCTGCCAATTTGGTATGGTTCTGAAATAGTCCTGCCTGTATGTACTTGTGCCATAGGATTTGTATATAATAACTTCGTCCAGCGTATAAAGTCTAGCCCTAATCCCCATCTCAACATTACCTGCTCCCGGAAATCCCATCTGAGGCTATCAAAGGCTTTTTCAATATCTACTGCTATAATTGCCGTCCTTTGCAATGCTAGGGAAGTAGAGTGTAGGATCGAGACCATTCGCCGTATGTTCTGTGCAGTACTACGCCAGGGGACAAACCCAGGCTGGTCCCTGTGGATTAGTGACGCCATATGGGGCAGGAGCCGGGCAGCTAGTATTCGGCTTAATATTTTATAGTCCATGTTAAGCATGGATAAGGGGCGATATGAGTGCACATCCTCTGCTGTTTTGCCAGGTTTCAGGAGTGGAATCATTACGGCCTCATTTGTGGATGGTGGCAATGATCCCCTTTCTAACGCTTCAGCATAAAGGGTGCCTAACAGTGGGGACAGTCGCTCTATGTACACACTATAAAACTCCACAGGGAGTGCATCAGCGCCCGGTACCCTACCTCTTTCCATGTTCCTCACTGCAGCTTTCATTTCTGCAATTGTAATGGGTTCTGCCAAGGACAGTCTGTCTTCCACCCCAGTTGTGGAAGACGAAGGTCATCTAAATCTTTTAATTGGGCGGGCCCCAGTGCCTCCCTTGGTGGGACATACAGTTGAGAATAATAGCTAGTAAACCTGGTGTTTATGCCCTTTTGCCCATATAATCGACAACCTGCATCGTCTGCAATCTCCAGTATCAGGGTCTGAGGCATCTGAGGAGTTGCAAGCCATGCCAGCAATGATCCTGCCTTATCTCCTTCTGCGTGTTTCCTAGATATGTATTTTTTGTAATCAAAACGGATCAACTGTTCCTGTGCCACTGCACTTTTTTCCAATAAAGGGGGGCTAGGTCTGGATTATTGGGTCTACGACGTTCCACGTCTCTCAGGGAGTCTTCATATTTTTGAATCTCTCGTTCTAGGGACCTGCGGACGCCTATGTTTTCGGCTATACATTTACCCCTAATGACCGTTTTGAACGTCTCCCATTCATTCGCTCTGGAGTATGCTGTTCCAGTGTTATAATCAAAGAACTCTTTTATGGCAGTTGATATAGAGACTTAAAATGCCTCGTCTTCGAGCATATTTGCCCTAAGAAGCCAATTTAGTATGCATGGCCTCTCCTTTCGCCATGTAAGAGGTAGCAACAAGGGATTATGATCTGAAATTGTGCGGCATGGATACTCCGCCGTCTCCACTACACTCAGTATCTCAGGGGAGGCCTGGAATGCGTCCAGTTGTACGTGTAGGTCGTGTATTGTGGAATGAAAAGAATAGTCTCGGGCTGTTGGATGGAGGTGCCTCAAACTATCAATAAACCTCCACCGTCGCTGCCATTCAGAGAACAATTTAGCTATCTCAGTGGTGGGGGAACGCAGCAGGGGGGGTGTGATCTGTCCATCTCAGGGTCCACAATACAATTAAAGTCCCCCCTAGTAGAGTTGTCTGTGTGAAATAGAGTCCTAGGTCTCGGGAGAATGCAGTAAGGAAAGCTCCTTTGTCCTGGTTTGGCGCATATATGCCCCCAAGCATGATATCTCTACCTTCCAGTCTCCCAGCTATCAAGACATACCTCCCTTCCCTGTCTATAGTTTTGCACGTCTTTTGGAAAGGCACTCCAGGGCGGACCCATATTATTACACCTCTGGCAAATGCAGAATAAGTTGTCGCGTATACCTGACCCCGCCATCTCTTCGCAAGGGCCCTGGCCTCATGTTCCAGAAGGTGTGTTTCCTGTAGTATAGCTACGTGGACTCCTCCCCTCTTTAACTGACTGTGGATCTTATACCTCTTGTTTATACTGTTCAGGCCTCTTATGTTCCAAGTGACTATCTTATACACCAAAGAAGTATCCTTAATGTGTATGTGTGGGGAGTTAGGACGATCTCACTTCCTCCTAGTAGCGTGTGGTATCACCTCATAAATGAACACTTTCTAATCCTAAGTGCTACCATTGTCACAGTGCTGGGAGCAAACAATCTACAACACAAATAACTAAACCCATACTTCCTAACTCCCCTACCCCAGGATCGGCATCCAGAACGATCCCTGTCCAAACTGTGGAAGTTTTAACTAATGTTAAGTAGGTAGAGTGACACATCAAAGACCAATAGCCAGCTTCCCAGCATGCCTGGAGCGGCCCAATCAGATTGATTGAAGTTCTTATGAAATTTCTAACAACCAGACCCTGTTTCTATCATGGTGTTATGTAGGCAGGAGGAGGAACCATAATCCCTGATAGCCCACAATGAGCCTCCCCGAGTCAATTGCCATCCCCTGCCCATCATAACCCACAATTTGCCTGCCAAGCAACTGTCACCGCGCTACAGAGCAGATTGCCATCTTGCGACTGTGTGGCTACTCTCCAAGACCATCAATATCAGTGTATACGGAGCTCAAATTAAATCATCTGAGTATCTCGGGGTCACTTTAGGCATACTGACAGAAGTTTCTTGGGATGAAACGGATGCACTACTAAAATTGGAATCATGATACGAGAGGGCCCCGGAAGATTGAGTCAAAGTATGATTTCTCCCGCTCATAACCGCTGCAATGTCCACCGCTTCTCACATCTCCTGTAGTGCTTGGTGCCGCAGTGGCGATACAACTGTTACTCGCCTGCTGGATTTGTTGCGCCTCTTGCTGGTCGATCTAGTCATTCCCCGCCGTGCGGAGGACGATGGGTCTAATGTTTCCAACCAGTCCCATACCATCTGGGGCGAAGTGAAGAAGTGGGTTTTATCATTATATGACACTCTCAGCTTAGCTGGGAAGAGCATAGCCATATTGAATTCCACGGTCCCGGAGTTTCCTTTTGGAGTCCTGGAAGGAGGCTCTTTGTTTTTGCATTTCTGTGGAGAAGTCTGGGAAGATCATTTTTCGTTGGTTCCCCAGTTTTATTTCACCCTTCAGTCTTGCTTGTGCCAGAATACAATCTCTGTCTTTGAAATGGAGCAGTTTGGCTAATATTGGCCGAGGTCTCGTCCCGGGGCGGGATCTGCTCGGCACCCTATGGGCTCTCTCAATAGTGAAGAAAGGGGACAAGCCTTCTGAAGCTACTTCTTCTCTTATCCATTTCTCCAGGAAAGTCTCTATATTCGTCGCCCCTTGTTATTCCCTTTCTGGAAGACCCACCAACCGGATATTGCTCCTGCGAGCGCAGTTTTCGGCATCTTTCACTCTGGTTTCCAGCGTTTGCACTCAGGAGGTGAGATCTGCCATGTCTGCCGAGAGAGCCCTATGATCTGGAGCCAGTTGTTCAAGGGTTCTCTCATTGGAGACCACTCTGTCCGTTAGTCTGCGATGGTCGTCTCTGAGCAGGGAGAGATCTACTGTCAGAGTGTCTATCTTGTGTTCAAGGGCCTCTCGGGAGGCCTGGATCGCTTGAAGGATAGTGTCCAAAATGGTCTCAGAGGACGGCGCTTCGCCGCCCGTTTCTATGTTCATGGACTGCTCAGGTTGCGCAACAGTCCCTACTCCCTCCGGTTCCTGGCCCTCGCGTCTTTTTGATTTGCCCATCGTCTTGGATATTTTCTCCCCGTTTCTTTATTGGGAGGTTTGGGGGGAGGGGGGAAGTGCTGTCACCCACACTAGGATAAAATTACTTTTTTATTCCAGAAGATAGGCCGTTCAGTCCTCGCTGCAGTCTGCTTCTGTCTCCAGCCACCGTGGGAGGTAAGTCGGCTCAACAAATCAAGTCTCTCCCCCTGCGGCCTTAGGCCCCACCCTGGGTGTAATATAGTACAAAAACACCTGTTGTCTTATCGGGTCTGTGTGTTTTCCTGCCTACTCCAGCACGTAAGGACCCACTGTTACTGGTTGTGCCCTTCACTCCTGGGCCTCCGATATCCCGACCATATATGGCTCACGCCACGCACTGCGTTAGGGGCTTATGCTCTGAGCAGCAATTCCTGTCATTTGGAGCGCAGCCACTCCCCCTCGGTTACGTCTCACTAGGGGGAGGAGGTAGGGGGAAAAGCGGGGGCCCAGCGGGTCACGTAATGTTGTCCCTGTCACCAGTTCCGAACTGTCGGAGGCTGGTTCACCACACCAGCGAGGTCTCTGCTCTCCAGAATGCCCAGGGGCAGCCCCCACTCACCCCTGTGGCCGATGGTGGCGCTCTGAAATGACTGGATGAGGGTGCAGTTGTCTTCACTGCTCCATTCCCTCAGAATTTGCGGGTGACGATGCCTAAAGCTCTCGTCCGGTTTCTGTTTGCGCCTCTCCCTGTATCGCGCTCACACTGCTTCATTTTGTTGCAGCCACCATCTTGGCTCGGAGCGGGCCGAGAGCCGTTTGTCTCAGATGGCGCCTCCGCGCCCACCCGGGATCCGGAAAGCGCCCTGCCCAGGACGACTCTGGGGGTCGCTGGGCTGACAGGATACTTAGGGCTGACTGAAAGCCGCCTGGAGCTCCGCGCCTGGTGTGCGGTTTCATCGGTCGCAGGCCACACCCCCGCAATGCTCTCATCTTCATGACGTAATTGTCTGAGTCCATAACTACAGTACCTCCCCCTTGTTTGTAGATAGAGATAGCCTTTGTTGCCTTGGTAGTAGCTCCCCTGTTGTCAGGGCTGGGACCTCGTTCTGGGTGCATCCCATCTCCCCAAATCTTAATTTCACTAAAAAAGGGGGGCTACTCCTTCCTGCGTGTCCCTGTTGTATTCTCCTACCTGAAGCATCAAACTGATAGGAACTACCTTCATTACCAGATTAAGAGGAATCGGAATATCACAATCTTCTAAGTGTAGTTCTTCTGTTCATAAATGGGCCTTTTTTGGTTTTGTCCCAGATCATAGAACTTATCCCTCAAATATGGATACACCTTTTCTTTTTTTTTTTTTTTTTAAACACCTTATGTCCTTCTTCAGTTTCTCTGTCTTTTTCTTAACAAAATAATCATCAAACAATTTCCATTCATTTTCTTTTTCCTCCAATTTTTGCTTTACCTCTTTTACAGTATTCAATTTCTTCAACTTCTCTTCCATTTCCAATATTTTATTGACCAAAGCCCTCTCTCTGACAGTCTCAACTATGAGCATCATCCAGTCCCTGGAACAGCGATAACTGATCAAAGGCTACTTTTCTAGAAATTTCTGAATATGGACAAAGAACCATTATATATTCCTGACCCGCAAACCTTGCGGTATTACTCCAGGCCACCGATACTGGAGCATAAACTCCCCATAAGATTCAATCTTTTTAATTTTCTTTTTAAGGAATAACAATTTATTCCATTCCTGATTGTCTGTAACTGTTGCTCCCGACTGATTAGTAGTTAAGGACTGTTTCAATATCAATTGACAAAACTCCTCATCTGTAGAGCCAAAGGATTTTAATGTATCCATCTTGCACCCACGTGATGCTTACCACTTGCACACAATACAACCACCTTTAGAGTGTACCACAAATCCCGTCCCACACAGACAGGCTGTGAAATGCACCCAGATACACGAAAAGGGACTCCCTGAAATCCTATAGGCACAGCTCCTAATCTTATGAATTGTCCTTCCTGTCTTGCCACCAAGAAGTCGGATCAGGACAGGGGGCGGTTTTCTCCGCCATCTGGAGAGACCTGGGTCACATAGCAAAGGCAGCTGGTCCTTTGAAGCTTCCTTTCTTGTAATGTCCATCCTGCCTGGTAGAGGTGATACCACCTCTTTCCAGAACAGGCTTTGAGTCTGGCCTCCGAGAGCACTGGCTCTGACCTCAGGAGTTCAGAAATCTGACTAGGGTGGTGCTGCTAGTTTAGATCAGTCAATCAACACACTAGTAGTTGGGTAAGGTTTTGGTGGACACCTCTAAAGTGCCCTTTGGGTGCATGTATTAATAAATCCATCACTGAATTCAGTCAGGGTTTATTAATACATGATGTTTGCTACTAAAGATCCCTATGTTCAGATAAGCCGTCAGGTAGCTGGGGAACCCGTAATGACCAGTGTCCAGCACATCTAAAATGGCTTTCCTGCCCACTTACTATGTCTAAGAATTGACAAAGATAAAGCAGGGGCATATCCGCTCATGCAAATATATCATCACATGTGATATAATGCACCCTGCCCATCACATGTAGTATTAAAGGTCCTGGCACACGGGGATGTGTAACAGGTCATGTGTTAGAAATGGGGTCTCTAGTTGGCAGTCAGTTTACACCCTGTCCAAGTAGGGCCCCCCACTCTGGTCAGGGTAAGGGAGTCATACTCCTGAGATAACCCCTGCTCATCCCCTTGGTAGCTAGGCACAAGCAGTCAGGCTTCTCTCAGAGCCAGTGGCAAGTCGGGGTCCTCAGCAACAGAACCCAGGGACTGGCAGGTGAAGTCTTTGATGTCCCTGAGACTTCTTACCAGGAGGTAAGCTCAGTCCAAGCCCTTGGAGAAAATTCACAAGCAGGATACACAGCAAAGTTCAGTCTTTGTCCCCTCCAAAGCAGAAGCAGCAACTGCAGGCCAACCCAGCAAAGCATGCACAGCAAAAGGGTAATCCTCCTCACTGCTATTCAGCTCTTCTCCTTGGGTAGAGTTACCTCTTGATCCAGAAGTGTTCTAAAAGCCTGGAGTTTTGGGTCCAATACTTATACTCATTTCTGCCTTTGAAGTAGGCAAACTTTGAAGGAAAGTCTTTGTGGTGCACAAGACCTTTCCTTTCCTGCCATGGTCCCAGACACACTCTAGGGGGTCGGAGACTGCACTATGTAAGGACAGGCACAGCCCTATTCAGGTGCAATTGTCTGCTCCTCCCACCACTCTGGCCCAGGAAGGCTCATCAGGATTTGCAGTGCACACCTCAGCTCCCTTTCAGTGAATTCACAACCAGCCCAACTGTCATTCTGACCCAGACGTGTATTCCATAGTCAGGCAGAGGCACAGAGTGGTTAAGCAAGAGAATGCCCACTAAAAGTGGCATTTTCAAACACTAAAGTTAAAAAACACCTTTACTAAAGGATGTATTTTTAAATTGTGAGTTCAGAGACCCCAAACTCCATATCTCTATCTGCTTTCAATGGGGAAATTACGCTTAAGAGAGATTTCAAGGCAATTCCCATATTAACCTATGGGAGAGATAGGCCTTGCAATAGTGAAAAACGAATTTGGAAGTATTTCACTATCAGGACATGTAAAACACACGAGTACATGTCCTACCTGTTACATACACTGCACCCTACCCATGGGGCTACCTTGGACCTACCTTAGGGGTGGCTCACATGTATTAAAAGGGACGATTTGGGCCTGGCAAGTGGGTACACTTGCCACGTCGACATGGCAATTTAAAACTGCACCCACAGACACTGCAATAGCAGGTCTGAAACATGTTTATAGGGCTGCTCATGTGGGTGGCACAGCCAGTGCTACAGACCCACTAGTAGCATTTGATTTACAGGCCCTGGGCACACATGGTCACTATACTAGGGACTTACTAGTAATTCAAATATGCCAATCATGGTTAACCAATCATAATCACAATTTACACAGGGAGCTATTGCACTTTATCACTGATCAGCAGTGGTAAAGTGGCCAGAGTACCAATACCAACAAAAACTAAATCCAGCACACAGTCAAAAATACAGGTGGCAGAGGCAAAAAGACAGGGTAAACCACGCCAGGTCTAACATTGTGGTTTCACTTTTGTCTGCACCAAGAGACACAGCCTGCGATGGCAGCACTGTGTGTGTTTGGTGAGGGGTCCCTGAGGGTGACACAATTTGTGCTGTAGCTCTTAGGGACCTTCTTTAGTACCCCAGACCCTATGTACCAAGGGTACCATTTACTAGGGACTTACAGAGGGTGCTAAGGGTTCTTGCCAATTGGGAAAAACTGTACAATTTAGGGAAAGAGATCTGGCACTGGGGACATTGTTAGCAGGAATCCAGTGCACTTTCAGTTGAAAACACATCAGATACCAGGCAAAAAGTGGGGGCTAACCATGCCAAGAAGAGTGCTTTCCTACATGACACCCCTCCCCCCCAACGAAAGAGGATGAGGCTAACCTTGTTCTAGAGAGCTCATCTTCTAAGTGAAAGAACCTGGAAAGACCATCTGCATTGGTGTGGTCAGTCCCAGGTTGGTGTTCCACTATAAAGTATATTGCCTATAAAGAGATAAACCACCTCAACACTTTGGGATTTTCACCTTTCATTTGCATGAGCCATCTGAGAGGCCTGTGGTCAGTTTGAACAATGAAGTGAGAGCCAAACAAGTATGGCCTCAGCTTCTTCAGGGCCAGACCACAGCAAAGGCTTCCCTCTCGATGGCACTCTAGTGCTACTGTCTGGGGAGTAACCTCATGCTAATGAAAACAACAGATTGGTCACGGCCATCATCATTGATTTGGGATAGGACCGCTCGTATCCCCTGTTCAGAGGCATCGGTCTGCAATGCTTTGTATAATCTGGAACTTTTAGAATAGGTGCTGAGCACATTGCTTTATTCAGTGTCAAAGGCCTTTTCACAGAACACTGTCCAGTTTACTTTCTTTGGCATCTTCCTGGAGGTAAGCTCTGTGAGGGGTGTAGCAATGGTGCCATACCTCTTCACGAACCTCCTGTAGTATTCAGTCAAGCCAAGCAATACCCTGACTTGAGTCTGGTTGGAGCTTCCCAGTCCAGATTTGTCTGGATCTTGGGTTTTGGTGGTTGAACTTGATATCCACCTACAAGGTATCCCAAATACACAACCGTACCCTGCCCTACCTGGCACTTGCTTGCCTTGATAGTGAGGCCTGCACTTTTCAGAGCCTCCAGTACCTTCCCCAGGTGGATCAGGTGATGCTGCCAGGTGGAGCTAAAGACAGCAATTTCATCAAAATAGGTTGCACTAAAGTCTTCCAACCCAGCCAGGACTTAAATCACTAACCTTTGGAAGGTGGCAGGGGCATTCTTTAGTCAAAAGGGCATAACAGTGAACTGATAATGCCAATATGGAGTGGGAAATACTGATTTCTCTTTTGATGCAGGGGTCAGACCTATCTGCTGGTACCCTGATGTGATAGCAGAAGTACTGAGATATTTGGCTGCCCCAAAACTATCAATTAATGTGTCAGCTCCTGGAATTGGGTGTGCATCTGTTTTAGTTACAGCATTAAGACCGCTATAATCCAAATAAAACCTAATTTCACTCTTTCCTACCTGGGTGTGAGTTTTGGAGACTAAGACAACAGGGGCTGTCAGAGTGCTCAATGACTCCCAATTTCAGCATCTTGTTTACTTAAGCTTTCATGCTCTCTTAGACATGATCAGACTGCCTGTAGATTTTATTTTTGACAGGTTATCCCCAGTGTCCCGATCATGTGTACACCAGGCAGTCCATCAAAGGGTCAAATAGAAGAACTCAGCATACTGATGCAAGACTTGCCTGCAGTCAGTCTGCTGTTGGTCAGTGAGAGTGTCTGAAAAAAACACTCCTTCAATTGATCCATCTTTAAGGTTGTTGGAGAGGAGATTAGGGAGAAGTTCACTCTCTGCTTCCTGTCCCTCATCCGTGACCATGAGCACGGTCATCTCAGCCATGTCATGATAGGGTTTAAGGTGATTGACATGTATGACCCTTTTGGGGTTCCTGGAAGAGCCAATGTCCACCAGATAGTAGGTGATTTCTCCTATTCTTTCTAGGGTAGGGTAGGGTAGGGTAGGGCCCCCTCCGTTTGTTCTGGAGGGCCTTAGGAGCCACAGGCTCCAAACCCCACACCTACTGCCCTGGTTCAAATTCACCAGTGCAGCCTTTTGGTCATACCGGAGCTTCTGTAGCTCTTAGCTGGTCTCAAGGTTTTTGGATGCTTTTTCCATGTACTCAGCCATTCAAGAGCAAAGGCTAAGCACATACTCTACAGTGTCTTGCCTAGGTCCTCTGAGAGGTCTCTCCCAAACTTCCCTCACAAGACACAATGGTCTCCTCACAGGATGCCCAAACAGAAGTTCAAAGGGGGAAACCCCTACTCTTTTCTATACGTCCATGTAAGCAAAAAGCAGGCATGGAAGTAAGACATCCCATCTCCTTCTGAGTTTTTCAGGGAGTCCATCAATTATGCTTTTCAATGTCTTGTTGAATCTTTCAACAAGGCCATTGAACTGTGGGTGATATGGGGTAGTGAACTTCTAAGTCATTTCACAGTCAGCCCATATGTGCTTCAAGTAACCAGACATGAAGTTTGTACCTTTGTCTGAAACCACCTCCTTTGGTAACCCAGTCTGGTAAAGATTCTAATGAAGGCCCTAGCTACTGCAGGGGAGTAGTAGTCCTCAGGGGAATTGCTTCAGGATACCTAGTTGCATGATCCACTACTACCAGTACAGATCGGTTTCCTGAGGCTGTTGGAGGGTCAAGGGGGATCAACAATGTCAATCTCTACACTTTCAAAGGGAACCCCAACCACTGGTAGTGTAATTAAGGAGGCCTTTCGGTGGTCAATTGTTTTGCCACTGGCTTGACAAGTGGCACAGGAGTTACAAAACTCCTTCACCTTCTGGGACATACCAGGCCAGTAGAAGTGGTTCACCAACCTATTCCAAGTTGGAGCCTGGCCAAGATGCCCAATTAGGCGAATGTCATAGGCCAGTGTCAGGAGGAATTCTCTATACTGCTGAGGCACTACCACCCTCTTAGTGGCACCAGGTTTGGGGTATTTGGCCTCAGTGTAAAGGAGTCCCTCCTCCCAGTAGGTCCTCTGGGAGCCACTGACATCTTCCTTTTTTTGATCAGCAGCTTCTTGTCTCAGGCCTTTCAGAGTGGGACAGGTCCTCTGCACCTGGCACAGATCTTCCCTAGAGGGTCCCCCTGGGCCCCAGAGTTCTGCATGTAAGGACTATGTTTCTGGGGCTCAGTTCCCTTGGTACCTGACAGGTCTTCTCCCTGAGAAGAGGAGACCTGTTCTTGTATCTGTTAAGAAACTGGTTTACCAGAATTCTTGCCTTTTCTCTTGGTAGGTTGGGCTATTATCCCACACCCCAACTCTACCTTTTCACCCTGGGTTCTGCACTGTGCTTGTGTTTTCACACACACACATTCAGGTATACCCCGAGGTCTTTCTTTCGACCTCGGCCCAGGCTGAGGACTCCAGATCATTACCTAGCAGACATTGTACAGTATTGCAGGAGATACCACCACCTTCTTTTAACCCTCCCCATTATAAGGATACCATTGTCATGGGATGCCCCTTAGTCTGATTGCCATTGTTTAGAACTGTATATGTCTTACCAGTCAAGTATTGGTCTGAGGACATCAGTTGCTCTGTCACCATGGTGACACTGGCACCAGTGTCTCTCAGTGCTTCAACTCTAACCCCATTGATATGTGGCTGTTGTCTGTACCTCTCTGGATTACAAGGGCAGACAGCCAGGGCAGCTACATCCACGGCACTCTCTGAAACGTGATTTTCCTCAGTGGGTTCACTGGCATGGTCAGGACCCACCTGGAATCCCATCATGAGACTTACCACTGCATTTACTGCAGGTGCACTAGAGGCATTCATTTTTTTAGGACAGCTAGTGTCTCCAGTTCCGTGTCCAAGGGCTTTGCAGTCATGGCACAAAGCCTTTTTTGGATCCCAGTTCTTCCATTTGTACCCAACCTTGGATTGGGAAGAGTCTCAGTCCCACCTGCCTGATCAGGTTTTTAGGGGCCTTTAGAATATTATTTGTTTTTCTCTTTGTTTTGGTTACTTTTTGACCTCCTTTTTGTGGTCTCCCCCACTAGTGGTAGTTCTTGTCACCCTTGTTTTGACCCAGTAGTCTCGCTTCTTTCCCAACTCTTGAGGAGAAAGTGGACCAAGCCTACCATGTACTAATGTAATATCTCTTGAGCACCATTACTTAACAAGTGCTCTCTCATAATTAAGCCCATCATATTCATGCACATTGTAACCTTTCAACCAGCCACCTAGTGTCCTTACTGAAAAGTCTACATCATCTACCCAGGACTGACTCCGGGTTTTTAGAGTCTCCGCTAACCTTATTCTGTGAGTTGAAATCAATCGGGGTGCCCTTCATGAGTTCGTAGGACCCAGCATCTGCCTCATTCTGTGTCAGGAATCTATTCCTGCACTTTCCTGAGAAGTTCCTGAAGACGAGAGACCCAATACTTTTTGTTAACTTCTCATGATACAGGCTCTCACGAAGGCTGTGAACCACCTGGTGATATCATCACCCTCCTCATATCTGGGGACAATCCCTTTGGGAATTTTAGGGTCAGAAGTTCCTACTTTGTCCCCATGTATTAAGTTGCTGCCACTATTCATGGGCGCTAGACCCATTTCTGCTCTTTCCCTTTCTGTGGCCAGTATCCTGTCTTCCAGAGCTAGTTTATGGGCCAGTCTTTCCAGATGACCCTCCTCCACAGGTTTCATCACTGCCCCTTGAGCAACCTGAGCCATCCCCACTAGAGGCAGGTGCCGTGGGCATTTTGTGTGGTCTGCTGGGTGCAGAATCCAGAATCTCTTCCTCGAGTGGAGGAGGGCCTATCTGGATTTTCCTCATCACTCATCTCAGGGTTGGTGGCCTCTTCCGTAGGATGGGCCAGCTCATACTCTGCCAACAGTTCCTGAAGCTTTTCAGTGGTAGGGTTTGAGACAATTAAATTTTTTTACCATTTGCAGAGGATCCTCAACTGCTTGAAAGAAAGTTGCAGATAAGGGGTAAGTTTGAGCTCCGTAGCCACAACCTCTAAGTTACTCATTATGGCACTAAAGTTGGGGCCTTGTTGAGGGCAAGAACAGATCCTAACACAAGTCCTAACTACAGTAAGTTTTTTAATTCTACAACTTCTGGGACTTAACCAAAACCCTAACAGTCATGACTGAAATCCATTTTCAACTAAAGGCAAATTTCGATTTACTCGTATAGTCAAGTGTTGACCAAGTGGTATCAGCAAATGCAAAGTTGCAGACCTCACCGATGATCCACAGATGTAGGCAGTTGGCTCTCTGTATGGTGCACAATGCAGAGTCCAGTGGATGCCCAATTGGTTGACAGAGGCACAAGTAGATAATACTAATGTTCTCTTTTGTGGTAGTTTGGGCGAGCAGCTAGGTTTATCAGAGGGTAGAGCAAAGAACTTGTTGTACTCACTGGGCAATAAATGAGACATTCAAATAATAAATCAGAGACCAATTAAAAAAAATAACACTCCTTTTTATATATGTTTTGAAACCAAGAACTTTATAAAACAGTAAGTACTGCTTTTGTTATTATTTCTTACTGGTAAGTTAAGAGTTTAAATCTGTTCCCCTTTACGCACAATACAATCCTATGGTAAGAAAAGGCAATATTGCATAAAGAGAAGTACAGTCGGTTTCAGGGGTTCACATCCGGGGTTTAAAGATGCAGGGGCCCAAAGTCCAAAGTACCGCCAGCAGTTTGTCGGGCGCTCCCAGTATTCCACCAGAAGCAGGGTGCTGGTGAGGTTGTAGCTTGGTGTGCTATGGAGAAGGGGGGGGACCATGGAAACAGGCTGCAAAGGGGGACTTGGGGACAAGTCGAGGAGCTCCCAAACGGGGGCCTGGGTACGAAGGGACTATAGAGCAAGGAGACACAGACGGTTCTTCAGAATCCAGGCAGGGTGGCTCGAATGCAGAGTGGATAGGGCAGCTGGTCCCTTTGTGCAAAGATGATCCTCAGGGTTAGGGGCAAAGAGCTGGCAGTGCTAAAATCAAGACTGCTGGGCCACTCATGAAGTGGGTCTCAGGAGGGCTGATGTCCCTCGATGGGTGCTTGGTCCTGCTGCAATGGGAATCGGAATGGACTCACTGTTGGTGCTTGGTGCAGGGCATCCAGTACCCGGGGGATTGGTGCTGCACGGCTCTGGTTGGCCCTGGTGTTGTCGCACTCTTTGGGGAGGCAGTCCTGGTCCTCCAGTGCATGGGTACCTCCTCCTTGTTGTTTGCAGCGTCAGTCGGGGCTGGGGAGTTGCAAGGCGGTGGACCGAACTCTACTTTTCGGTGCTTGTGGACTGCAGGGAAGTAACTTCTCTACTCCAAGGGTGACTGTCGGCAATTTGCGAGATGCTGGAAGGATACCGGAGACTTTGATAGTTCTTCAGCTTTGCAGGATGAGTCACTTTGTCGCCATTGTCGAGAGAGGTGTAGGCAGGCAGGGCTTCGCACCAAAAAGTACAAAATGGGCTGCCTACCTTTATGGTGACTACACTCTCTATATGACCACTTCCACTGGGAAGTGGGCATAACCCTGACCCTAGAATTCTAATTCTGTCCAAAGCAAGATGGAGTAATTTGAAAAGTGGTGTCCACATCAGCTGATACACCTTAAGGGTGAGACTGGCATGATGTGGGCACACTTTCTAATCATACTCATTTTTCTGCCTATCTTGCCACAGAGAAGTGGGGTCAGGACAGTGTGGTGGTATTCTTCGCTATCTGGAGAGACCTGGGTAGCATAACCAAGGCAGCTGATCCTTTGAAGCTTCCGGCCCTGGAATGTACATCCTACCTGGACGAGGTGATAACACTCACAGTCACAGCAGGCTTTGTGTCTGGGCTCCAAGAGTTAAGAAATCTGTCTCAGGTGCCCTGTGTGTGCATGTATTAATAGAAAGTTGGGTTCTGATTGCAGTGCCCCCCCCTACGCTTTTTGCCTGGTCTGTAGATTCAACTTCGGTTGAAGTGCTCTGGGTTCCTGCTAACTAGGTCCCCAGTGCCAGTGTGCGTTCCCTTAAACAAGACACCTGGTCACTTGAGCTCCAAGTGACCTGGCCCTTCAGCCTCCTTAAATCCCTACTAAATGGTTCCTACTGGTACCTACGGCATGGGTACTGAGGAGGGCCCTCCCTCAGAATTGCAGCACAACTTGTGCCACTCTGAGGGACCCAGCACCAACCTTATGCAATCTGCCATTGCAGGCTGCGTGACAAGGTGCTTCAAAAATTGAAAACATGACATGGCACACAGCCTGTGATCCATGACCCCATCACTGCATGCAATAATATTTAAGTCACCACTTTAGCAGGCCTTACAGCCGTAAGACAGGATGCATTATATTATATGTGAGGGCATATATGCATGAGCAAATATGCCCCTACTATGTCTTTGTCGATTCCTAGACATAGTATAGGGAAGCCATTTTAAATGCATGTGCTGGACACTGGTCACTACGAGTTCCCCAGCTACATGATGGCTTCTCTGAATCCTGGGATGTTTGGTATCAAACATCTCAGAATAATAAGCCCTCAATGATTCCAGTGATGGATTTAATAAGAAATGCACACAGAGGGCCTCTTAGAGGTGCCCCCTGAAAACCTACCAGCTACTAGTGTGTTGATGACTGGTCCTGACCTGTTCCACCACAACAAACTTGTTTCTGGACCCCACAGTGAGAGCCAGTGTTCTCAAGGCCCAGGGACAAAAGCCTTCACTAGGCAGAAGTGTTGTCTCCTCTCCCTGGCAGGATGGACATTCCAGGGCAGGTAGCTTCAAAGGCCTTGCTGCCTTTTTTAAAATGAGGCAGGTCTCTTTAGATGGTGGAGATGACCAACCCCCCCCTGTCCTGACCCTACTTTTGACAAAGCAAAGGCCTAAAAACTAGTTAAACTTTGAGGAGTGCGCACTTCATGCGAGTCCCACCCCTAATGTGAATGAGCTGAAGCGGACACTACTTTTTAAATTCCTCCATCTTGTTTGGAGGGAATTAAGCCTATAGGGGTTAAGTTTATTCCCTCTTCCCAGCAGAATTGGTAAAAAGAAGGGTGTAGTCACCCTGAAGGTGGTCAGCCCATTGGTTACCACCTGACACTCCCCGTCATGCCCCTAAATTGAGTATTTAGGTGGCACCCCAAAACTCAGATTCCTGACAACCTAAAAACACTACAGAGTCTCACCAGCAGAGAAGAATGCAAACACCAACTGACTTGGCCCCAGCCCTACTGGCCTGTCTGCAGCCCTCGACGATCCTGCACCAAAAGAAGACCTGTCCTGCAAACCAGCATCCTCCAAAGTTTTGGGAGGACTGCCTGCCTTCGACAAAGATAAAGATCTCCCAAGAACAGCAGACCTGTCCATCGTTTTATTTTGTGATATTGCCTTGTGCTCTCTAAGCGGCTAGGGTATGCCCAGATGTGGGTCCCTTGCTTGCTGCGCCACTGGATTCAAGCTAACCTGGCTGATGAAGGGTGATACCCTGATACTGGTTCTAGGATGCTTGAATCCTGTCCAGGGAGGACCTGGCTTGGCAGTTCAGGCTGGAATGCTCAGATGGGGAGCAGGGTCAAGACTGATTTGCATATAGCTGGGTTTGAACTGTCCATCCATCATTTATTTTGTTATATTGCCTTGTGCGCCCTAAGTTGCTTGGGTATGCCCAGACGTGGGTCCCTTGCTTGCTGCACCACTGGATTCAAGCTGGCCTGGCTGATGAAGGGTGATTCCCTGAAACCTGTCCCAGGATGTTCGAATCCTATCCAGGGATGACCTGGCTTGGCAGTTCGGGATGGACTGCTCCCATAAGGAGCGGGGTCAAGACTGATTTGCATATAGCTGGGTCTGAACTGGGGTGACGTAGCAAGCAAAATAATGATGGATTACACCAGGAATCTGTGACTGGGGGTGAGTGTTTGAAAAGTTTCAACACTCCGTCCATAATTTTATTTTGTAATATTCCCTTGTGCGCCCTGAGTGTCTAGGGTATGCCTAAACCTGGGTCCCTTTTCTTGCTGCGCCACTGGATTCAAGCTAGCCTGGCGGATGAATGGTGATACTCTGAAACCGGTCCAAGGATGCTTGAATCCTGTCCAGGGAGGACCTGGCTTGGCAGTTCGGGCTGTACTGCTCCCATAGGGAGCAGGGTCAAGGCTGATCTGCATATAGCTGGGTCCGGACTGGGGTGACGTGGCAAGCAAAATAACAATGGATTAAATCCAGAATCTGTGACTGGGGGTGAGTGTTTGAAAAGTTTCAACACTCCATCCATCATTTTATTTTGTGATATTGCCTTGTGCGGCCTAAATGGCTAGGGTATACACCGACGTATGTCCCTTGCTTGCTGCACCACTGGATTCAAGCCAGCCTGGCTGATGAAGGGTGATACCCTGAAACCGGTCCTAGGATGCTTGAGTCCTGTCCAGGGAGGACCTGGCTTAGCAGTGCGGGCTGGACTGCTCCCGCAGAGAGCAGGGTCAAGACTGATTTGCATATAGCTGGGTCTGAACTGGGGTAACGTGGCAAGCAAAATAAAGATGGTTGAAAACCAGAATCTTTGACTGGGCGTGAGTATTTGAAAAGTTTCAACACTCCGTCCTTCATTGTATTTTGTGATATTCCCTGTTCAAAAGGAAACCAACTTTAAAAGAAAATAACTCTGCTCTGAAGAACCACAAAACTGCCTCTGGACCCACCTCTGCACCCTACACCCATGGCCCAAGTCCAAGTGGCCCACTGGTCCTGGGAAGGTTCCCTAGCGATTCTGAGTCCGAGTTCACCATGGGGTAACCTCTGATGGACTTTGCCTCAAAGCCTGCAGCCTCAAAACAAAAACTTCCCCTCACCGCAACTTGCCTGGGAAACTGTTCCCGATGACAAAGGACACCGCTGCAACCAGAGACCTTGGGCCTTGGGAAGCTGGACATCTGTGTCCCTACATCCCCACGCATCAGAACTTACCTGGGCAGCTGTGGGGTTTCTTCTTTCAGCCTCCTGGCCTGAGCATAAAGCCTTTTTCCAGAACTGATCTCCCCCATTGACTTGCATTGGACACCCGATGCTGTGTTGGCTGTCCCCGTGCCGTTGAGGGTATAAGTTTGGTGCTGCCTTGTGTTCCCCCTGTGCTTACCTCAACCCCAGGAGATCAACCCCTAACACCACTTTAGTCACCTAGGAGCAGGGCATCTTTGGTTGCCCCCCAGTCTCTATTGGTTAACATTGGGCACCCGATGCTGTGTTGGCATTCTGCCCCCAGCCAACCCTGTGCCGCTAAGGGTGTAAGTTTAATGCTGCCTCGTGGTCCCCCTTTTACTTACCTCAACCCCAGGAGATTGACCCCTAACATTCCTTTAATCACCCGTGAGCAGCACATCTTCTTTCACCCCAGCCTCCATTGGTTAAGATCAGGCATCTAACTCCGAATTTGACCTCTGCACCCAGCCACTGCTGTGGGTGCACTCATGGTACTGAACTGAACCTTGCCTAGTGTTGACCTAAAACCCAAAGACTGGATTTGTAAGTTGTGTACTTAACTGCAAAACTGCATTCATGTTTCCCTCCCATAGGTTAACATTACTTAATTGAAACATTGCACTGTTAATTTTTGAAACTACCAAGTGTTTATGACGCTTCTTTCTTGAATCAAAGGCCAGAATATGTAATTACCACAGACGCATCCCTAGAGGGATGGGGCGCTCATATTCACAAGCTGACAGTGAGAGGGAAATGGACCCCCAGGAAGCAACACTCCACATCAACTTGCTAGAACAAAAAGCTATCTTCCTAGCGCTCAAATCCTTCCTAACCAAGATCAAGGACTCATCAGTTCTGATCCGAACCAACAACCCCACAAGCATGCACTATCTCAACAAGTAAGGTGGTACATGCTCACCAGCGCCATCTCTCCAGGAGCAAGAGATATGGAATTGGGCACTTCGACAACACAACTCTCAGGGCAGAGCACATTCCAGGAGTGTCAAACACCATTGCAGACTTATTAAGCAGGACCACAACAACCTGCCACGAATGGGAGCTCAAACATACAACCCTCCATCTTTTTCTTTGCTGGGGCAAGCCCAGCTTAGACCTCTTCATAGCGAAAGAACAAGAAATGCCAGTACTACACAAGCTGGCAACCGTAGAGAGGATTGTAGAGGAATGCATTTTTGATCAAATGGTCAAGAATCTATGCTTACCCCTCATCCCCCAGATTTCACTGATCTGAAGAGTTCTAAAGAAAATGAAGAGGGAACCTTGCCAGCTGTTACTCTTAGCTCCCAAGTGGCCTTGCCAGGTTTGGTTTATGGATCTCCTACTCCTCTCGGAGCAGGCTCACATTCTGTTGGAACCAATACCGAACTTACTAATGATGAACTGAGACCAGGTCCATCATCCCCACCTAACTTCTCTTCGGTTGTTGACCTGGCTCCTGAATTCAATGACTTTGCTGAGCTAAATATTCCAATAGTTTGTCAAGAAGTGCTCGCTAATGCTAGAGCCCAAACTACAAATAAAACATACAAACTCAAATGGAAAAGATTCTGTATATGGTGTACGGATTGCGATGTCCACCTGTTCAAATCTGCTCCAGAACAGATACTTCCATATCTTCTTCACTTGACAAAATTGGGACTTCTGCCCTGATCTATCAAGGTACGCCTGGCAGCCATTTCTAGGTTTCTCGTACTGCAAATTCTCCATTCTTCATGGTCCTTCAGAATAGCAAAACAAGTCCTTAAGGGACTATTCAGATTGTTTTCTCTAGTAAAAAACCCTTCTCCATGGCATCTCAATGTTTTACTATCGCAAATGATATAGCATCCATTTGAGCCTATATGCCAAGTCGGAGTTAAAATAAATTTCTTGGAAGACAGCGCTTCTCCTAGCGCTTACGTCAGCAAAGAGGGTCAGTGAAATCCAGGCATTTACGTTGGTATGGTTACCCCCCACTTTGTGCCTGATGTCAGTGTGTTTTGGCTATGTTCACTGTGATCCTACTAACCAGGACCCCAGTGACTGTGCTCTCTCCCTCTGGATTTGGTTGTCCTTAACTTGTTATACCCCACAAATGGCATACTGGTTCCCCAATATACGTACCCAGTATATGGTACCTTGATACCCCAGGCATTGAGGCACCAGGGGTTCCCCATGGGCTGCAGCATGTATTATGCCACACATGGGAGCCCATGCAAAATGTGTTCTCAGGCCTGCCATTCCAGCCTGTGTGAAAAGGTGCATGCACCCTCTCAGCCCAGGTCACTGTACCAGGTCACTGTAAGTCTCCCCTATGGCAGGACCTCCTAGCCCAGAGGGCAGGGTGCAAGTATCTGTGTGTGAGGGCATCTGTGCATGAGCAGAGGTGCCCCCCACAAGCTTCTTCTCCATTTTCCTGGACTTCATGAGTGCGGGGACGCCATTTTAGCCGTGTACTGGACACTGGACACCTATGTCCAGCGACATAATGGTAACTTTGAACCTAGGCATGTTTGGTATCAAACATGTGGGAATCCTACCCCAATACTGCTGCCAGTATTGGTTGTATGGTTCCATGCACTCGAGGGGCTCTTTAGAGGGCCCCCAGCTTTGCTCCTACCAGTTTGCGGGGTTTTCCTGAGCAGCCCATTCTGCTGCCATCCTACAGATGGGTTTCTGCCCTCCTGCTGCTTGAACAGCTCAAGGCGAGGAAGGCAGAACAAAGGATTTCCTTTCTGAGAGGGAGGCAACACCCTCTCCTTTTGGAAATAGGTGTTACATGCCTAGGGAGGGGTAGCCTCCCCAAGCCATTGGTATGTTTTGAAGGGCACATTTAGTGTCCTTCTTGCATAAACCGGTCTGCACCAGGTCAGGTACCTCCAGTCCCTGCTCTGGCGTGAAACTGGACAATGGAAAGGGGAGTTACCACTCCTCCGGGTGGCCACTTGATTCTGCCATCTTGAATCCAAGGTGGGCAGAGGCCTCTGGGAGCACCTGAGTGGCCAGGTCAGGCAGGTGACGTCAGAGCCCCCTCCTGATAGTTGGTCACCTTGCTTGGTGACCAATCCTCCTTCCAGGGCTATTTAGGGTCTCCCTGTGGGGTGGGTCCTCGGATTCGACATGCAGGATTCCAGCAGGACTCCACTGCAACATTTACTTTGACTTCTGGCCAATGGGACCACAACTGAACTTCACAGGAACCTACGATCTATAGCTCCAGCAACGACTTTGCTCTGCAACATTGTCTCTCTGGCTCCTTCCAGCAACTGCAACATTTTCCTGGCTGTGCATCCTCTGAGGGCGGCAAGTCTTCAGTCTGCAGCAAGAAGGAATCTCCCTTGGAATAAAGGAGTCACTATGCTGCATCCGCAGGCACCAACTGCACCAATGACTGGCTGCGTGGATCCTCTCTCCTGCAACTTTGCGTGGATCCTGCAACACAGGTGGTGGTCTTGAGGGGTCCCCTTGGTCCTGTCCCCTCTACCAACTGTCCAACTTTGGAGGTGGTGAGTCTTTGCCTCTCCTTGCAGGACAGTACCCCTGTGCACACCGACTCTTGCAGCTACCAAGGCTTGTTGGCGCTTCTTCTGATGGATCTTCAGGCCTCGTGTAGCCCCGGCCTCCAGCACTCTTCCCAGCAATGTGTGGTCTCCTGCCTGCTGTTCCAGTGACTTTCAAAGTGTGCTGAGGGGGCCTCACTGCAACTCCTGTGCCTGATGGCTGTGAGTTGCCTGTGGAGGCTGCATCCATGACTTCTTGCCCTCCTGACTGCTGGGGGTCACACGGGAGTACCTTCCTTGGGTTGAGTTCCCCTCAGACCTTCCTGGTCTCCAGCAGCACTGCAACTTCTCTTCTGCGACTCTTGCCTTTGCCAAGGCTTGTTGTTGGTTTTTCCACACTCCTGATGGACTGCAACTCTTCTTCCGATGTGAGACATCGCCTGCATGACTTCTGGAACTCTTCCTTTGCTCCTGTGCTGCACAGCGGACTCCTGGTCTTCACCGTCGACCTGATCCTGCATCTCCAGAATTGTTATTGCACTGTTTTCTATTACTTTCTATGCTCATTCCTGACAACTAAGGTGAATGTAATAGTGTGTTTACTCACCTGCTAGTAGAGTATTGCCTATACAGTATTTTAGTATTTGTGTCACTAAAAAAAGTAGGTAGGAAGCTGGCCTGGTGTGTGGTGGGTACCTATGGTACTTACACCTTATACCAGGTCCAGGTATCCCCTCTTAGTGAAGTGTAGGCAGTGTCTAGAAGCCAGGCTCTCTAGAGGTAGCTGTGGATGAGCAGCCAAGGCTTATCTAGGAGACATGCAAAGCTCATGCGATACCACTGTAGTCACAAAACACGTACACACATGAAAGAAAACACTCAATTGTACAAAAACAAAGGTACTTCATTTTTTTAACAAATCACCACAAATACTAGACAGGTAACCCACCCTTGGGAGGTAAGTAATACACTAACTATATACATTAGCAATCAGAAATAGGCATAGAAAAGCTTATAAAACAGTGCAAATAGTAATACCCAATGGTGACCTTAGGGGAGCACAAAACATATACTAAAAAATGGAATGCGAACAAGGTACCCCCACCTAGGTAAGTAAAATGTGTAGAGGGGAGCTGGGAGTACTAGAAAACCATATTTAATTAACACAGTACCCCCCAGTGACCAGGAATGCAGGAGTAAAACACTGGATTTTCCCCAAACCACCGAAAAGGAGGAAAAGAAGTAAGAGAGGACACCCAGAGAAGACTGAAAGAAATACAGCGGTAGATTCCTGAAGAAAGATGACCTGTGGAGAGAGGGGACCAAATCCAAGAGTCACAGTGGAGTCCAGGAGGAGTAGGAGGTACTACCCACCCAGCTGTGGATGCAGGAGTTGGTCAATGGTAAGGAAGGACAGGCCATCACTGCAGCCCTGGAGCCGGCGAAGAGTTCCTGATGGATGCAGATGTCCCATGCTGGAAAGAAGATTGCAGATGGGTGTCTGTGCAGGATTTCCGCCAACAAACCTTGGCAAAAGCAAACTTGCAGTTAGTGGAAAAGAGGGGCTGCTGGGGACCAGCAAGACCCAGTTGGACTCAACCCAGGAGGGTTGAGTCACGGGGGACCGTCACCGTCACCGAGAGTCCACAGGAGTGGAGGGAGCACCAACAGGCATCCCACAGGACGAGGACACAGAAGTCGCAGAAGAAGCCCACGCAGCACTACAAAAGAAGATCCAGCGCCGCAGGAGAACCACGCAGAAGGCTGTGCATTGCAATATGGAGTGCCAGGGGCTGGAGCTGCACATCGCCTGAAGCTCCTTTGGAGGAGATGCAAACAAGCCTTGGCAGCTGCAAGAAACGCAGTGCATGGGGTACTATCCTTCAGGGGAGGGCAAAAGCTTATCTCCACCAAAGTTGGACAGCCGGCAGACAGGACCAAGAGGACTACTCTGGACCACAACCCATGATGCAGGATTCATGCAGCTTAGCAGGAGAGGGGATCCACGCAGCCAGTTGTCGCTTATTGTAGGTGCCTGCGGTTGACTCCTTCACTCCAAGGGAGATTCCTCCTTCTTCTTGTGCAGGCTGAAGAGTTGCAGTCTTCTGAGGATGCACGGCGAGGGAAATGTTGCAAGGCTGGCAGGAGCCCTGGAAGCAATGTTGCTGAAGAGTCCTTTCTTCTTGGAAGCAGCTTGTCAGGTCCTGGAGGTTCCAGTCGCAGTTCCGGAGGCCAGAAGTCGAAACAGAGGTTGCAGAGGAGTCCTGCTGGCATTCTGCAAGCTGAATCTGAGGACCCACCCAAGAGAGAGAACCTAAATAGCCCTGAAAAGGGGATTGGTCACCTAACCAGGTAAGCACCTACAGGAGGGGAATCTGACGTCACCTGGCTGGCCTGGCCACCCAAATGCTCCCAGAGTTCCCTGCTAGCCTTGGAAACAAGATGGCAGAACCCAGGGACCCTCTGGAAGAGCTCTGGGCACCACCTCTGGGCTGGTGATGGACAGGGGAGTGGCTACTCCCCTTTCCACTATCCAGTTTCAAGCCAGAGCAGGGACTGGGGTTCCCTGAACCGGTGTGGACTGGTTTATGTACCGAGGCCCTTCAACGCAAACCAGTGGCTTGGGGAGGCTATCCCTCCCAGCCAGTCACAGCTATTTCTAAAGGCAGAGTGTGTTACCTCCCTCTCCCTATGGAAATCCTTTGTTCTGCCTCCCTGGGCTTGATCAGATCAAGCAGCAGAAGGGCAGAAACCTGTCTGAGGGGTGGCAGCAGCTGGGCTGCCCGGGAAACCCTGTAAGACTGGTAGTAGCAATGCTGGGGGTCATCTAAGGAGTCCACAGAGTGCATGGACTCGTACTTTCAATACTTGCGACAGTATTGGGGTATGACTCCAACATGTTTGATACCAAACATGCCCAGGGTCAGAGTTACCATTATGTAGATGGATATAGGTAGTGACCTATGTCCAGTACATTCATAAAATGGCGTCCTCACACAAAGTCCACGAAAATGGATCTGAATTTTGTCCCTCGCACACAGGTACCTGCTCCCTGTCTTCTGGGCTGAGAGGGCCTACTATAGGGGTGACTTATAGTGACCTGGTGTAGTGACCTGTAGAGGAAACTGGTGCATGCACCCATTTTATGCAGGCTGCAATGGCAGGCCTGCAGAACTCTTTGCATAGGCTCCCTATGGGCGGCAGAATAACTGCTACAGCCCAAAGGGATCCCCTGGAATCCCCAATGCCCTAGGTACCATATACTAGGGACTTACATGGGGGGACCAGTATGCAGATTATGGAAGAAAAGGTACAATTTAGAGAGAGCAAAACTACTTGGATCCTGGTTAGCAGGAGCCCAGTAGACACAATAAAACATACCGACAACAGGCAGAAAATGGGGGTAACCATGCCAAGAAAAAGGGTACTTTCCTACAAAGTACTT
Source organism: Pleurodeles waltl (assembly GCF_031143425.1). NCBI lineage: Eukaryota > Metazoa > Chordata > Amphibia > Caudata > Salamandridae > Pleurodeles > Pleurodeles waltl. The sequence goes on along the minus strand of NC_090445.1, from coordinate 659,889,961 downwards.
TTATTTTTGTAACACTGTGTGTTTCTTTCATGTGTGCAAGTGCTGTGTAACAATAGGTGGTATTGCATGAGCTTTGCGTGTCTGCTAGATAAGCCTTGTCTGCTCATCCACAGCTACCTCCAGGAAGCCTTGCTTCCTAGACACTGACTACACCTCACTAATAGGGGATACCTGGACCTAGTATAGGGTGATAACACCACACACCAGGCCAGCTTCCTACATTTACACTCACTCTGCCTTTTCTCCAGTTTAAGTCTGACACTGTCATCCTCAGAACTAATCCTAAATTTATCCATAAGGTTGCTTCAGACTTACGTCTAAATGAACCAGTAATATTGAAAACTGTTTTCCCTAATCTCCAAACTCCAGCAGAAAGAGTGCTACATTGCCTAGATATCAAACAATGCCACAAACTCTGCATACAAAAGACTAGCAGCTTTCGAAAAGCAGATCAGTTGTTAGTAGGCTATTGATAGCTAAAAAAGGTATATCCTGTTACTGAACAAACCCTAGCATGGTGGATTGCTGCTGCCATACAGTTTTGTCATCAGCTAGCAGTAAGGAAACATTGACAAACAAGTCAAGGCCCACTCCACCAGAGATGTCTCCACCTCTGCAGCTCTTTTCGCAGGTGTGCCTATACAACAAATATGTAGAGTGGCAACTTGGTCTAGCAGGCACACCTTCACTCAGCACTGCTGCCTCGATGCTGCAGACAGAATGGATGCAGCAGGACAAGCAGTTCTACGTAATTTGTTTCAATAAGGTGAGCCACTTATTCTTTTTTCCACCTTCTACTATTTAATCTGCTTGCAGTGTGTGTGTGTGTGTGTGTATGTGCATGTAAAATATATATATATATATATATATATATATATATATATATATATATATATATATATATATGGAAAAACTAACTTACCCAGTGTACATCTGCTCATGGCATGTAGTGCCGCAAAGTCACATGCTATGCATTGCTTCCGCCATCTAGTGTGGTGCTCAGAGTCTTACAAGTTGTTTTTCTTTGAAGAAGTCTTTTCGGAGTTACAGGATCGAGTGACTCCTCCTCTCAGTCATACTGTGCATTGGGCATCGACTCATTTGTTAGACTGTTTTCCCGCAAAAGGGGGTAGGAAGGAGTGATAGAGTGTAAGAATGTAAATGTACTATAAAAGTAATAAGTAAAATAGATGTCCATGCAAATGTATATACATATGTACAAATAATAAACTGCAATGACTACAGACTTCTGGGGAGGAGGGAGGGTACATGTGAATCTGCAGCAATGCATGCCATGCACAGATGTACACTGGGTAAGTGACATTTTCTGTTCGATGGCATGTGTAGCTGCAGATACATATGCTATGCATAGACTAAAAGCAGTTTGCTCCCCAAAATAATGCAGTGGCTAGCCTGTAGGAGTTGGAGTTGTTTGAAATAATGTTTTTAGGACACCTTGACCAACAACGGCCTGTTGCTTTGAAAGTACACCCACAAAGTAATGTTTTGTAAATGTATGTGGTGTGGACCATGTGGCAGCTTTGCATATGTCTGCCATTGGTATGTTTCCTAAGAATGCCATAGAAGCACCTTTTTTCCTAGTGGAATGTGCTTTAGGTGTTATTAAAAGTTGTCATTTTGCCTTAATGTAATATGTATGAATACATTTAACAATCCATCTAGCTAATCCTTGTTTAGAGATAGGCTTACCTTTATGTGATTGTTGAAAAGCAACAAATAGCTGTTTAGTTTTTCTAAACTCTTTTGTTCTATCCACATAATGCATTAGGGCTCTTTTAAAATCAAGAGTGTGGAGGGCTCTTTCTGCAGTTGAATCTGGCTTTAGGAAGAAGACTGGCAATTCCACTGTTCGGTTTATGTGAAAAGGTGATACAACCTTTGGCACAAAGTTTGGATTAGTTCTACGTACAACTTTGTTTGTGTACTTGGAAAAAAGGTTCCTCGAGAGTGAATGCTTGTATTTCAATAACTCTTCTTAATGAGTAATCGCTACTAGGAAAGCAACATTCCAAGTTAGAAATTGAATCTCACAGGAATGCATGGGTCCAAAAGGTGGACCCATTAGTCTTGTGAGTACAATATTGAGGTTAAGCAGGAACTGGTGGTGTTCTAGGTGGAATGATACGTTTTAGTCCTTTCATGAAGGCTTTGATAACTGGAACTCAAAAGAGAGAGGTACGTTGTATAGTCTGCAAATATGCTGATATGGCAGTAAGATGGATTTTAATAGATGAGAAAGCTAAATTTGACTTTTGTAAATTAAGTTGGTAGCATACAATATCTTGTATTGATGCTGTAAGTGGGTTAGTATTTTTAGACTGACAGTAATAAACAAATAGTTTCCACTTGCTAGCATAGCATTGTCTAGTTGTAGGCTTGCATGCTTGTTTGAGAACTTCCATACATTCTAATGGAATTTTAAGTATCCAAATTCTATGACTTCAGGAGCCAAATCGCTAAATTGAGAACACTGGGATTGGGATGTCTGATTTGTCCCTTGTTTTGTCTTAGCAAATCCGGTCTGTTTGGAAGTTTGTAGTGAGGTACTTCTGACAGGTCTAGGAGTGTTGTGCACCAATGTTGTCGTGCTCATGTAGGGGCTATGAGAATCATGGTAAGAGAGATTTGACACAGTTTGTTGACCAGAAATAGAAGTAGTGGGAGAGGGAGAAAAGCGTAAGCAAATATCCCTCACTAGTTGATCCATAAAGCATTACCCTTGGATAGAGGGTGTGGGTGTCTAGATGCAAAGTTTTGGCATTTTGCATTTTCGCTTGTTGAGACTAGGTCTAGGTCTGGTTTTCCCCACTTTTGAAAGTACTGTTGGAGTACCCGAGAGTAAATCTCCCATTTGTGTATATGTTGGTGTGCTCTGCTTAGGAGATCCGCTAGCTGATTGTGTATTCCTGGAATGTATTATGCTAGTAGATGAATGCGATTGTGAATTGCCCATTTCCATATTGTTTGGGCTAGAAGGGACAGTTGAAATGAATGTGTCCCGCCTTGTTTCTTTAGATAATACATGGTTGTCATATTGTCTGTTTTTATCAAGACAGTGTTGTGTTTGAGAAGTGGTTGAAACGCTTTTAGGGCAAGGAATACAGCTAATAATTCTAAATGGTTTATGTGATAATTTAGCTGTTTTGAATCCCATTCCCCCTGTATGGTTATATTGTTGATATGAGCGCCCCATCCTATCATTGATGCATCTGTTAGTGTGGTCTGAGGCACAGGGTCTTGAAATGACCACCCCTTTATTAAATTGCTGAGATTCCACCATTGAGGGGACTTGTGCGTTTGGCAGTCTAACACTAGATCTTGCAATTGACCCTGGGCTTGAGACCATTGTTGTGAGAGGCACTGTTGTAGTGTTCTCGTGTTTAGTCTTGCATGCGGTACCATTGCTATGCAGGATGCCATCATTCCCAATAGTTTCATGATAAATCTCACAGTATAGTGTTGGTTTGGCTGCATTTGTGGTATGAGATTTTGGAACTCTTGTATCCTTTGTGTATTTGGATAGGCTAAGGTTTTTTGTGTATTGAGAATAGCACCTAGGTAAGGTTGCACCTGTGCTGGTTAAAGATGGGATTTTTGGTAATTGAGAGTGAACCCTAATGTATGTAGGGTTTCTATTGTGTATTGAGTGTGTTGTTGACATTGTATAAAATTGCTTGATTTTATTAGCCAATCGTCTAGATAAGGAAAGACATGTATGTGTTGTCTTCTTAGGTAAGCTGCTACTACTGCTAGACATTTTGTGAATACCCTTGGAGCTGTTATGCGGAATGGCAGAACTTTGAATTGGAAATGTTTTTCGGCTATCACAAACCTTAAGTATTTTCTGTGAGCTGGATGGATGGGTATATGGAAATACGTATCTTTGAGATCTAATGCGGTCATGTAATCTTGTTTTTGTAGTAGTGAAATGACATCCTGTAGAGTTACCATGTAAAAGTGTTCTGACAGGATATATAGATTTAGTGGTCTGAGATGTAGAATGGATCTAAGAGTGCCATCCTTTTTGGGAAACTATAGTAAATAGATGTAGGAAGTTGGCTCTGTATGTGCTATTTCAAAGTAAGGAATAGCATGCACAGAGTCCAAGGGTTCCCCTTAGAGGTAAAATAGTGGTAAAAAGAGATAATACTAATGCTCTATTTTGTGGTAGTGTGGTCGAGCAGTAGGCTTATCCAAGGAGTAGTGTTAAGCATTTGTTGTACATACACATAGACAATAAATGAGGTACACACACTCAGAGACAAATCCAGCCAATAGGTTTTGTTATAGAAAAATATATTTTCTTAGTTTATTTTCAGAACCACAGGTTCAAATTTTACATGTAATAACTCTTTTGAAAGGTATTGCAGGTAACTACTCTAGGAACTTTGAATCATTACTTTAGCATGTATACTTTTTACATAAAACACAATAAGCTGTTTTAAAAGTGGACACACTGCAATTTTCACAGTTCCTGGGGGAGGTAAGTTATTGTTAGTTTTCACAGGTAAGTCACTTACAGGTTTCTGTTTTTGGTCCAAGGTAGCCCACCGTTGGGGGTTCAGAGCAACCCCAAAGTTATCACACCAGCAGCTCAGGGCCGGTCAGGTGCAAAGGTCAAAGAGGTGCCCAAAACACATAGGCTATAATGGAGAGAAGGGGGTGCCCCGGTTCCAGTCTGCCAGCAGGTAAGTACCCGCGTCTTCGGAGGGCAGACCAGGGGGGTTTTGTAGGGCACCGGGGGGGGACACAAGATAGCACAGAAAGTACACCCTCAGCAGCGCGGAGCGACCCGGTGCAGTGTGCAAACACGCGTCGGGTTTCCTTCAGTTTTCAATGGGAGACCAAGGGGTCTCTTCAGCGATGCAGGCAGGCAAGGGGGGGACTCCTCGGGGTAGCCACCACCTGGGCAAGGGAGAGGGCCTCCTGGGGGTCACTCCTGCACAGAAGTTCCGTTTCTTTAGGGGCTGGGGGCTGCGGGTGCAGGGTCTTTTCCAGCCGTCGGGAAATGGAGTTCAGACAGTCGCGGTCAGGGGGAGCCTGGGGATTCCCTCTGCAGGCGTCGCTGTGGGGGCTCAGGGGCGACAACTTTGGTTACTCACAGTCGTAGAGTCGCCGGAGGGTCCTCCCTGAGTTGGTTGTTCTCCACCAGTCGAGTCGGGGTCGCCGGGTGCAGTGTTGCAAGTCTCACGCTTCTTGCGGGGAGTTGCAGGGGTCTTTAAATCTGCTCCTTGTAACAAAGTTGCAGTTCTTTTGGAGCAGTGCCGCTGTCCTCGGGAGTTTCTTGTCTTTTTCGAAGCAGGGCAGTCCTCAGAGGATTCAGAGGTCGCTGGTCCCTTGGAAAGCGTCGCTGGAGCAGGGTTCTTTGGAAGGCAGGAGACAGGCCGGTAAGTCTGGGGCCAAGGCAGTTGGTGTCTTCTGTTCTTCCTCGGCAGGGGTTTGTCAGCTCGGCAGTCCTTCTTCTTGTAGTTGCAGGAATCTAATTTCTAGGTTCAGGGAGAGCCCTTAAATACTAAATTTAAGGGCGTGTTTAGGTCTGGGGGGTTAGTAGCCAATGGCTACTAGCCCTGAGGGTGAGTACACCCTCTTTGTGCCTCCTCCCAAGGGGAGGGGGTCACATCCCTAATCCTATTGGGGGAATCCTCCATCTGCAAGATGGAGGATTTCTAAAAGTTAGAGTCACTTCAGCTCAGGACACCTTAGGGGCTGTCCTGACTGGCCAGTGACTCCTCCTTGTTGTTCTCATTATTTTCTCCGGCCTTGCCGCCAAAAGTGGGGGCCGGGGCCGGAGGGGGCGGGCAACTCCACTAGCTGGAGTGTCCTGCGGTGCTGTGACAAAGGGGTGAGCCTTTGAGGCTCACCGCCAGGTGTTACAGCTCCTGCCTGGGGGAGGTGTTAGCATCTCCACCCAGTGCAGGCTTTGTTACTGGCCTCAGAGTGACAAAGGCACTCTCCCCATGGGGCCAGCAACATGTCTCTAGTGTGGCAGGCTGCTGGAACCAGTCAGCCTACACAGATAGTCGGTTAGGTTTCAGGGGGCACCTCTAAGGTGCCCTCTGTGGTGTATTTTACAATAAAATGTACACTGGCATCAGTGTGCATTTATTGTGCTGAGAAGTTTGATACCAAACTTCCCAGTTTTCAGTGTAGCCATTATGGTGCTGTGGAGTTCGTGTTTGACAGACTCCCAGACCATATATTCTTATGGCTACCCTGCACTTACAATGTCTAAGGTTTTGCTTAGACACTGTAGGGGCACAGTGCTCATGCACTGGTGCCCTCACCTATGGTATAGTGCACCCTGCCTTAGGGCTGTAAGGCCTGCTAGAGGGGTGTCTTACCTATACTGCATAGGCAGTGAGAGGCTGGCATGGCACCCTGAGGGGAGTGCCATGTCGACTTACTCATTTTGTTCTCACTAGCACACACAAGCTGGTAAGCAGTGTGTCTGTGCTGAGTGAGGGGTCTCTAGGGTGGCATAATACATGCTGCAGCCCTTAGAGACCTTCCCTGGCATCAGGGCCCTTGGTACCAGAGGTACCAGTTACAAGGGACTTATCTGGATGCCAGGGTGTGCCAATTGTGGAATCAAAAGTACAGGTTAGGGAAAGAACACTGGTGCTGGGGCCTGGTTAGCAGGCCTCAGCACACTTTCAATTCAAAACATAGCATCAGCAAAGGCAAAAAGTCAGGGGGTAACCATGCCAAGGAGGCATTTCCTTACACAACCCCCCCCCCCAAACGAAAGAGGATGAGACTAACCTTTCCCAAGAGTCTTCATTTTCTAAGTGGAAGAACCTGGAAAGGCCATCTGCATTGGCATGGGCAGTCCCAGGTCTGTGTTCCACTATAAAGTCCATTCCCTGTAGGGAGATGGACCACCTCAACAGTTTTGGATTTTCACCTTTCATTTGCATCAGCCATCTGAGAGGTCTGTGGTCAGTCTGAACTAGGAAGTGAGTACCAAAGAGGTATGGTCTCAACTTCTTCAGGGACCAAACCACAGCAAAGGCCTCCCTCTCAATGGCACTCCAACGCTGCTCCCTGGGGAGTAACCTCCTGCTAATGAAAGCAACAGGCTGGTCAAGGCCATCATCATTTGTTTGGGACAAAACTGCCCCTATCCCATGTTCAGAGGCATCTGTTTTGCACAATGAATTGCTTGGAGTAATCTGGAGCTTTTAGAACTGGTGCTGTGAACATAGCTTGCTTCAGGGTGTCAAAGGCCTGTTGGCATTCTACAGTCCAGTTTACTTTCTTGGGCATTTTCTTGGAGGTGAGTTCTGTGAGGGCTGTCACAATGGATCCATATCCCTTCACAAACCTCCTATAGTACCCAGTCAAGCCAAGGAATGCCCGGACTTGAGTCTGGGTTTTTGGAGCTACCCAGTCCAGAATAGTCTGGATCTTGGGTTGGAGTGGCTGAACTTGGCCTCCACCTACAAGGTGTCCCAAGTAAACCACAGTTCCCTGCCCTATCTGGCATTTGGATGCCTTGATAGAGAGGCCTGCAGATTGCAGAGCATTCAAAACCTTCTTCAGGTGGACCAGGTGATCCTGCCAGGTGGAGCTGAAGACAGCAATATCATCAAGATAAGCTGCACTAAAGGATTCCAACCCAGCAAGGACTTGATTCACCAACCTTTGGAAGGTGGCAGGGGCATTCTTTAAACCAAAGGGCATAACAGTGAACTGATAATGCCCATCAGGTGTGGAGAATGCTGTCTTTTCCTTTGCTCCAGGGGCCATTTTGATTTGCCAGTACCCTGCTGTTAAGTCAAAGGTACTTAAGAATTTGGCAGCCCCTAATTTGTCTATTAGCTCATCAGCTCTAGGAATGGGATGAGCATCTGTCTTGGTGACAGAGTTGAGACCTCTGTAGTCCACACAAAACCTCATCTCTCTCTTTCCTTCTTTGGTGTGAGGTTTGGGGACTAAGACCACTGGGCTAGCCCAGGGGCTGTCAGAGTACTCAATTACTCCCAATTCCAGCATCTTGTGGACTTCCACCTTGATGCTTTCCTTAACTTGGTCAGACTGTCTAAATATTTTGTTTTTGACAGGCATGCTGTCTCCTGTGTCCACATCATGGGTACACAGGTGTGTCTGACCAGGGGTTAGGGAAAAGAGTTCAGCAAACTGCTGCAGGACCTTCCTACAGTCAGACTGCTGTTGGCTAGAGAGGGTGTCTGAGGTGATCACTCCATCTACTGAGCCATCTTTAGGGTCTGATGAGAGGAGATCAGGGAGAGGTTCACTCTCAGCTTCCTGGTCCTCATCTGTCACCATCAACAGATTTACATCAGCCCTGTCATGGAAGAGCTTAAGGCGGTTTACATGGATCACCCTCTTGGGGCTCCTGCTTGTGCCCAGGTCTACCAGGTAGGTGACCTGACTCTTCCTTTCTAGTACTGGGTAAGGGCCACTCCATTTGTCCTGGAGTGCCCTGGGAGCCACAGGCTCCAGAACCCAGACTTTCTGCCCTGGTTGAAATTCAACCAGTGCAGCCTTTTGGTCATACCACAACTTCTGGAGTTGTTGGCTGGCCTCAAGGTTTTTACTTGCCTTTTCCATGTACTCTGCCATTCTTGAGCGAAGGCCAAGTACATAGTCCACTATGTCCTGTTTAGGCTCATGAAGAGGTCTCTCCCAGCCTTCTTTAACAAGAGCAAGTGGTCCCCTTACAGGGTGGCCAAACAGAAGTTCAAAAGGTGAGAATCCTACTCCCTTCTGAGGCACCTCTCTGTAAGCGAAAAGCAGACATGGCAGGAGGACATCCCATCTCCTTTTGAGTTTCTCTGGGAGCCCCATGATCATGCCCTTTAATGTCTTGTTGAATCTCTCAACAATGCCATTAGTTTGTGGATGATATGGTGTAGTGAATTTATAAGTCACCCCACACTCATTCCACATGTGTTTTAGGTATGCTGACATGAAGTTGTTACCTCTGTCAGACACCACCTCCTTAGGGAAGCCCACTCTGGTAAAGATACCAATGAGGGCCTTGGCTACTGCAGGGGCAGTAGTTGACCTAAGGGGAATAGCTTCAGGATACCTAGTAGCATGATCCACTACTACTAGGATGTACATATTTCCTGAGGCTGTGGGAGGTTCTAGTGGACCAACTATGTCCACACCCACTCTTTCAAAGGGGACCCCCACCACTGGAAGTGGAATGAGGGGGGCCGTTGGGTGCCCACCTGTCTTACCACTGGCTTGACAGGTGGGGCAGGAGAGGCAAAACTCCTTAACCTTCTGGGACATATTGGGCCAGTAGAAGTGGTTGACTAACCTCTCCCACGTCTTGGTTTGTCCCAAATGCCCAGCAAGGGGAATATCATGGGCTAAGGTCAGGATAAACTCTCTGAAACTCTTAGGCACTACCACTCTCCTAGTGGCACCAGGTTTGGGATCTCTTGCCTCAGTGTACAGGAGTCCATCTTCCCAATAGACCCTATGTGTTCCATTTTTCTTGCCTTTGGACTCTTCAGCAGCTTGCTGCCTAAGGCCTTCAAGAGAGGGACAGGTTTCTTGTCCCTTACACAACTCTTCCCTTGAGGGTCCCCCTGGGCCTAAGAGCTCAACCTGATAAGGTTCCAGTTCCATAGGCTCAGTTCCCTCAGAGGGCAGAACTTCTTCCTGAGAAGAGAGGTTCTCTTTTTGGTGTTGTGTTGCAGCTGGTTTCCCAGCTGACTTTCCTTTCCTCTTGGTAGGCTGGGCCATTTTTCCAGACTCCAGCTCTACTTTTTCACCCTGTGCCTTGCACTGTGCCCTAGTCTTGACACACACCAGTTCAGGGATACCCAGCATGGCTGCATGGGTTTTTAGTTCTACCTCAGCCCATGCTGAGGACTCCAGGTCGTTTCCAAGCAAACAGTCTACTGGGATATTTGAGGAGACCACCACCTGTTTCAGGCCATTGACCCCTCCCCACTCTAAAGTTACCATTGCCATGGGATGTACTTTAGTTTGATTGTCAGCATTGGTGACTGGATAAGTTTGTCCAGTCAGGTATTGGCCAGGGGAAACCAGTTTCTCTGTCACCATGGTGACACTGGCACCTGTATCCCTCAGGCCCTCTACACTTGTCCCATTAATTAAGAGCTGCTGCCTGTATTTTTGCATGTTAGGGGGCCAGGCAGCCAGTGTGGCTAAATCCACCCCACCCTCAGAGACTAATGTAGCTTCAGTGTGACACCTGATTTGCTCTGGGCACACTGTTGATCCCACTTGGAGACTGGCCATTCCAGTTTTAGCTGGATGGGAGTTAGAAGTGGTATCTTTCTTGGGACAGGCCTTGTCTCCAGTTTGGTGTCAAGACTGACTACAGCTACGACACCAGGCCTTTTTGGGATCAAAGTTTTTACCCTTGTACCCAGAATTGTTTTGTGAAGAGGCTCTGGGCCCACCCTCCTGTGCAGGTTTTTGGGGGCCTGTAGAAGACTCTTTACTATTTTTGTTTTTGGCTGTCTCACCACCTTTCCCCTGGGGAGGTTTTGTGATCCCTTTCGTTTGGTCACCCCCTGTGGAAGTTTTGGACACCCTAGTCTTGACCCAATGGTCCGCCTTCTTTCCCAATTCTTGGGGAGAAATTGGTCCTAGGTCCACCAGATGCTGATGCAGTTTATCATTGAAACAATTACTTAATAGGTGTTCTTTCACAAATAAATTGTACAGCCCATCAATCATTTACACCATTGCCTTGAATCCAACCATCTAGTGTTTTTACTGAGTAGTCTACAAAGTCAACCCAGGTCTGGCTCGAGGATTTTTGAGCCCCCCTGAATCTAATCCTATACTCCTCAGTGGAGAATCCAAAGCCCTCAATCAGGGTACCCTTCATGAGGTCATAAGATTCTGCATCTTTTTTAGAGAGTGTGAGGAGTCTATCCCTACACTTTCCTGTGAACATTTCCCAAAGGAGAGCACCCCAGTGAGATTTGTTCACTTTTCTGGTTTCACCAGCCCTCTCAAAAGCTATGAACCATTTGGTGATGTCATCACCATCTTCATATTTTGTTACAATCCCTTTGGGGATTTTCAACATGTCAGGAGAATCTCTGACCCTATTTATGTTGCTGCCACCATTGATGGGTCCTAGGCCCATCTCTTGTCTTTCCCTTTCTATGGCTAGGATCTGTTTTTCCAAAGCCAATCTTTTGGCCATCCTGGCTAACTGGATGTCCTCTTCACTGGAGTTATCCTCAGTGATTTCAGAGAGGCTGGACCCTCCTGTGAGGGAGCCAGCATCTCTTACTATTATTTTTGGAGTCAGGGCTTGAGAAGCCCTGTTCTCCCTAGATAGGACTGGTGGGGGGGAATCACCCTCCAAGTCACTATCATCATCCTCTGTGTTGCCATCTACAGAGGGGTTGGCTCTATCATACTCTGCCAACAGCTCCTGGAGCTGTAGTTTGGTAGGTCTGGAGCCCATTGTTATTTTTCTTATTGTACAGAGTGACCTTAGCTCTTTCATCTGTAGATGGAGGTAAGGTGTGGTGTCGAGTTCCACCACATTCATATCTGTACTAGACATTCTTCTAAAAGTTGGAATGCTTTTTAAGAATCTAAAACTAGTTCTAGAATCTAATTCAAACTTTTACAAACTTTTAAACTCTAAAAGAAATGCTAACAGGGACTAACACAAGGCCCTAGCAGGACTTTAAAGAATTTAGAAAACTTTCAAATTGCAAAAATCAATTTCTAATGACAATTTTTGGAATTTGTCGTGTGATCAGGTATTGGCTGAGTAGTCCAGCAAATGCAAAGTCTTGTACCCCACCGCTGATCCACCAATGTAGGAAGTTGGCTCTGTATGTGCTATTTCAAAGTAAGGAATAGCATGCACAGAGTCCAAGGGTTCCCCTTAGAGGTAAAATAGAGGTAAAAAGAGATAATACTAATGCTCTATTTTGTGGTAGTGTGGTCGAGCAGTAGGCTTATCCAAGGAGTAGTGTTAAGCATTTGTTGTACATATAGACAATAAATGAGGTACACATACTCAGATCCAGCCAATAGGTTTTGTTATAGAAAAATATCTTTTCTTAGTTTATTTTCAGAACCACAGGTTCAAATTTTACATGTAATAACTCTTTTGAAAGGTATTGCAGGTAAGTACTCTAGGAACTTTGAATCATTACTTTAGCATGTATACTTTTTTCATAAAACACAATAAGCTGTTTTAAAAGTGGACAGTGCAATTTTCACAGTTCCTGGGGGAGGTAAGTTATTGTTAGTTTTCACAGGTAAGTAAGTCACTTACAGGTTTCTGTTTTTGGTCCAAGGTAGCCCACCGTTGGGGGTTCAGAGCAACCCCAAAGTTATCACACCAGCAGCTTAGGGCCGGTCAGGTGCAAAGGTCAAAGAGGTGCCCAAAACACATAGGCTATAATGGAGAGAAGGGGGTGCCCCGGTTCCAGTCTGCCAGCAGGTAAGTACCCGCGTCTTCGGAGGGCAGACCAGGGGGGTTTTGTAGGGCACCGGGGGGGACACAAGATAGCACAGAAAGTACACCCTCAGCAGCGCGGGGCGGCCGGGTGCAGTGTGCAAACACGCGTCGGGTTTCCTTCAGTTTTCAATGGGAGACCAAGGGGTCTCTTCAGCGATGCAGGCAGGCAAGGGGGGGACTCCTCAGGGTAGCCACCACCTGGGCAAGGGAGAGGGCCTCCTGGGGGTCACTCCTGCACAGAAGTTCCGTTTCTTTAGGGGCTGGGGGCTGCGGGTGCAGGGTCTTTTCCAGCCGTCGGGAAATGGAGTTCAGACAGTCGCGGTCAGGAGGAGCCTGGGGGTTCCCTCTGCAGGCGTCGCTGTGGGGGCTCAGGGGGGACAACTTTGGTTACTCACAGTCGTAGAGTCGCCGGAGGGTCCTCCCTGAGTTGGTTGTTCTCCACCAGTCGAGTCGGGGTCGCCGGGTGCAGTGTTGCAAGTCTCACGCTTCTTTCGGGGAGTTGCAGGGGTCTTTAAATCTGCTCCTTGTAACAAAGTTGCAGTTCTTTTGGAGCAGTGCCGCTGTCCTCGGGAGTTTCTTGTCTTTTTCGAAGCAGGGCAGTCCTCAGAGGATTCAGAGGTCGCTGGTCCCTTGGAAAGCGTCGCTGGAGCAGGGTTCTTTGGAAGGCAGGAGACAGGCCGGTAAGTCTGGGGCCAAGGCAGTTGGTGTCTTCTGTTCTTCCTCTGCAGGGGTTTGTCAGCTCGGCAGTCCTTCTTCTTGTAGTTGCAGGAATCTAATTTCTAGGTTCAGGGAGAGCCCTTAAATACTAAATTTAAGGGCGTGTTTAGGTCTGGGGGGTTAGTAGCCAATGGCTACTAGCCCTGAGGGTGAGTACACCCTCTTTGTGCCTCCTCCCAAGGGGAGGGGGTCACATCCCTAATCCTATTGGGGGAATCCTCCATCTGCAAGATGGAGGATTTCTAAAAGTTAGAGTCACTTCAGCTCAGGACACCTTAGGGGCTGTCCTGACTGGCCAGTGACTCCTCCTTGTTGTTCTCATTATTTTCTCCAGCCTTGCCACCAAAAGTGGGGGCCGGGGCCGGAGGGGGCGGGCAACTCCACTAGCTGGAGTGTCCTGCGGTGCTGTGACAAAGGGGTGAGCCTTTGAGGCTCACCGCCAGGTGTTACAACTCCTGCCTGTGGGAGGTGTTAGCATCTCCACCCAGTGCAGGCTTTGTTACTGGCCTCAGAGTGACAAAGGCACTCTCCCCATGGGGCCAGCAACATGTCTCTAGTGTGGCAGGCTGGCAGGAACTGGTCAGCCTACACTAGAAGTCGGGTAGGTATTCAGGGGGCATCTCTAGGATGCCCTCTGGGTGTATTTTACAATAAATTGCACACTGGCATCAGTGTGCATTTATTGTGCTGAGAAGTTTCATACCAAACTTCCCAGTTTTCAGTGTAGCCATTATGGTGCTGTGGAGTTCATGCATGACAAACTCCCAGACCATATACTCTTATGGCTACCCTGCACTTACAATGTCTAAGGTTTTGCTTAGACACTGTAGGGGCATAGTGCTCATGCACATAAACCCTCACCTGTAGTGCAATGCACCCTGCCTTAGGGCTGTAAGGCATGCTAGAGGGGTGACTTACCTATGCCACAGGCAGTGGGAGGTTGGCATGGCACCCTGAGGGGAGTGCCATGTCGACTTAGTCATTTTCTCCCCACCAGCACACACAAGCTGTGAGGCAGTGTGCATGTGCTGAGTGAGGGGTCCCTAGGGTGGCATAAGACATGCTGCAGCCCTTAGAGGCCTTCCCTGGCATCAGGGCCCCTGGTATCAGGGGTCCCAGTTACAAGGGGCTTACCTGAGTGCCAGGAATGTGCCACTTGTGGAGACAAAGGTAACAGCACCAACAGCACAGATGGCATACACATCCAGTGGTATCAAACTTCTCAGCACAATAAACCCACACTGATAGCAATGCTGGATTTATTGTAAAATGCACACAGAAGGCATCATAGAGATCCCCTTGTATTTTACTCTTGCCTCTAGTGTAGGGCTGACTGGTCTGTGCCAGCCTGCCACTAACAGATACGTTTCTGACCCTATGGGGACAGAGCCTTTGTGCTCTCTAGGGATCAGGAACAAAGCCTGCTCTGAGTAGAGGTGCTTCACACCTCCCCTCTGCAGGAACTGAAACATTTGGCAGTGAGCCTCAAAACTTAGGCCTCCTGTTAGTGCCCTGAAGGCACTCCAGCTAATGGAGATGCCCGCCCCAGGACAAAGCCCCACTTACAGTGGTAGGTCCAGCGGGAACATTAGGTAAAACAAGGAAGAGTGATCACTGCAGCTAGGACCACCAATAAGGTGTCCAGAGCTGAGGTGACCTCCCCCGCCCGCCCCCTGCTCCTTGCAGAATCCTTCATTTGTCAAACACGAACTCCACAGTTCCATAATGGCTACACTGAAAACTGGGAAGTTTGGTATCAAACTTCTCAGCACAATAAATGCACACTGATGCCAGTGTGCAATTTATTGTAAAAATACACCCAGAGGGCATCTTAGAGATGCCCCCTGAAAACATACCCGACTTCCAGTGTAGGCCGACCAGTTCCTGCCAGCCTGCCACACACCAGACATGTTTCTGGCCACATGGGGAGAGTGCCTTTGTCACTTTGTGGCCAGGAACAAAGCCTGTACTGGGTGAAGGTGCTTCTCACCTCCCCCTGCAGGAACTGGAACACCTGGCGGTGAGCCGCAAAGGCTCACCCCTTTTGTTACAGCGCCACAGGGCATCCCAGCTAGTGGAGATGCCTGCCTCTCCGGCCACTGCCCCCACTTTTGGTGGCAAGGCTGGAGGAGATAATGAGAAAAACAAGGAGGAGTCACCCACCAGTCAGGACAGCCCCTAAGGTGTCCTGAGCTGAGGTGATCACTGCCTTGAGAAATCCTCCATCTTGAGTTTGGAGGATTCCCCCAATAGGATTAGGGATGTACCCCCCTCCCCACAGGGAGGAGGAACAAAGAGGGTGTAGCCACCCTCAAGGACAGTAGCCATTGGCTACTGCCCTCTCAGACCTAAACACACACCTAAATTCAGTATTTAGGGGCACCCCAGGACCTAGGAAACTAGATTCCTGCAACCTTAACAAGAAGAAGGACTGCTGGCCTGAAGCCCTGCAGAGAAGACGGAGACGACAACTGCTTTGGCCCCAGCCATACCGGCCTGTCTCCCAACTTCGAAGAAAACTGCAACAGCGACGCATCCAAAAGGGACCAGCAACCTCTGAAGCCTCAGAGGACTGCCCTGCACCCAAGGACCAAGAATCTCTTGTGAACAGTGGCTCTGTTAAAAAACCTGCAAGTATCTAAGTGAAGTACCTTACATTTAAAGTATTACTTGTAAATCTTGAACCTGTGGTTCTTAAAATAAACTAAGAAAATATATTTTTCAATACAAAAACCTATTGGCCTGGAGTAAGTCTTTAAGTGTGTGTTCCTCATTTATTGCCTTTGTGTGTACAACAAATGCTTAACACTACCCTCTGATAAGCCTACTACTCGACCACAGTGCCACAAAATAGAGCATTAGAATTATCTCTTTTTGCCACTATCTTGCCTTAAGGGGAACCCTTGGACTCTGGCCACACTATTTCTTACTTTGAAATAGTATATACAGAGCCAACTTCCTACATTGGTGGATCAGCGGTGTTGTCTAAGGCTTTGCATTTGCTGGACTACTCAGCCAATACCTGATCACATGACTAAATTCCAAAAATTGTCATTAGAAACCGATTTTTGCAATTTGAGCTATTTTTCAAAAAATTTAAAAGTCCTGCTAGGGCCTTGTGTAAGTCCCTATTAGCATTTCTTTTAGAGTTTAAAAGTTTGTAAAAGATTGGATTAAGTTCTAGAGATAGTTTTAGATTCTTAAAAATTAATACAACTTTTAGAAACAAAATGTCTACAGAAGAGTTAGTGATGGAACTCAACCTCACTCCTTACCTGCATCGTAGGATGACAGAGTTAAGGTCTCTCTGTAAAATCAAAAAGATAAAGACTGGTTCAAACCCTAGCAAAGTACAGCTCCAGGAGCTCTGGGCAGAGTTTGCTAAAAACAAACCCTCTAATGATGCCCTCACAGAGGGGGACACTAGTGAGTTGGAGGAACTCCCACCTCCAACCCTAGATAGGGAAACCAGGGTTCCTCCAACCCTGACTCCACAAGTGATAGTCAGAGATGCTGCTTCTCTCACAGGAGAGTCCAGCAACTCTGGAAGCATTGAGGAAAGCCTCAATGAAGATGACCTCCTGTTAGCCAGGATTGCCAGAAGATTGGCTTTGGAAAAACAGATCCTAGCCATAGAAAGGGAAAGACAAGAGATGGGCTTAGGTCCCATCAATGGTGGCAGCAATATAAATAGGGTCAGAGATTCTCCTGACATGCTAAAAATCCCTAAAGGGATTGTAACTAAATATGAAGATGGTGATGACATCACCAAATGGTTCACAGCTTTTGAGAGAGCTTGTGCAACCAGAAAAGTAAACAAATCGCACTGGGGTGCTCTCCTTTGGGAAATGTTCCCTGGAAAGTTTAGGGACAGACTCCTCAAACTCTCTGGAAAAGATGCAGAATCCTATGACCTCATGAAGGCTACCCTGATTGAGGGCTTTGGGTTCTCAAATGAGGAGTACAGAATTAGGTTCATGGGGGCTCAAAAATCCTCAAGCCAGACCTGGGTTGATTTTGTTGACTTCTCAATCAAAACACTGGATGGTTGGATTAATGGAAGTGGTGTAAATAATTATGAAGGGCTGTATAATTTGTTTATGAAGGAACACCTTTTGAGTAATTGTTTCAATGATAAACTGCATCCGCATCTGGTAGACCTAGGTCCAATTTCTCCCCAAGAATTGGGAAAGAAGGCAGACCACTGGGTGAAAACAGGGGTGACCAAGACTTCCAGAGGGGGTGACCAAAAGAAAGGGGTCACAAATACTCCCCAGGAGAAGAGAGTTGAGACATCCAAGGGAAAAAGTAAAGAGTCTTCTACAGGGCCCCAAAAACCTGCACAGGAGGGTGGGTCCGAAGCCTCTTCACAATCCTAATTTGGGTACAAGGGTAAAAACTTTGATCCCAAAAAGGCCTGGTGACGCAGCTGTAGTCAGCATGGACATCAAACTGGAGACAAGGCCTGTCCCAAGAAAGGTTTCACTCCAACTACTACTCCAGTTAGCACTGGTATAGCCAGTCTCCAGGTGGGATCAACAGTGTGTCCAGAGTAAATCAGGGTTCACACTGAAGCTACATTAGTCTCTGAGGGTGGGGTGGACTTAGCCACACTAGCTGCATGGCCGCCTAACATGCAAAAATACAGGCAGCAGCTCTTTATTAATGGGACTAGAGTAGAGGCCCTGAGGGATACAGGTGCCAGTGTTACTATGGTGACAGACAAACTGGTTTCCCCAGGATAATACCTGACTGGACAAACTTATCCAGTCACCAATGCTGACAATCAGACTAAAGTACATCCCATGGCTATAGTAACTTTAGAATGGGGAGGGGTCACTGTCCTGAAACAGGTGGGAGTCTCTTCTGCTATACCAGTTGAATGTCTGCTTGGAAATGATCTGGAGTCCTCAGCATGGGCTGAGGCAGAACTCAAAACCCATGCAGCCATGCTAGGTATCCTTGAACAGGTGTGTGTCAAGACTAGGGCACAGTGCAGAGCTCAGGGTGAAAAAGAGGTGTTGGAGTCTGAAATAATGGCCCAGCCCTCCAAGAGAAAATTAAAGAAGACTGGATAACCAGCTTCAGCACAGAAAAAGAAAAATAACCTCTCTTCTCAGGAAAACGTTCTATCCCCTGAGGGACCTGAGCCTATAGAGTTAGAACCTTATCAGGTTGAGATCTTGGGCCCAGGGGGACCCTCAAGGGAACAGCTGTGCAAGGGGCAAGAAACGTGTCCCTCTCTTGAAGGCCTAAGGCAGCAAGCTGCTGAGGAAACCAAAGGAAATGTCAGTGGAACCCACAGGGTCTATTGGGAAGATGGACTCTTTACACTGAAGCAAGAGATCCAAAACCTGGTGCCACTAGGAGAGTGGTAGTGCCTCAGGAGTTTAGGGAGTTCATTCTGACCTTAGCCCATGACATTCCCCTTGCTGTGCATTTGAGACAAACCAAGACATGGGAGAGGTTAGTCAACCTTTTCTATTGGCTCAATATGTCCCAGAAGGTGAAGGAGTTGTGTGCCTCCTGTGCCACCTGTCAAGCCAGTGGTAAGACAGGTGGCCATCCAAAGGCCCCCCTCATTCCACTTCCAGTGGTGGGGGTCCCCTTTGAAATAGTGGGAGTAGATATAGTGGGTCCACTTGAACCGCCCACAGCATCAGGGAATCAGTATATCCTAGTACTAGTGGATCATGCTACTAGGTACCCTGAAACAATTCCCCTTAGGTCCCCTACTGCCCCTGCAGTAGCCAAAGCACTCATTGGTATTTTTACCAGAGTGGGATTTCCTAAGGAGGTGGTTTCTGACAGAGGTACCAACTTCATGTCAGCTTACCTAAAACACATGTGGAATGAGTGTGGGGTGACTTATAAATTCACCACACCATACCATCCACAAACCAATGGTCTTGTTGAGAGGTTTAACAAGACATTGAAGGGCATGATCGTGGGGCTCCCTGAAAAGCTCAAAAGGAGATGGGATGTCCTCTTGCCATGTCTGTTTTTCACCTACAGAGAGGTGCCTCAGAAGGGAGTAGGGTTTTCCCCCTTTGAACTTCTGTTTGGCCATACTGTTAGGGGACCACTAGCTCTTGTGAAAGAAGGCTGGGAGAGACCTCTTTATGAGCCTAAGCAAGATATAGTGGACTATGTACTAGGCCTACGTTCAAGGATGGCAGAGTACATGGAAAAGGCAATTAAAAACCTTGAGGCCAGCCAACAACTTCAGAAGATGTGGTATGACCAAAAAGCTGCTGTGGTTGAGTTTCAGCCAGGGCAGAAAGTCTGGGTTCTGGAGCCTGTGGCTCCGAGGGCACTTCAGGACAAATGGAGTGGCCCTTAACCAGTGCTAGAGAAGAAGAGTGAGGTCACCTACCTGGTGGACCTAGGCACTAGCAGGATCCCTAAGAGAGTGATCCATGTTAACCGCCTAAAACTCTTCCATGACAGGGCAGATGTAAACATGTTCAATCAGTCGCATTTATAAAGCGCGCTACTCACCCGTAAGGGTCTCAAGGCGCTGTGGGGGGTTCAATGCTCGAAGAGCCAGGTCTTGAGCTGCCGTCTGAAGTGAAGGTGGTCTTGTATGGCGCGAAGGTGGCTGGGAAGGGAGTTCCAGGTCTTTGCTGCTAGGTAAGAGAAGGACCTGCCTCCGGCAGTGGCTTTGCGAATGCGTGGTACGGCTGCCAGGGCTTGTCCGGTCGAGCGTAGGGTGCGAGGAGGAGTGTAGAAGGAGATGCGGTGGTTGATGAGTTCTGGTCCGCGGTTGTGCAGGGCTTTGTGTGCGTGGGTGAGGAGTCTGAAGGTTATCCTCTTGTTGACTGGGAGCCAGTGGAGTTTCCTCAGGTGTCCGGAGATGTGGTTGTGGCGGGGTATGTTCAGGATAAGTCGTGCAGCAGCGTTCTGGATTCGTTGTAGTTTCCTCTGTAGCTTGATGGTGATGCCGGCGTACAGAGCGTTCCCATAGTCCAAGCGACTGGTGACGAGGGCGTGGGTGACGGTCTTCCTGGTGTCGGTGGGGATCCAGCGGAAGATCTTGCGGAGCATGCGGAGGGTGTTGAAGCATGCTGAGGTCACCGAGTTGACCTGTCTGGTCATGGAGAGGGAAGAGTCCAGGATGAAACCGAGGTTGCGTGCGTGGTCGGTGGGTTGGGGAGTGCTGCCTAGGGCAGGAGGCCACCAGGAGTCGTCCCAGGCGGTAGGTGTAGGGCCGAGGATGAGGACCTCCGTTTTCTCTGTATTCAGTTTAAGCCGGCTGTCTGTCATCCAGTTCGCTACTTCCTTCATGCCTTCGTGTAGTCTGGTTCTTGCTGAGGTGGGGTCGTTGGTGAGGGATAGGATGAGCTGGGTGTCGTCTGCGTAGGATATGAGGTTGAGTCCGTGTTTGCGTGCGATGTTCGCCAGGGGGGTCATGTAGATGTTGAAGAGGGTGGGGCTGAGGGAGGATCCCTGGGGGACGCCGCAGATGATCTCCGTAGCCGTGGATCTGAAGGGGGGGAGGCGGACTCTCTGAGTTCTTCCGGAGAGGAAGGAGGTGATCCATTCCAGGGCCTTGCCTCTGATGCCGGCGTTGCTTAGGCGACGTATCAGGGTGCAGTGGCAGACCGTGTCGAATGCTGCAGAGAGGTCCAGGAGTATGAGGGCCACGGTTTCTCCTTTGTCGGTCAGGGATCTGATGTCGTCCGTGGCTGCGATGAGGGCGGTCTCGGTGCTGTGGTTAGCTCTGAAGCCGAACTGTGAGGGGTCGAGTGAGTCGTTGGTTTCCAGGGCGGTGGTGAGTTGAGCGTTGACGATTTTCTCGATCACTTTGGCGGGGAACGGTAGGAGCGAGATGGGCCGGAAGTTTTTGAGTTCGGTGGGGTCTGCTGTTGGTTTCTTTAGGAGGGCGTTCAGTTCAGCGTGCTTCCAGTTCTCCGGGAAGGTGGCGGTAGAAAAAGATGTGTTGATGACGTCTCGGAGGTGGGGTGCGATGATGTTGTCGGCTTTGTTGAAGATGTGGTGCGGACAGGGGTCGGATGGTGATCCTGAGTGGATGGAGTTCATGACGCGGGCGGTTTCCTCAGTGGAGGTTGAGTTCCAGGTGTGGATGGTGGTGTTGTCGGTGGCGGGTTCCGGTGGAGGGTTCGAGTTGGTTGTGGTGAAGCTGTTGTAGATGTCGGTGATCTTGTGGTGGAAGAAAGCTGCGAGGGAGTCGCAGAGGTCCTGTGAGGGAGGGATGGAGTTGTTTTCGGCGTCGGGGTTGGAGAGCTCTTTGACGATGCCAAATAGTTCCTTGCTGTTGTGGGCGTTGCTGTCTAGTCTGTTCTGGAAGGCTGATTTTCGTGCTGCGCGGAGGAGTTGGTGGTGTTTGCGGGTGGCGTTTTTGAGAGCAGACATGTTTTCGTCGGTCTGGTTGAGGCGCCAAGTCTTCTCGAGGGTGCGGCATTCTTTTTTGGAGTCCTTGAGGTCGGGGGTAAACCAGGAATTTTTCTTGTGGCTGTTTCTGTTTGCTTGGGTCTTCAGGGGGGCCAGGAGGTTGGCGCAGTCTGAG
Source organism: Pleurodeles waltl (assembly GCF_031143425.1). Lineage (NCBI taxonomy): Eukaryota > Metazoa > Chordata > Amphibia > Caudata > Salamandridae > Pleurodeles > Pleurodeles waltl. Next base: position 659,868,245 of record NC_090445.1, on the reverse strand, counting down.
ATCCAGCTCGTGAGGTTGTTGGCGGCTTCGTTGGGGTCTGTAGTGCTGGTGGGTGGGTTCTGAGAGAGGGTCGATATGAGTTGTTCCGAGGAGATTCGGTTCCACTGTCTTCTTGGTGGTTGTTGGGCGTGGTGGTGTACGTTGGTTTTCTTGAAGCTGAAGTGGACACAGCTGTGGTCTGTCCAGGAGAGTACAGTGGTGTGGCTGAAAGAGATGTGTTTGCTGGAGGAGAAGATGGGGTCCAGCGTGTGTCCGGCGTAGTGGGTGGGGGTGTTGACTAGTTGTTTCAGTCCCAGGTTGGCGAGGTTGTCCAATAAGGCGGTGGTGTTGTTGTCGGTGCGATTCTCCAGGTGGAAGTTGAGGTCCCCTAGGAGGATGTAGTTGGTGGACGGGAGTGCGTGTGGGCTGATGAAGTCTGCGATGTCTTCGCTGAACTTTGTGCGTGGTCCTGGTGGTCTGTATATCAGGGTGCCTCTGAGGGTGGTCTTGGGGTCGCTGTTGATTGAGAAGTGGAGCTGCTCGGCGTCGGGCAGTGAGTTGTCGGTGTAGGTTGAGATGCGGATGGAGCTCTTGTGGGCGATGGCGATGCCTCCTCCGGTGCGGTTGGTGCGGTCTTTCCTGATGATTTTGTAGCCGTCGGGGATGGCTATGGCGATGTCGGGTGCCGAGGAGGGGTTCATCCAGGTCTCGGTGAGGAAGGCGATGTCCGGGTTTGTAGAGTCGATGAGGTTCCACAGTTCGATGGCGTGCCTGTGGACGGATCTGGTGTTGACCAGGATGCAGTTGAGGTTGTTTCTGGGCGAGTCGTTCCTGTTGGGTGTGGTGTGAGTTCGTAGGCAGGTGAAATGGCAGTTGCGGCAGGTGAAGGGTCCGTGGGTCCGCTTCGGGGTGGCGCGGCAGCAGGCCGGCGTGCGGCCGGGGTTGAGAGCAGTGAGGAAGGCGGAGTTGTGGGTCAGGCGGGGGAGGTGGGGGTCGCGGGGGCCAGGGGTTGTGGCGCTAGGCGCGGACGGGCGCAGATGGGCTTGCGTTAGGCGCGCCTTCGGCGCGCCAGCGGCGCACCCGCTGCGCGGCCTCGCAGCGGCCGCCATTTAAGGGTAGCCGGGGAGGAGGGGTCAGCTGGGAGGCGGGAGGCGGGCGGGCGGGGGAATCTGGAGGCGGGAAAAGAAAAAGCAGCGAAAAAGGCGGCAAAAAGAACGGCGGCAAAAAAACGGCGAGAGGCCAGGTAAAACTCTAAAGGGAGGGGCTGAAAATGAGGGAGAACGGCAGGAGGGGGCACACGGCACTCAGGGGGACACGCACGGGATACACGGGAAGAAAGGAGGATTCCGGTCAGTCAGTCAGCACAAGCACTCGGGGTACACGGGTAAAGAGGGGGGACACTCGCACACACTCACAGGATGAGAACGGTGAGGAGGGCAGTCAGGGACTGGTGGCGCTGCGTGAGCAGGGGAGCGACCTACCCGAGGGTCAGTGGTCGCTACCTCTGCCTCGCAGCGGCCGCCATTTAAGGGTAGCCGGGGAGGAGGGGTCAGCTGGGAGGCGGGAGGCGGGCGGGCGGGGGAATCTGGAGGCGGGAAAAGAAAAAGCAGCGAAAAAGGCGGCAAAAAGAACAGCGGCAAAAAAACGGCGAGAGGCCAGGTAAAACTCTAAAGGGAGGGGCTGAAAATGAGGGAGAACGGCAGGAGGGGGCACACGGCACTCAGGGGGACACGCACGGGATACACGGGAAGAAAGGAGGATTCCGGTCAGTCAGTCAGCACAAGCACTCGGGGTACACGGGTAAAGAGGGGGGACACTCGCACACACTCACAGGATGAGAACGGTGAGGAGGGCAGTCAGGGACTGGTGGCGCTGCGTGAGCAGGGGAGCGACCTACCCGAGGGTCAGTGGTCGCTACCTCTGCCTCGCAGCGGCCGCCATTTAAGGGTAGCCGGGGAGGAGGGGTCAGCTGGGAGGCGGGAGGCGGGCGGGCGGGGGAATCTGGAGGCGGGAAAAGAAAAAGCAGCGAAAAAGGCGGCAAAAAGAACGGCGGCAAAAAAACGGCGAGAGGCCAGGTAAAACTCTAAAGGGAGGGGCTGAAAATGAGGGAGAACGGCAGGAGGGGGCACACGGCACTCAGGGGGACACGCACGGGATACACAGGAAGAAAGGAGGATTCCGGTCAGTCAGTCAGCACAAGCACTCGGGGTACACGGGTAAAGAGGGGGGACACTCGCACACACTCACAGGATGAGAACGGTGAGGAGGGCAGTCAGGGACTGGTGGCGCTGCGTGAGCAGGGGAGCGACCTACCCGAGGGTCAGTGGTCGCTACCTCTGCCTCGCAGCGGCCGCCATTTAAGGGTAGCCGGGGAGGAGGGGTCAGCTGGGAGGCGGGAGGGCGGGCGGGGGAATCTGGAGGCGGGAAAAGAAAAAGCAGCGAAAAAGGCGGCAAAAAGAACGGCGGCAAAAAAACGGCGAGAGGCCAGGTAAAACTCTAAAGGGAGGGGCTGAAAATGAGGGAGAACGGCAGGAGGGGGCACACGGCACTCAGAGGGACACGCACGGGATACACGGGAAGAAAGGAGGATTCCGGTCAGTCAGTCAGCACAAGCACTCGGGGGACACGGGTAAAGAGGGGGGACACTCGCACACACTCACAGGATGAGAACGGTGAGGAGGGCAGTCAGGGACTGGTGGCGCTGCGTGAGCAGGGGAGCGACCTACCCGAGGGTCAGTGGTCGCTACCTCTGCCTCGCAGCGGCCGCCATTTAAGGGTAGCCGGGGAGGAGGGGTCAGCTGGGAGGCGGGAGGCAGGCGGGCGGGCGGGGGAATCTGGAGGCGGGAAAAGAAAAAGCAGCGAAAAAGGCGGCAAAAAGAACGGCGGCAAAAAAACGGCGAGAGGCCAGGTAAAACTCTAAAGGGAGGGGCTGAAAATGAGGGAGAACGGCAGGAGGGGGCACACGGCACTCAGGGGGACACGCACGGGATACACTGGAAGAAAGGAGGATTCCGGTCAGTCAGTCAGCACAAGCACTCGGGGTACACGGGTAAAGAGGGGGAACACTCGCACACACTCACAGGATGAGAACGGTGAGGAGGGCAGTCAGGGACTGGTGGCGCTGCGTGAGCAGGGGAGCGACCTACCCGAGGGTCATGTTAATGGTTACAGATGAGGACCAGGAAGCAAGAGTGAACCTCTCCCTGATCTCCTCTCCACTGACCCTAAAGATGGCACAGTAGATGGAGTGATCTACTCAGACACCCTCTCTGGCCAACAGCAAGCTGACTGCAGGCAAGTCCTCCAACAGTTTGCTGAGCTCTTTTCCCTAACCCCTGGTCAGACACACCTGTGTACCCATGATGTGGACACAGGAGACAGCATGCCTGTCAAAAACAAACTTTTCAGACAGTCTGACCAAGTTAAGGAAAGCATCAAAGTGGAAGTCCACAAGATGCTGGAATTGGGAGTCATTGAGCACTCTGACAGTCCCTGGGCTAGCCCAGTTGTCTTGGTCCCCAAACCTCACACAAAAGATGGCAAGAGAGAGATTAGGTTCTGTGTAGACTAGAGAGGGCTTAATTCTGTCACCAAGACAGATGCTCACCCCATTCCAAGGGCAGATGAGCTGATTGATAAATTGGGTGCTGCCAAATACTTGAGTACCTTTGAAAGCAGGGGACTGACAAATAAGAATGGCACCAGGAGCAAAGAGAAAACAGCATTCTCTACACCTGATGGGCACTGCCAGTTTACTGTGATGCCCATTGGCTTGAAGAATGCCCCTGCCACCTTCCAAAGGTTGGTGAATCAAGTCCTTGCTGGCTTGGAGTCCTTTAGTGCAGCTTATCTTGATGATATTGCTGTCTTTAGCTCCAGCTGGCAGGATCACCTGGTCCACCTGAAGAAGGTTTTGCAGTCCCTGCAAGCAGCAGGCCTCTCTATCAAGGCATCTAAATGTCAGATAGGGCAGGGTGCTGTGGTTTACTTGGGACACCTTGTTAGTGGAGCCCACGTTCAGCCACTCCAACCCAAGATCCAGACTATTCTGGAATGGGTAGCTCCAAAATCTCAGACTCAAGTCAGGGCATTCCTTGGCTTGACTGGGTACTATAGGAGGTTTGTGAAGGGATATGGATCAATAGCGACACCCCTCCGAGAACTTACCTCCAAGAAAATGCCTGAGAAAGTTAACTGGACCGTGGAATGTCAACAGGCCTTTGACACCCTAAAACAAGCTATGTGCACAGCACCAGTTCTAAAAGCTCCAGATTACTCTAAGCAGTTCATTGTGCAGACAGATGCATCTGAACACGGGATAGGAGCAGTCCTATCCCAAACAAATGATGATGGCCTTGACCAGCCTGTTGCTTTCATTAGCAGGAGGTTACTCCCCAGAGAGCAGCGCTGGAGTGCCATTGAGAGGGAGGCCTTTGCTGCGGTCTGGTCCCTGAAGAAGTTGAGACCATACCTGTTTGGTACTCACTTCATAGTTCAAACTGACCACAGACCTCTCAGATGGCTCATGCTAAAGAAAGGAGAAAACCCTAAACTGTTGAGGTGGTCCATATCCCTACAGGGAATGGACTTTATAGTGGAACACAGACCTGGGACTTCCCATGCCAAGGCAGATGGCCTTTTCAGGCTCTTCCACTTAGAAAATGAAGACTCTCTTGGGAAAGGTTAGTCTCATCCTCTTTCGTTTGGGGGTGGGGGTTGTGTAAGGAAATGCTTCCTTGGCATAGTTACCCCCTGAACTTTTGCCTTTGCTGATGCTCAGTTAAGATTTGAAAGTGTGCCGCAACCCTGCTAACCAGGCCCCAGCACCAGTGCTCTTTCCCTAAACTGTACTTTTGTCTCCACAATTGGCACAACCCTGGCACTCAGGTAAGTCCCTTGTAACTTGTAGCCCTGGTACCAAGGGCCCTGATGCCAAGGAAGGTCTCTAAGGGTTGCAGCATGTCTTATGCCACCGTAGGGACCCCTCACTCAGCACATTCACACTGCCTCACAGCTTGTGTGTGCTGGTGGGGACAAAATGACTAAGTCGACATGGCACTCCCCACAGAGTGCCATGCCAACCTCACACTGCCTGTGGCATAGGTAAGTCACCTCTCTAGCAGGCCTTACAGCCTTAAGGAAGGGTGCACTATACCACAGTCGAGGGCATGTGTGCATGAGCACTATGCCCCTACAGTGTCTAATCAAAATCTTAGACATTGTAAGTGCAGGGTAGCCATAAAGAGCATATGGTCTGGGTGTTTGTCAAACACGAACGCCACAGTTCCATAACGGCTACATTGAAATCTGGGAAGTTTGGTATCAAACTTCTTAGTACAATAAATGCCCCCTGAATACCAGTCCGACTCCTAGTGCTAGGCTGACCAGTTTCTGCCAGCCTGCTACAACTAGACGAGTTGCTGCAGACATGGGGAGAGTGCCTTTGTCACTCTGTGGCCATGAACAAAGCCTGTACTCGGTGGAGGTGCTTCTCACCCCCCTACAGGAACTGTAACACTTGGCGGTGAGCCTTAAAGGCTCATGCCTTTTGTTACAGCGCCTCAGGGCATCCCAGCTAGTGGAGATGCCCGCCCCTCCATCCGCTGCCCCCACTTTTGGTGGCAAGGCTGGAGGAGATAATGAGAAAAACAAGGAGTCACCACCCACCAGTCAGGACAGCCCTTAAGGTGTCCTGAGCTGAGGTGACCCCTGCCTTTAGAATTCTCCATCTTAAGTTTCGAGGATTCCACCAAATAGGATTAGGGATGTGCCCCCCTCCCCTTGAGGAGGAGGGACAAAGAGGGTGTAGCCACCCTCCAGGACAGTAGCCATTGGCTACTGCCCCCCCCCCCCAGACCTAAACACACCCCTACATTTTGGTATTTAGGGGCACCCAAGAACCCCGGGAATCGGATTCCTGCAACCTGAAACAAGAAGGACGGCTGACCTGAAAGCCCTGCAGAGACGACGGAGACAACTGCTTTGGCCCCAGCTCTACCGGCCTGTCTCCTGACTTGAAGAAAACTGCAACAGTGACGCATTCTGACAGGGACCAGTGACCTCTGAAGCCTCAGAGGGCTGCCCTGAACCAAAGGACCAAGAAACTCCTGTGAGCAGCGGCTCTGCTCAATAACAGTAACATCTTTTGCAACAAAGAAGCAACTTCTAAAGAGTTCACTCTTCCCGCCGGAAGCGTGAGACTACATCCTCTGCACCGGACGCCCCCGGCTCAAGCTCCAGACAACCAACACCACAGGGAGGACTCCCAGGCGACTGCGATCTCGTGAGTAGCCAGAGACGACCCCCCTGGACCCCTACAGTGACGCATGCAGAGAGAATCCATAGGCTCCCCCTGTCAGTGACCGCCTGTAACAAGGAACCTGATGCCTGGACCAAGCACTGCACCTGCAGCCCCTAGGACCAGAAGGAACCGAACCTCAGTGCAGGAGTGACCACCAGGCGACCCTCTGCCTAGCCCAGTCAGTGGCTGGCCCGAGAAGCCTCCCTGTGCCCTGCCTGTACCGTTAGAGTGACACCGGGTCCCTCCATTGAATCCTATACAAAACCCGACGCCTGCTTTACACACTGCACCTGATCGCCTCTGTGGGTGTGTTTTGTGTGCCTACTTGTGTCCTCCCCAGTGCTCTACAAACCCCCCCCTGGTTTGCCCTCCGAGGACGCGGGTACTTACCTGCTGGCAGACTGGAGCCGGAGCACCCCTGTTCCTCATAGGCGCCTATGTGTTTTAGGCACCTCTTTTACCTCTGCACCTGACCAGCCCTGAGCTGCTGGTGTGGTAACTTTGGGCTTGTCTTCAGCAGTGGGCTGCCTATGCCCAGGAACCTAGACTTGTAAGTGTCTTGCTTACCTGACAAACTAACCATTACTTACCTCCCCCAGTAACTGTTGATTTTTGCACTATGTCCACTTTTAAAATAGCTTGCTGCCATTTTAACTAAAACTGTGTATGCAACTGCTCTAATTCAAAGTTCCTAACTTACCTGTGTGGAGTACCTTGCATTTTATGTATTTACTTCAAATCTTGAATCTTGTGGTTCTAAAATAAATTAAGAAAATATGTTTTTCTATATAAAAATTATTGGCCTGGAGTTAAGTCTGAGTGTGTGTTCCTCATTTATTGCCTGTGTGTGTACAACAAATGCTTAACACTACCCTCTGATAAGCCTACTGCTCGACCACACTACCAGAAAATACAGCATTAGAATTATCTAATTTTGCCACTATCTTACCTCTAAGGGGAACCCTTGGACTCTGTGCACACTATCTCTTACTTTGAGATAGTATATACAGAGCCAACTTCCTACATTGGTGGATCAACGGTGGGGTCTAAGACTTTGTATTTGCTGGACTACTCAGCCAATACCTGATCACACGACTAAAGTCCAAAAATTGTCATTAGAAACAGATTTTTGAAATGTGAGCTATTTTTCTAATTTTTTAAAAGTCCTGCTAGGGCCTTGTGTAAGTCCCTGCTGGCATTTCTTTTAGAGTTTTAAGATTTGTAAAAGTTTGGATTTAAGTTCTAGAAGTGGTTTTTAGATTCTTAAAAAGTAATCCCAACTTTTAGAGAAATAATGTCTTGCACAGATGAGGTAGTGGTGGAACTCAACCTCACCCCTTACCTGCAGCTAGAGATGTCAGAGTTAAGGACTCTCTGTAAGCTAAAAAATATAAAGACTAGGTCCAACCCTACCAAAGTAAAGCTCCAGGAGCTTTTGGCAGAGTTTGCAAAGGACCACCCCTCTGAGGATAATCCTACAGATGGGGAAATTAGTGACCAGGAGTATAGGGAAATGGCTCCCTATTGCAGTTACCCCCCACTTTTTGCCTGATATTTATGCTGACTTGACTGAGAAGTGTGCTGGGACCCTGCTAACCAGGACACAGCACCACTGTTCTTTCACTTAAAATGTACCATGGTTTCCACAATTGGCACACCACTGGCACACAGAGAAGTCTCTTGTAAAAGGTACCAGTGGTACGAAGTGCCCTGTAACCAGGGAAGGCCCCTGAGGGCTGCAGCATATGCTGTGCTATCCTATGGGACCCCTCACCTAACACATGCACACTGGCATTGTAGATTGTGTGTGTTGGTGGGGAGAAAAAGGCAAAGTCGACATGGCATCCCCCTCAGGATGCCATGCTCACAAAATACTGACTGGCATAAGTAAGTCACCCCTCCAGCAGACCTCTTGGCAGCTCCAAACTCTACTAGCTATCATAGCAGAGTTAAAGAATGGCCAAGCGGGGGATGGGGTTTAGGTTGGGAACAGCGAGGAAGGAGACCTGTGGAAGCAAGAGTTAAAAACACAATAGCAAGGTCATTCACATTAATCTTCATGAACTTTGTTTTAATTCTTTATGCTCTAATAACATGAGAGATCAAGAACTTTTCAATAACGTGACCTTTTTATACTCATGTGCTCTGAACATTGAACTCTCTCAAGTTAATCCTTAGAATAGCAATTACATCACAACAAGAGTCAATGAGTGCATTCGTTCCCAAAGAATTAACTGCTATAGGATTCATGAATGATACTGTAGAATAGGCAAACTGACTAAACTGGTTTTGTCTAAAAAGATCACACTCTGTTTGATCTAAGTTTCAAGATTCAATTGCCCAGAAATTATCGGGCACCTTATTGCCAGACTGCGCATCAAGACTCAAGTACCTGGAATGATCGCGCGCCCGGTCGATCTGAACTGCAAGGGTTAATTGCCAAGAATGAATTGTGCACAATGTTGCCGATTCAACCATCAAGATTCCACATGCCACACCCAGCCAGGCTGCAGGAAAGGCTTGAAAATGAACAATACATTACAAACAGCATTAATGACATTTCAAGATAAATACCTGCAATGCAAAAAGTTAATATGCAATATCAACACACAATGCATGAATTATTACATTGCATAAGGTGTGTCATTTTGCATTATGTTGTCCGTACAGCGCGCACTGTCCTGGTGTTGACAAACTAACACCTAGCAGTGAGCCTCAAAGGCTCAGGCTTCGTGTTACAATGCCCCAGGGCACTCCAGCTAGTGGAGATGCCTGCCCCCTGGACAAAGCCCCCAATTTTGACGGCAAGTCCAGAAGAGATAATGAGGAAAACTGCAAGTCTTTCCCATGCTGTACCACGCCATGGCCATCCTGGAGCACCAATGCCAATGAAGACGATGGCAGTGAGTACAGCCGCCTAGCACACAAGGGAGGGAGGGGAGAGTGACGCACACACACACACCATACAAAAACACATACCCAGAACCATCTGCAGAGTTAATAGAGAGTAACAGAACCCAAGAGCAAAGAAAGCCAGGACATATGCCTCTGTTCCAACCATTGTAATCCAGTAGGATGAAGAGCCCAAATCCAAACAAATACAGAATTGCATATATACATGCAGGGCCAGTGGCCAGCTCAAAGTCTGAAAATGCCCGCAGGGCAAAGTCCAAGCCCCAACTTGACTCCTGACATCGGGACTCCACTGTGCTGGCGCATCACGTTGGAAATAGGCAGGCACCTCAGGTGGTAGGAGGTGAGGGGACTTCTTTTTGGAAGGGGGGTTCTTGGGTTTGGAAGGGGGTGGCACTTTACCCTTCCATTTTGGGGGTGGAGGAGTGGGCTTGGGGCGGGGGGCTGGAGTTCCACTTATGTGCCCCTTAGTGGCAGCTGAAGTCTTAGGGGTGGAACAGTGCTAGACTTGGTGCTGGAGGTACTGGGTGGGGGGGACCTTTCTCTTACAGGCAGGACGGGGAGTGGGAAGAGGTAAAAGCAGGAAAGGAAAGCTTCTTAGGTCCAGTGGGGGGGTGTGGGAGGAGGTATGGGAGTAGAGGTAGAGGGAGTGGTTGTGTTGTAGGAGGTAGTGTGATGGACATGGGCGCAGGTGCATGGACAGTGTGCGTGTGTAAGATGGATGGGTGTTGGGGTTCTGAGTGCGAGCGTTTGTGTGTATTTGGAGGGGGGCAGAAAAGGTGGGGGAGGTCAAACAAGACGTGCGGATGGATGTTGTGGTGGTGTCTACAAGTGAGGTGGGTTTGCTGCATGAAGTGTTGGTGACTGTGCATGTGGTGTGTGGGGTGCATGTCTGCGGGTCTGCTGTTGTGGTAACTGTGGGCAAGGCTGTGCTGGTGGCAGGTTGTGGGACTGTTGATGCAGTGCATGCAGGTGTGAGTGCCGATGTGACTATGAGGGGGAGGGGGAGACAGTGGAGGCAGTGGATGATGTGTGTGCATCTGTGTGTTGGCTGTGTGAGTGCTTGTGGACTGAAGTGTGCTGCCTGTGTTTGTCTGTGCGGATCTGGTCTGTCTTGGGTGCATGCTCGTCAGAATGTGTGTGTGAGATGAGCATGGGGAGAGGAGATTGGGACTGGGAAGTGGTAGTTGGAGGGGGACGAAAAAAACAGGGACACTGGTTGTCAGAGAGGAGGCCAGAGCCTGAAACAATCTGAGGGCTGCCAAGCCACTGTGAATGCCCTCCAGGAAGGCATTACATTGCTGCATCTGGGGTGCCAGCCCCTGCATTGCATTCACTATGGTTGACTGCCTTACAGAGATGGATCTCAGGAGGTCAATAGCCTCCTCACTGACGGCGGCAGGGCCTGAGGTGACTTGGGCGAAGGAGACACCCTCCTGGGAGAGCGGGCACAGGGAACTCGTGGGAGGCTACAGGGAGGGAGGTGCTGGTATGGGGGGTGGGGTAGAACCTGTATCTGGGGTGGTCCCAGAGGGGTCCACCACTACCAGGGAGCGCTCATCAGAGGAGGAATCAGAGTCAGTGGAATCAGCTCCTGTCCCGCCCCCCCGTGGGGCTCCCCTCACCCTCTGTCCGACTGGTCCCCCTCAGCGTTGGTGGACTCTGCCTCCTGGGTTTTGTGGGAAGCAGCTCCCTCACTCGCCAGTGCCCCTGCTCCTTCGCCAGATGATGCTAATGCCCATATGGACAGGATGACAAAAGGAGAGGGGGGGGAGAGAAAGAAAGGGAGCACAGGGTCAAACACAGCACCAACAGCACAGATGGCATACACATCCAGCGGTAACAAACTTCTCAGTAAAATAAACCCACACTGATGGCAATGCTGGATTTATTGTAAAATGCACACAGAAGGCATCGTAGAGATCCCCTTGTATTTTACTCAAGCCTCTAGTGCAGGGCTGACTGGTCTGTGCCAGCCTGCCACTAACAGATACGTTTCTGACCCTATGGGGACAGAGCCTTTGTGCTCTCTAGGGTCAGGAACAAAGCCTGCTCTGGGTTGAGGTGCTTCACAACTCCCCTCTGCAGGAACTGAAAACTTGGCATTGAGCCTCAAAACTTAGGCCTCCTGTTAGTGCCCTTAAGGCACTCCAGCTAGTGGAGATGCCCGCCCCCAGGACAAAGCCCCACTTACGGTGGGGTGTCCAGCGGGAAAATTAGGTAAAACAAGGAAGAGTGACCACTGCAGCTAGGACCACCACTAAGGTGTCCAGAGCTGAGGTGAGCCCCCCCCCCTTGCAGAATTCTCCATCTTGTTGTGAAGGAGAGGGACCAATCGGAATAGTAATGTGCCCCTCCTCCTGTGCCCAAAGGGAGTGGGCACAGGAAGGGTGTAGCCACCCTCCTGTATAGTAGGATTGGCTACTGCCCTCCAACACCCCGGCAATGCCCCTAAATCTAGTATTTAGGGGCACCCTTGAACCTCGTTCCTCAGATTCCTGGTGACCTCGAGAACAGGCTGAAGAGCCGATCCCAGCAGTGAAGACTCCAGAAGACAACTGACCTGGCCCCCAGCCCTACCTGCCTGCAGCTTTAAGACTTTTGCTATAATAAAATGACCATTCCTGCAGGACCAGGGACCTCCACAAACCCCCAAAGGACTGCCTGTCCAGCAGAGGACCAAGAACTCCAGAGGAGAGCAGCCCTGTCAAGAAGAAACTCTCCAAAAGGACTACTTTTGTAAACAGTACCCACCACCCCTTGATTTTCTTACCACAGTGACACCATTTAAGAACCATGATATATACAGATTTGTGCCTGTATGGTAAATGGATTTCACAGGGCTAATTGAAGATGTACTACATATGGTGTAGGAGTCTGCAGTTCATTATTGTTGATTCTGCCATTCCTTTTACTTCCATCTATGCTCTACTGTTGTGATAATAGCTTTAAAGTTTGTACAAAGCACATACCATCACAAAACTTTTGGGATGAAGACACTGGTGTTTCATGCTCAGATCTGCACTTTATATTTCAAAAGAGCATAATTATGTACTGCTAAAATTACTAAAATATTTTGAGGGCTTTATAAAGCAACAAGTATGCAAGAGAACTATCAGGCTAGGAGACGCCCAATCTTACACAGACGAATCCCATTTGCATAAAAGACCACTGGCCCAGGGGAAGGCACTAAAGCTCAGATAGCATTTGAAGAAATATTTATGGCTATAAACAAACAGAAGAGTAATAGGACCCCAAGACATATTGCTACTCAGCTGTCTTAAAAGACTTGCTCTGAAGATACCAATCATCTTTGCCTCCTTTTTGCAACACCTGTTTGTAAGGAAATGCCTCCTTGACATGGTAACCCCCTGACGTTTTGTGTTTTGCTAATGCCAGTTATGATTGAAAGTGTGCTGGGACCCTGCTAACCAGGTCCCAGCACCAGGGTTCCTTCCCTAAACTGTACCTTTGTGTAGGAATTTGGCTCTGTATGTACTATTTCAAAGTGAGAAATAGCATGCACAGAGTCCAAGGGTTCCCCTTAGAGGTAAGATAGTGGCAAAAAGAGATAATTCTAATGTTCTATTTTGTGGTAGTGTGGTCAAGCAGTAGGCTTATCAGAGGGTAGTGTTAGGCATTTGTTGTACAGACAGGCAATAAAGGAACACACACTCAAAGACAATTCCAGGCCAATACGTTTTTATATAGAAAAATAACTTTTTGTTTAGTTTATTTTAAGAACCACAGGTTCAAGATTTACAAACAATACTTTAAATGAAAGGTATTTTACTCAGGTATCTTGGGAACTTTGAAGCAACACAATAGCATGTACAGTTGTGGCAAAAATGGCAATAAGCTATTTTAAAATTGGACACAGTGCAAAATTCACCAGTTCCTGGGGGAGGTAAGTCTTTGTTAGTTTTTCAGGTAAGTAAAGCACTTACAGGGTTCAAAGTCGTGTCCAAGGTAGCCCACCGTTGGGGGTTCAGGGCAACCCCAAAGTTACCACACCAGCAGCTCAGGGACGGTCAGGTGCAGAGGTCAAAGTGGTGCCCAAAACCCATAGGCTTCAAAGGAGATAGGGGGGCCCTGGTTCTAGTCTGCCAGCAGGTAGGTACCCGCGCCTTCAGAGGGCAGACCAGGGGGGTTTTGTAGGGCACCGGGGGGGACACAAGTCAGCACAGAAAGTACACCCTCTGCGGCACGAGGCGGCTGGGTGCAGAGTGCAAACAGGCGTCGGGTTTGCAATAGGTTTCAATGGGAGACCCAGGGGTCTCTTCAGCGATGCAGGCAGGCAAGGGGGGGGGGGGCACCACCTCGGCTAGGTAGAGGGCCACCTTGGGGTCGCTCCTGCACTGGAGGTCGGATCCTTCAGGTCCTGGGGGCTGTGGGTGCAGTGTGTTTCCCAGGCATCGGGTTCTTTGAAGCAGGCAGCCGCGGTCAGGGAGAGCCTCTGGATTCCCTCTGCAGACGTCCCTTTGGGGGCTCAACTCTGGCTACTCACAGGCTCACAGTCGCTGGGGAGACCTCCCTGTAGTGTTGGTTTTCTGCAGGTCGAGCCGGGGGCGTCGGGTGCAGAGTGGAAAGTCTCACGTTTCCGGCGGGAAACATGTGGTCTTTAAAAGTTGCTCCTTTGTTGTAAAGTTGCAGTTTCTTTGGAACAGGGCCGCTGTCCTTGGGAGTTCTTGGTCCTTTTAGATGCAGGGTAGTCCTCTGAGGCTTCAGAGGTCGCTGGACGACACGTCGCTGTTTTTCCTGAAGTGGGGAGACCGGCCGGTAGGGCTGGGGCCAAGGTAGTTGGTGTCTCCGTCTTCTCTGCAGGGCTTCAGGTCAGCAGTTCTTCTTAGTCTTCAGAGGTTGCAGGAATCTATCTAGCTTGGTTCTGGGGGCCCCTAAATACTCAATTTAGGGGTGTGTTGAGGTCTGGGAGGTTAGTAGCCAATGGCTACTAGCCCTGAGGGTGGCTACACCCTCTTTGTGCCTCCTCCCTGAGGGGAGGAGGGCACATCCCTAATCCTATCGGGGTAATCCACCATCTGCAAGATGGAGGATTTCTAAAAGACAGAGTCACCTCAGCGCAGGACACCTTAGGGGTTGTCCTGACTGGCCAATGGTGACTCCTTGTTTTTCTCATGATCTCCTCTGGCTTTGCCACCAAAAGTGGGGCCGTGGCCGGAGGGGGCGGGCATCTCCACTAGCTGGGATGCCCTGTGGCGCTGTAACAAAGGGGGTGAGCCTTTGAGGCTCACCGCCAGCTGTTACAGTTCCTGCAGGGGGAGGTGAGAAGCACCTCCACCCACTACAGGCTTTGTTACTAGCCACAGACTGACAAAGGCACTCTCCCCATGTGGCCAGCAACATTTCTGGTGTGTTGCAGGCTGGCAAAACTAGTCAGCCCACACTGGAAGTCGGGTATGTTTTCAGGGGGCATCTCTAAGATGCCATCTGGGTGTTTTTCACAATAAAATGTACACTGGCATCAGTGTGCATTTATTGTGCTGAGAAGTTTGATACCAAACTTCCCAGTTTTCAGTGTAGCCATTATGGTGCTGTGGAGTTCGTGTATGACAGACTCCCAGGCCATATACTCTTATGGCTACCCTGCACTTACAATGTTTAAGGTTTTGCTTAGACACTGTAGGGGCATAGTGCTCATGCACCTATGCCCTCACCTGTGGTATATTGCACCCTGCCTTAGGGCTGTAAGGCCTGCTAGAGGGGTGACTTATCTATGCCATAGGCAGTGTGAGGTTGGCATGGCACCCTGAGGGGAGTGCCATGTCGACTTAGTCATTTTCTCCCCACCAGCACACACAAGCTGTGAGGCAGGGTGCATGTCCTGAGTGAGGGGTCCCCAGGGTGGCATAATACATGCTGCAGCCCTTGGGGACCTTCCCTGGCATCAGGACCCTTGGTACCAGGGGTACCATTTACAAGGGACTTATCTGTGTGCCAGGGCTGTGGCAATTGTGGAGACAAAGGTACAGTGTAGCGAAAGAACACTGGTGCTGGGGCCTGGTTAGCAGGGTCCCAGCACACTTTCAGTCATAACTAGCATCAACAAAGGGCAAAAAGTTAAGGGGTAACCATGCCATCAGAGGCATTTTTCTACAGAATCCTATTTCAAAACAAGGATTAGCCAGATGGGTATTAAAGTGTATTCAAACTTGCTATCTTAAAGCTAAAAGGTAGCTATTAGTAACTCCTAAAGCACATTCTACTAGAAAGAAAGGAGCTTCAATGGCATTTTTAGGAAATATACCAATGGCAGACATATGTAAAGCAGCCACATTTACATTCCCTGTGGTGTTGGTTCTCTGGATCTCGAGCCAGGGGCGTCAGGTGCAGAGTGTGAAGTCTCACGCTTCCGGTGGGAAGAGTAAAGTTCTTTAAAGTTGCGAAGTTGTTGCTGAAGTTAAGCAGAGCCGCTGCTCACAGGAGTTTCTTGGTCCTTAGGTTCAGGGTAGTCCTCTGAGGCTTCAGAGGTCGCTGGTACCTGTCTAATGCGTCACTGGTTGCAGTTTTTTTGAGTCAGAAAGACAGGCCGGTAGGGCTGGGGCCAAAGCAGTTGTCGTCTTCCGTCTTTTCTGCAGGGCTTGTAGGTCAGCAGTCCTTCTTTGTTAAGGCTGCAGGAATCTGATTTCCTGGGTTAAGGTTCACCCTTAGGTGTGGGGGGCAGTAGCCAATGACTACTGTCCTTGAGGGTGGCTACACCCTCCTTGTGCCTCCTCCCTGAGGGGAGGGGGGCACATCCTTATTCCTATTGGGGGAATCCCTCAAAATCAAGATGGAGGAATTCTAAAGGCAGGGGTCACCTCAGCTCAAGACACCTTAGGGGCTGTCCTGACTGGTGGGTGACTCCTCCTTGTTTTTCTCATTATCTCCCCTGGATTTGCCACCAAAAGTGGGGGCTGTGTCCAGGGGGTCGGCATCTCCACTAGCTGGAGTGCCCTGGGGCATTGTAACACGAAGCCTGAGTCTTTGAGGCTCACTGCTAGGTGTTATAGTACCTGCAGGTGGGAGGTGTGAAGCACCTCCACCCAGAGCAGGCTGTTTCTGGCCTCAGAGGGCACAAAGGCCCTTACCCCAGGGGGTCAGAAACGTCTCTCAGCAGCAGGCTGGCACAGACCAGTCAATCCTGCACTGAAGGATTGGGTAAAATACAGGGGACATCTCTAAGATGCCCTCTGTGTGCATTTCTTAATAAATCCAACACTGGCATCAGTGTGGGTTAATTATTCTGATACCAAACTTCCCAGTATTCAGTGTAGCCATTATGGAGCTGTGTAGTTCGTTTTGACAAACTCCCAGACCATATACTTAATATGGCCACACTGTACTTACAATGTCTAAGAATAGACATAGGGCCAGATGCATCAAGATTTTGCTTTGTGAGTCTCAAATAGTGAATTTTAAGAAATCGCTATTTCTGGCACGCAAAATGTGATGTATTAAAATTGCGGGTCGGAAATAGCGATTTCTTAAAAATCGCTAATGCAATTTGCGAGGTCCAAATACCGAATCGCAAACAAAATTGCTATTCGGTATTTGAAAATCACAAATTGCAAAAACGGTTACCCGGCACAGCCTGATGACATCACAAGCAGGAAGTGAGTCAGCCCATGCTGTTTCCAGTTACCACACCCACAGGAGCAGTCCGAGAGTTACAGACCAGCCCCAGGGAGGCTATTGTGTGAGCAAGCCAGGACCTAACACCAACATGGCCAATGCTGGCAATGGGAAGGAGAAGGGAGAGAGGAAGAGGAAGCCGAAATTCAGTGAGCAAGAATTGGAGGTGCTCACTGAGGAGGTGGTCAGGAACCATGACAGGCTCTCTGGGAAGAGCTCACTCCAGGTACCAAAGAGTGAGAAGCGGAAACTTTAGGCTGACATCCAGACCAAAATCTGCACAGTGGGTGTTGCGCAGCGCTCGTTGGAAGAGATACGCAAAAGGTGGTACGACCTGCGTTCCCGTGCCAAGGAGAGGGTGGCCAGCAGGCTAAAGGAGGCAATGAGCACAGGAGGTGGACCGTCCACCCAGACACCCTCCACCCCCATGGAAGACCTGGTGGAGTCCATACTGTTTTCAGAAGCAGTCAGTGGGGTCACTGCCATTGACACTTCTGGCACACCCAGCACCAGCAAAGGTAAGTCCAATAATGATGTGTATCCCCATATGTGCATGTACAAATGCCCCTTAGGAAATAGAAATTAGTGTAAAGCATTGTGATCAGTAGTCCATTCCACATCTTACATGCAGCACAACAATGCCTTATGGGAGTGGTAGTCCACAACCCTGAGCTGACAATAGCACATAGATAGCAATTAAGTAAACAGACACACAGAAGAACAACACACACAATTCACAGTGATACGATGTAAGTGTACATTTATTACCATTGTGCAACATTTGGCGATACATTCATAAATGATATGCTGCACATTGTCGTTGCAGATGGCTCAGGCCCAGCAACAAGGAATATGCCAATGTGGGGGATGCAGAAACACAGCTACTGTCCGACTCAAACACCAGTGAGTCATTGTGTATAGCACCAATCAGACGCAGGGCAAGGGTGTTACCTCTCCACGAGTTGAACCTGGACTCCGATGAAATGCCGGATGAAGGCCACACACCACCCCAGAAGCTAAATCCAGAGGAAGGCAGCAGTTCCTGCCCCAGCGTCCCTCAACTCCCCGCAGGAGGCCTCATGATGCAGGCACATAGATGAAGGCGAGGGCCCATCAATCTTTGGTGGCCTTGAAGTGTCCATGCTCAAAGTGCAGCGCCTGCAATGCAAAAACATGAGGGCAATGCACAGGCAGTTGCAGTCACACAATGCCAATATGGGAGGACTGCACAAGCAGTTGGAGTCTCTGAATGCAAACATCTGCAAGCTGCATCAGGGACAGCTAACAGCTACAGATAACACAAAGGAACTGACAAATGCCAATAAGGAACTCTGTACTGAGATCAGGCATGAGCGTGTGAGCCACCGCAGGCGTCAATGGCAGTTCATGGGAATGTTCAATGGCTTTTGCAGATCCGTAAATCAGCTCGCTACATCAACTGCCCTGATATCACGGCGTGCTGTGGCCGCACAGGTGGAGCAGCACATAGCTGTCGAGACGTTGCACAGGGATTGGTGCAAATAACCTACGTTCTGGATGCTATGCTGACAGCACACAGTGCTACACTCAGCGAACTGGGTGTTGGGGATACTGAGGAGTCATCTAGCCTCAGCAATCTTGCAGTCCCCGTGATGGATCCTAGGCGTCGCAGTGCCAGGCACAGTACTGCCTGTGAGCCTGATACAAGAGGTGCCGGCGAGGCCACTGCGCACTCAAGTGGAATGTGTGGTCGTAAGAAGTGACATTGAAGGCTACAGGGGACTACCTTCACATGTAGCAATACAGTAAAACTATGATGATAATAGTGTGACACTGTTAATGGCTCATGTCTGCCTATTGTGCAGTGCTTTGACCTAGTGACACATATGTTACCTGAAGTCAAGGTAATAAAGGTGCTAACTATCGGAATACATGTCAGTGAGGTGGTGTTGTCATTACTTACATCTTAAATGGTTGTGCGTGATGTCAGCACGCCTTTGCCTGCCCTCTACTGCACTGGTCCTGTCTGCTGGCTGTCGAGGTGGTATGGGATCATCATCCTCATCTGAGTCTGGATCCGATACATCCACAGGTATGCCCCTGGTGGTAGCTATATTGCGCAAGATCGCACATGTGGCCACTATTCTACAGGTCGTGTCCGGGCTGTACTGTAGTGCCCCTCCACTTTTGTGGATGCACCGGAAGCGACTCTTCAGCAGGCCAAAGGTGCACTCCACCACATTGCGGGTTGCCCTGTGTGCTGAATTGTTATCTCCGCTCTGCTGGTGTTGCAGGATTTAGGTAGGGCATCATCATGTAGGTGCGCACTGCGTAGGCACTGTCTCCTGGAAGGAACAGAGGGTATAATGAGTAGCTGTGCCATCTGACGTGTCACTGCCATCAATGCAACATTGTAAAGTTGGAAATTACCTAGTAGATATCCTTCACCAAATTCCCCAGCTAGCAGATGTACGAATCATGTGTGCTCCCTGGGTACCTGGCCACAAGATCAGTTATGATGTAGGAGGCATTGCATATCAACTGTATATTCATGGAATGTTGGTATTTACAGTTGCGGTACACATACTCTGTGGTCGATGGAGGACAGATTGCAACATGTGTCCCATCCATGGCACCTAGGACATGGGGGAACTGTGCTATCTGGTAGAAATCGATTTTTGTCTGCTGTATTTCCTGAGGGGTGTGGGGGAATCTGATGTACAGGTGTATCCTGCTCAGCATGGCATTTAGAAATGCATTGAAAAATCTAGAAAGGGCACTCTGTGATACCCCTCCAGCTGCAATGACCCCTTGGTAGCTCCCTGAGGCAAGTAGGTGCAGGGAGCACAATACCTGCACATGGGTGTGTATGCTATTGGTCCTGTGCGTTGTGTGCTGCAGTATGGGTTGTAGCTCAGCTATCAGGTCAAGAATCATGGCTGAGCTCAACCTGTACCTGTTCCTCCTCAGTCTGGTCAAAAAGGGTAATGCGCACTCTGAAAATGCACTCCTGTCTCCTCCTCCCTCTCGTCAAACCTGCCAAGATCCTCATTCTCCTCGCCATGACGTAGAGTGCAGCCATTGTGGAAAAGAGGCTGAGGCATTCTGGGCATCTTTATATAGGTTGCACCTGGTTACCACCTGGTTTCAGTCCGTGGTAAACTGTATGTGCAAAAGGCCATTCTGCGAATATTCGCAATTTGCGATTTTTTGATGCATCGCATAGCGACATGGTTTTGCGTGTCGCAATCTGCGTGTTGCAATTTGCAACAAGAAATACCGAATCTCTATTTGCGAGTCGCTATTCGAGCTCGCAATTTGCGATATGCAAATAGCGATTCGTTTTTTCATGGCGCAAATTGCGATACGCAGATTGCGATACGCAAAACCATGTCGCTTAGCTAAAATTTGCAATTTTTGCGATTCCTTGTTTTTGGCCTGCGAATGCCTTTAATACATCGCAAAACAAGTTTTTGCATTCGCAAACTACCAATTTCTGCGATTTGCACCGTTTGCGAATGCTAAAACGTTTGATACATCTGGCCCTTAGACACTGTATGGGGTGTATTGTTCATGCAGCTATGCCCTCACCTGTGGTATATTGCACCCTGCCTTAGGGCTGTAAGTCCTGCTAGAGGGGTGACTTCCCTATGCCAAAGGCAGTATTTTGTGGGCATGGCATCCTGAGGGGGATGCCATGTTGACTGCCTTTTTCTCCCTACCAACACACACAATCTGCAATGGCAGTGTGCATGTGTTAGGTGAGGGGTCCCTTAGGGTGGAACACCACATGCTGCAGCCCTTTGGGACCTTCCCTGGCCACAGGGCTCTTGGTACCAGGGGTACCTTTTACAAGGGACTTATCTGTGTGCCAGGGCTATGCAAATTGTGGAAACAAAGGTACAGTTTTAGGGAAAGAAAACTGGTGCTGGGGCCTGGTTAGCAGGGTCCCAGCACACTTCCAATCAAAGCTGGCATCACAAAATGCAAAAAGATAGGGGTAACCATGCCAACAGTGGCATTTTTCAACACCTGCTATCACTAACCTGAAGTACTTGCGGTGTGCTGGATGGATAGGAATGTGGAAGTAAACATCTTTTAGATCTAATGCTGTCATGTAGTCTTGTTTTTGTAACAAGGGAATGGCATCTTGTAGAGTGACCATGTGGAAATGCTCTGAGAGAATGTACTTTTTGAGAGATTTGAGATACAGGATTGATCTGAGAGTGCCATCCTTTTTTGGTATATGGAAGTTTAGAGAATATACTCCTGTTCCTTGTTGGTGGATTGGAACTACCTCTATAGCCCCTTTAAGTAGAAGAGATTCTAACTCTTGTTTTAACAGAACAATGTGTTCTGGAGAAAGCCTGTGCGAACGAGGGGAAATGTTTGTTGCACATGAGTTCTAGGCAATAACCATTGTGGATAATTGACAGTACCCATTGATCTGATGTCATCTGTTGCCAATGATGTTGGAAATATTGCAGTCTTCCTCCCACAGGAGATGTGTGCTGTGTGGGGATGCAGAGGAAGTCACTGCTTTGAAGAGGTGGAGGCACATCTTGTGGCAGTAGATTTGCCCCTAGATCTGAAATTGTGTCCTCTATAGGAGCCCCATAAAGATCCTCTGGAATAATATTGTTCTCCCTATTTTTGTTGGGACATAAGAGGCCTCTGATGTCGGGGTTTAAAACCTCCTCTGAACTGGGGCTTACGAAACGTACCCAGAAAGGTGTTGAGTAAAGGGCACTCATGGCCTTTGCAGTATCGGAGTCCTTTTTTAATTTCTCAATGGTGGTATCCGCCTCAGTTCCAAATAGTTGCTGTTTATTAAATGGCATATTGAAGACGGCTTCTTGTATTTCAGGTTAAAAAATGCAAGGACCGCAACCAGGCATGCCTTCTGATCATGACACTAGTGTTTATTCCCCTAGCTGCAGTGTCAGCTGTGTCTAGTGCAGATCTAATCTGATTCTTGGCAATAGCTTGTCCTGCTGCCACTACCTGCTGAGCTCTTTTCTGATGTTCCGTAGGGAGGTATTGAAGGACCTCCCGCATCTTGTCCCAATGCGCCCTATCGCACCTGGCTAAAAGAGCTTGGGAATTGGCAATTCTCCATTGATTTGAAGCCTGAGTTGCCACCCTTTTGCCTGCTGCATCAAATTTGTAGCTTTCCTCATGAGGGGGAGGAGCATCCCCCTTGGACTTACTGTTTGCTCTTTTTCTAGCTGCACTGACCGCAATGGAATCAGGGTCAATTGCTGTCGTATAAAGCCTGGATCAGATGGTGAAGCTTTATATTTTTTTTTGTCCAACCTAGGTGTTAATACCCTTGCTTTTGCTGGCTCTTTAAAAATGTCATCAGCATGTTTTAACATACCTGGTAACATTGGCAAACATTGGTATTGCTTATTTGAAGAGAAAAGAGTATTGAATAAGAAATCCTTCTCTATGGGCTCAGACTGCATCTGTACATTGTGGTATGTGGCGACCCTGGAAAAGACCTGATTGTAGGCAATGGTATCTTCATGTGGATACTGCCTTATGGGATACAGATCAGGGTCATTTGATGGAATTGGGTCAGAATCATACATATCCCATGGGTTTATGTTATAAGTATTATCACCCACATAATCCCCATGTAATGAGACATGAGATTCTGTGCAAAACTGTGTGGGTTATGATGGTGGTGGAATGTGAGGTGGTGGAGATGAGGGAAGAAAAGTCGAATGCGGCGGAGAAGGCTGATTCACGGTCTTTGGCTCCCCCTTATGTTTAAATATCTTTGCCGGTGAAGAGCCAGTTTACAAAGTTTGTTGGAATGTTAGTTTCCTCTTTGTTACAGGAGAAGGAGGGGCAATAATCTTCCCTGTATCCTCTTGGATCTGTATTCTCCTTTGTTTATGGTCCATGACCTCAACAATTGGTTTGATGTTTCCTCTGTTTCCTGTTCTGGAGATGGAACTTGTTTGCTTCCCATCAATGAATGCTCCAAAAGCTTGGTAATAGAATGCTTTAAACGGGCCGAAAAAGTGGTTTGAGCCGCAGATGAACTTTTGCTCGGCTCCTATGTGGTATGTAGCCATCTCGAAGTGGTAGCCTCCATCTTTCAACTATGCCAAAAGAGGCGTGGTAGTCTGTTCGGTGGAGTGAGTTTTGGCGATATGTTGTTTTTGGGTTGGACAATGGCCAGCAAGCAGTGGTGGACCCAAGGCCTTTTGTGACTTTTTAATCTGTTTTTAATGAGAAGGGGCTGGTGTACTCAAGTAGTGCGCCACAGGAATAATTTGGCTGTCCCCATCTGAGTTGCGGTCAGAGTAAGAGTCTTGGATGGAGACCACAGTCTGTGCCTGTTCCTCAACAAAGTTGTTGGGTGTTTGTTCCGCTAACTTTGATGCCATCTCTAGCCGTCTTGCTCTTTGATCTCATAAGGTTTTCTTGGATCGGGAGGATCAGCACGGCTCACAGGTCTCTTCTTTGTGGTCTGGAGAGGGGCAGAGGTTGCACATCGAATACAGGTCAGAGTAGGGGAACTTGGCGTGGCACAGAGGACAGAATTGAAATGGAGTCCTTTCCATGAGCCTGTGACGCTGTAGGCCTGAGAAGGGCGCGAGCACCTGAAAGGGCGTTTAATCAATCCCAATGCTACAATGGGATCGAGTGTAGTCAAACGCTGTTGAAAAACAATACCCACGTTGAAGGAAAAAAAAATAGAGAAGTTCAGACAGTACCGAACTGAGAGGGAACGTGTCCGAACCCGACGGCAGAAAGAAAACAATCTAACAAAGGACTCGATGCCCATGCACACTATCACCGAGAGGAGGAGTCACTCGATCATGTGACTCGAAAAAACTGGCAAAACTCAGAGCCCAACACTAGATGGCGATATATGCACAGCATGTGTATCTGCAGCTACACATGCCATCAAACGGAAAATGTCACTTACCCAGTGTACATCTGTTCGTGGCATGTAGTGCTGCAGATTCACATGCTATGCATTGCTTCCGCCATCTAGTGTTGAGCTCGGAGTGTTACAAGTTGTTTTTCTTTGAAGAAGTCTTCTCGGATTCACAGGATTAAGTGACTCCTCCTCTCGGTCATACTGCGCATGGGCATCAACTCCTTTGTTAGATTGTTTTCCCGCAAAAGGGTGTAGGAAGGAGTGATAGAGTGTAAGAATGTAAAGGAGCTATAATAGTAATAAGTAAATAAGATGTCCATGCAAATGTAAATGTATATACATATGTACAAATGAGAAACTGCAACAACTACAGGCTTCCGGGGAGGAGGGAGGGTGCATGTGAATATGCAGCACTACATGCCACGAACAGATGTACACTGGGTAAGTGACATTTTCCATTTGATGGCAAGTGTAGCTGCAGATACACATGCTATGCATAGACTAAAAAGTAGTTGCTCTCCCCAACAGAAGCAGTGGCTAGCCTGTAGGAGTTTGAAATAATGTTCTTATGACAGCTTGACCAACATTGACCTGTTGCTTTGACAATACATCCACACAGTAATGTTTTGTAAATGTATATGGTGTAGACCATGTGGCAGCTTTGCATATATCTGCAGTGGGTATGTTTTCTATGAATGCCATAGAAGCACCTTTTTTCCTAGAGGAATGAGCTTTAAGTGTGATAGAAAGTTGTTGTTTTGCCTTAATGTAACATGTTTGAATACATTTAACAATCCATCTAGCTAATCCTTGTTTAGAGATAGGATTACCTTTATGTGGTTGTTGAAAAGCAACAAAAAGCTGTTTAGTTTTTCTAAACTCTTTTGTTCTATCCACATAATACATTAGAGCTCTTTTAAGATCAAGAGTGTGGAGGTCTCTTTCTGCAGTTGAATCTGGCTGTGGGAAGGAGACTGGCAATTCTGCTTTTTTGTTTATGTTAAGGTGATAAAACCTTTGGCAAAAATGCTGGATTAGTTTTAAGTACAACTTTATGTTTGTGTACTTGGAAAAAAGGTTCCTCGAGAGTGAATACTTGTATTTCACTAACTGTTCTTAATGAAGTAAAAGCTACTAGGAAAGCAGCTTTCCAAGTTAGAAATTGAATCTCACAGGAATGCATGGGTTCAAAAGCTGGACCCCATTAGTCTTGTGAGTACAATATTGAGATTCCAAGCAGGAACTGGTGGTGTTCTAGGCGGAATGATACGTTTTAGTCCTTCCATGAAGGCTTTGATAACTGGAACTCTAAAGAGAGGCATGTTAAAAAGTCTGCAAATATGCTGATATGGCAGTAAGATGGATTTTAATAGATGAGAAAGCTAAATTTGACTTTTGTAAATGAAGTAGGTAGCATACAATATCTTGTATTGATGTTGTAAGTGGGTCAGTATTTTTAGATTGACAGTAATAAACTAATTGTTTCCACTTGTTAGCATAGCATTGTCTAGTTGTAGGCTTGCATGCTTGTTTGAGAACTTCCAAACATTCTAATGGAAGTTTTAAGTATCCAAAATTGCTAAATTGAGAGCACTGGGATCGGGATGTCTGATTTGTCCCTTGTTTTGTGTTAGCAAATCTGGCCTGTTTGGATGTTTGTAGTGAGGTACTACTGACAGGTCTAGGAGTGTTGTGTACCAATGTTGTCATGCCCATGTGGGGGCTATGAGAATCATGGTAAGAGAGGTTTGACACTTGTTGACCAGAAATCAAAGTAGTGGGAGAGGAGGGAAAGCGTAAGCAAATATCCCTGACCAGTTGATCCATAGAGCATTGCCCTTGGATAGAGGGTGTGGGTGTCTAGATGCAAAGTTTTGGCATTTTGTGTTTTTGGTTATTGCGAATAGGTCTATTTCTGGTGTTCCCCACTTTTGAAAGTACTGTTGAAGTACCTGAGAGTGAATCTCCCATTCGTGTATCTGTTGGTGTGTTCTGCTTAGGAGACCCGCTAGCTGATTGTGTATTCCTGGAATGTATTCTGCTAGTAGATTAATGTGATTGTGAATTGCCCATTTCCATATTGTTTGGGCTAGAAGGGACAGTTGAGATTAATATGTCCCGCATTGTTTCTTTAAATAATACATGGTTGTCATATTGTCTGTTTTTATCAAGACAGTTTTGTGTTTGAGAAGTGGTTGTAACGCTTTTAGGGAAAGGAATACAGCTTATAATTCTAAATGGTTTATGTGATAATTTAGCTGTTTTGAATCCCATTCCCCTGTATGGTTTTATTGTCGATATGAGCGCCCCATCCTATCATTGATGCATCTGTTAGTGTGGTCTGAGGCACAGGGTCTTGAAATGACCACCCCTTCATTAAATTGCTGAGATTCCACCATTGAGGGGACTTGTGCATTTGGCAGTCTAACACTAGATCTTGCAATTGACCCTGGGCTTGAGACCATTGTTGTGAGAGGCACTGTTGTAGTGTTCTCGTGTTTAGTCTTGCATGCGGTACCATTGCTATGCAGGATGCCATCATTCCCAATAGTTTCATGATAAATCTCACAGTATAGTGTTGGTTTGGCTGCATTTGTGGTATGAGATTTTGGAACTCTTGTATCCTTTGTGTATTTGGATAGGCTAAGGTTTTTTGTGTATTGAGAATAGCACCTAGGTAAGGTTGCACCTGTGCTGGTTAAAGATGGGATTTTTGGTAATTGAGAGTGAACCCTAATGTATGTAGGGTTTCTATTATGTATTGAGTGTGTTGTTGACATTGTATAAAATTGCTTGATTTTATTAGCCAATCGTCTAGATAAGGAAAGACATGTATGTGTTGTCTTCTTAGGTAAGCTGCTACTACTGCTAGACATTTTGTGAATACCCTTGGAGTTGTTATGCGGAATGGCAGAACTTTGAATTGGTAATGTTTTCCAGCTATCACAAACCTTAAGTATTTCCTGTGAGCTGGATGGATGGGTATATGGAAATACGTATCTTTGAGATCTAATGCGGTCATGTAATCTTGTTTTTGTAGTAGTGAAATGATGTCCTGTAGAGTTACCATGTAAAAGTGTTCTGACATGATATATAGATTTAGTGGTCTGAGATCTAGAACGGGTCTAAGAGTGCCATCCTTTTTGGGAATGAGGAACTATAGTGAATAGACCCCTGTTCCGTGTTGAGATTTTGGAACTAATTATATTGCCTCTTCCAGTAGCAGCGATTGTACTTTTTATTGTAATAAAACGATGTGTTCTGGGGACAACCTATGATAACAAGAAGGAATATTTGGCGGGGTAGAAATCAATTCTATACAATAACCATTGCAGATAATTGAGAGTACCCATTGGTCTGTGGTGATATTTTGCCACTGGGAGTGTAATTGCTGCAGTCTGCCACCCACAGCAGATGTGTGGGGTTATAGCCTGCTTATGAAGCCACTGTTTTGTTGGGATAGTGACATTTTTTGGGGCCTGGAATTTGCCTCTGGCTCTAAATTGTTGTCCTCTATAAGAGCTTCCAAATCCCCCTCTCTGGTACTGCTGCTGCTGACCTTGTTTAGGCTGTGAGGTAGAAGCCTCCGTAGACTGGAGCTTGAATCCTCCTCTAAATTGCTGCCAACGAAAGCAGCCTCTGTAAGGTGTTGTGTACAAGGCTCCCATTGCTTTAGCTGTGTCTGAGTATTTCTTGAGTTTTTCTATTGTGTTGTCAACCTCAGAACCAAACAGGTGTTTGTCAAAAGGGCATATTCAGTACTGCCTGATGTATTTCTGGTTTGAACCCAGAGGAACATAACCATGCATGTCTGCCTTTGGTTACAGCAGTATTCACAATTCTAGCTGCTGTATCTGCAGCTAGAAGGGCAGACCGTATCTGGTTATTACTTATGGCCTGACCTTCCTCAACAATTTGTTGAGCCCTTTTTTGATGCTCTTTTGGCAGGTGTTGTAATAGCTCCTGCATCTCGTCCCAGTGAGCTCTAACATACCTTGCTAGCAAGGCATTTGAGTTTGCAATTAGTCATTGGTTAGGTGCTTGTGTAGCTACCCTCTTGCCAGCAGCATCAAATTCCTACTTTCTTTGTCAGGGGGAGGGGCATCGCCTGATGATTGACTATTGGCCCTTCTTCTGGCGGCACTGACAACCACAGAGTCTGGAGGTACCTGATGGGCAATCTAAGGGTCTGTAGGTGCAGGCTTATATTTCTTATCAATGCATGGTGTTAAAACCCTAGCTTTAACAGGCTTATTAAATATCTCATCTGCATGTTTTATCATGCCAGGTAGCATTGGGAGGCACTGGTAACGTGAGTGTGTGGAGGATAAGGTATTCAAAAGGAAATCCTCTTCCAAAGGCTCACTGTGCATAAGTACCCAGTGGTACTCTACTGACCTAGAAATGACCTGCGTGTATGTAGTAGTGTCTTCTGGTGGGGAAGGTTTGGAAAGATACAAGTCTGGGTCATTAGCAGGTATGGGATCTGGATCATACAGAACCCAAGGATCAACTGTATCACAATGAGAATAAGTCTGTGAGTGAGTTGGCAAAGGTGGTGGGCTAGTGGTGAAAAAGAAAGTTGTGGTGAATGAGGGGAAGAAGTATGCAGAGGTAATGGCTTCTCCTTCATGTAAAAATCTTGGCTTTTCTGGAACATCTAGATACTGTTCCACCACCAGCAAAGTTTTTTAGTCTGTGGAGGATGTGCAGTAATGATTCTGCCAGTCTCTTTATAGATAAGGATCCTAGATTGTCTCATCCGTGATTTTGAGAATGGGTTGAATTTCAGTGTCCTCAGAAATATATTCTTGTGGTTTCAATGATTTAGAGGACTGTTCATCAAATGGGTTGGGGGTCTGCTTTAGATAGCTCGAAAGTCCTTGTTCCTCTGTGTAGAAATACTTTTTCGGCTCCGAAGTTTGCATTTTTTTCGGGCCCGAAAATACAGCTTGTTGTAGGAAGTAGGTGTGGCCTTTTTCGGCACTGAACCCGAAGGTCGGGCGCCGAGTATTTTCTTATAGGTTAAATCATGGCTCTCTGGCAATGGTGCACCCAAGGCAAGCGAGGACTTTTCTGGAGTGGGCGTAGGGGCAGTCGTACTCACATGCTGGCACGCAGTGATGATTTGGCTATCTTCCTCCGAGTCTTCTTCGGAGTCGGTGTCCTGAATGCAAACTGCCGTCTGCACCTGTTCTTCCTCAAGGGTGTTGATGTACTCTGTACTTTGACACTATTTCCACTCTCCTGGCTCTCAGATCACGTAGTGTCTTCTTGGATCAGAATGATCAACAGGCTTCACAATCCTCTTCTCGGGGATTGGGAGAGAGACACAGATTACATACCAGGTGTTGATCTGTGTATGGAAATTTCGAGTGGCAGCGAGGACAGAATCGGAGTGGAGTCTGATCCATCAAACTTTGAAGCGGTAGGCCCGAACAGGTTGCGAGATGGGCGCTCGTGCCCAGAAGGGTGAACATTGGTTTTCAATGGTACTATCGGCTCGACTATAGATGAAAAGCGCATTTGAAACAATACCGACGGTGAAAGAAAGTTATCTAGAGTTTCCAATTCGAAATTGCGGAGCAAGAGGAAACACATCCGAACCCAACAGCGGAAAAAAACAATCTAACAAAGGAGCTGATGCCCATGCGCAGTATGACCGAGAGGAGGAGTCACTCGATCCAGGGTCACCGAAAAGACTTCTTTGAAGAAAAACAACTTGTAACACTGAGCCCAACACTAGATGGCAGAAGCAATACACACACTTTCAGCAACTGGCAAAGGCAAACAAAAACATGATTTTTTCAAAAGGTACAGAAATTAGCAACTTGTTTTTGTTGTAGAAATCATTAACATTAAAGTAATCAAAACAGGCTGAAGAACTTGACATACTGTCAGAAAATAACTGATGTTTTGATGATCCATGCTCAAACCAACTCATTCTCACCCCTGGTAACACAACACAGGAGTAACAGTAGAGTAATCCAAAGGCACCCCTACTAGTTGCTCTTGGTCACTAGCTGTTTTACAAAGCAAGCGCAGAACAAATGTGAAAAGTTTCCGTCAATAGCCACAGTTCAATCTCCAGGTCTGGGGGTGTAAATGCTCAGTACAGAGGGTATTTAGGAACACTTGGGCTTGCATCTTTTTGGAATATGTACAGAACTCCCTCATTCCATCCAGCCAGAATGAGTCTTCTAACAACAGAATGAGTTTTCTAACAAGTGATCTTGCAGATACTCCAGTGGACAACATCACTTACATTGCTTGTTCTCAACAGTGGCAAAAAGATAAAAAGCTTGTGTCAGGGTTCTGCCCACTCACCAATTCTGCCCTATGCCACCTCAAGATGCAGACGATGCCAGGAAGATGGTACTAGAAATATTTTGTGCTGCTTCAGCTACCACAAGTGATATAAAGCCCCTTGCTAGAATATGCCCTGCTTGTTGCAGTGTCACACATTGGTCTTCTTGCCTGTGAGGACCCGCAACTACCTCCCTTAAATAGGACAACAGGAAAAGCCCAAGCACCAAATGAATAGCCTGAAGATCTGGTAGGTTAGAGTGGTGTTGGCTTTCCGCTGGAGACCTGAGGCCAGCAGGTGATCTCCTACACTAAATGGCTTCTCCTCGACCTGGTAGCAATGCATCAGTCTGTGAGCTCTGTGTGGGGAAAGGAACGCAGTGTACCACAAGATGAATTGACATCCAACAGCCACCATTCCAGATTTTGAGCCTTGCCCCTCAAAACCTGGATTGAGTCCAAGATGCAGCCTAGGTGCTAGGTCAACTGGGGTTTCAGGTGCTATTGCAGGACTCATACATACCACATGGCGCTGCTGACAAGGGCACGTAGGCTAAAAGACCAGAAAGCCTCAGAGTCGTAACCGGAGATCAAGGATCAAACCTACAATATTGGGATTGTAGCACAAATGTCCTGGACTCGCTGCAGTGGAGGAAAAACCTTGACCCGAAGGTACTGCCTGTGGGACTACAGGGCTTGTATATGAAAATGTGCATACTGCAGATCCAGGGACATTATTCAGTCTCCTGTATCCAGGACATAAAAAAATGAGCCAAAGTGAGCATTTTAAATTTGTCTTTCTGCAAGCATGCATTTACAGTCTGAAGGATGGGGATATAGGTCTGAGGCTCCCATCCTTTTTCAGAACAAGAAAGTAGCATGAAAAAAAGCACTTGCCTCTCTCAGATACCAGTGGACCATACAATGGCAACTTTGGAAAGTTAGAGACGTACCTGCAGCAGTAGGGTCGACAGATGGTCCTCTAAAATCCTTGGTTTATAAGCCTGTGTGGATTACTCATTTTGCCACACTCTGCTTGTCATAGATTGTGTGAAAGATCAATACCGGATTATTTTCTGGGACAGGCAGCAAGATCTCACCGACCATGTCCTTAAAGGCATGGGAATACATGAGAATACAACCACCAAACTGTGTTTATGGACTGCAGCACCATGCTGGCAGAAAACAACATCATTTGCTAAAAGCACCAATCCGTTCGGATACTTAATCCGGGAGACTGGTCAGAAATAATTTTGGATTAATCATACCAATCAAAGCCTGCACAGTAAAATTTTCTGAGGCAGGGTGTATGGTCAGGAAATTCTTACCAACAGGCGCAGGCCTGTGTTGCCTGGCTACTTATCAACTAACAGGCACACACGAATATGGTTTCAAACATACAGCCATCAAGGTATCCACGAGGAATCATTGAGTGGTAACTCGGACGTCACTGACCCAGGTTGGAGAATTTTAATCACAATATTGGTCAGTATCAAAGGAGGGCAATTGCAATTTAAGAACCTCAGTTGCCATCCATACTACCACAGGAAAAAGAGGCACTTTCCTCCACTTGTGGCCCATGGAGAGAGTGAAGCTCTGTTTCAGGAGAGGTGTCAAAGCCCACTAGCATTTTGTAAATCAAGGTATGATGCATCATAAATATAATGACGGAGAAAGCAAGCCACCCTGCCTCCCATCATCTTCAGCTTCCCAGAGGTCTCTGTTCATGTTACTGGATCAGTCACAGCCAAAGAGAGAATGACTTATGCTGCTTGATTGTAACCCAACGCTTCTATTGCAACGCAATCATCAGCAGCACAACTGGTAGTATTTTTGTTATTTCATAGCACAAAAACGGACAAGTTTGAGTAGACATTGGCACTGGCTCATCAATTAGTGCAGGTGGAACCAGAAACTTTGTTGGTGCAGCAGAAATCGGCATGGATGGTAGGGCCGGAATGGAAGCCTGTACCAGTGTTGGTACATAGCCGGCATAGGGTTCCAAAAGGGCAGACTGCATCAGAGGACCTTCACCAGCAGTAAACCAAATAAAAGCCCCAGTGGCTCTTTGGGGACTAAAGGCAAGGTGGGAAATGCACAAATAATTTGTGCCATGGCCTCCTTGATGGCTCTGATCTGCTACAGTGCCAACAATGGTCCAAGAAACTAAGGTGAGCTGGGGGGCAGTAGAGATATTGGTTTGTTAAATGCAGATCTCAAAGGAAAGGCTTAGACATCGATGCCCTTGTGCAGTCTCTTTGGAAACAGAGTCGTGGGACAGTATTGAGTCCCGCTTCACTTTTTGGTGCTTAGGCTTCGACTTGTCTGAAGATTTTGAATCAGAAATTAAGGGGGTGGCAGGCACAGCATAGCGACCAGGAGCTGGCCTGTGAATTCAAACACGGGAGTGTGTTACTACTACTTATTCTCAGCAATGAACAGCTTTGTCTCCCAATCTCAGATTGCCTTTGAGTGCATTAGGGCACATTGGCCACACAACCTGCGGTCTTGAGCAGACACCAGACATCAAAGGCACAACTTGTAGGGGTCTGTCACCAACATTTGCTTAAGGCAGTCTTGGGCATGACAACCCTGGTCATTTTTGGTGAAAGCATCATTCCGTAGCACATTGCCTTTTGAGAATTTTGAAACTAAGTTGGGAACGCAGCTCCACCTCAATGCTGAAAGGTGTGAAAATAAAGAACTGTTATGCACAGAGGTGGTGCCTATATGCGATTCCTCTCCATCATTTCCATGGGTGATTTGGAGCCACATGTCACCACTTGCCAGCACCACACACATCACACAAAGACACAAATGAATTTGAGGCAATACTGGGTAAATAATCAACACAACAAAGCTGAATGTACAAGGTAACCAAGGGTTTATTTCACAATATAAACTGCAACATTTGATACAAGCTACCCCCTAAAAAGGGAAAGCCAAAGTACAGGTGTGGTTTTTAACTTCACAGAGCTTCTGTCTGCTACACCACAAATTTGTCAGTTACACTAAACCCTAAACATCTTCGTTCTGTACACCAACCAATGCTAAAAGCACCAACACGTCGCTCAGAATTTAATTCCAGCCACTGAAACCAGACATACCGGTTATTGCTCAGATAAATAAAACTAGACTACAAAAAAAATGGGTGAGGTGTGGGAGAGATATTGGGAGGTGTGGAAAGAAACAAAATGGGAAAAAGTTTATTTTATGAAGATGCTGTAAGGAGAGCAGCAATTCAAGGGAGGACGTTCCAGCACCAGAGATTTGAGAGGAGTGGCTTGGTGAATCCCATGCTGAGGTATGAGTGGTAATGCTGTACATTAAAAGGTGCATGTATCAAAGACTCCAAATCACCGAAAACCCTGGCTGGAAAAACAGCATAACAGACCCCACCCTTACTGCCGCCACCACAAACTGTTCGTAAGAAAAATATACAAAATTGTCCAAAAAAGTCTGTCTTTTGTAAAGAGTTCTGAAAAATGTTCCCAAGAGGGTAGAAATAGCACCAATTGCAGTTTTGCAGTTGAACCTAGTCCTGTGGCTGTTATGAAGGGATTGAAGGAGGGGTGGGAGGTCAGGAGTGAGCAGGTAAGAAGGAAGGACACAATTACTAAAGTCCTGAATGGATTGCAAAATAAGTTCTATTTTCGATTCATAACACTGTTGGCTGTACACCGGATACAGACATAATCTTCCTTTTCTGCCATTTCTGAGGTAACGCCAACACAGACCTGATGAAACCATTGGTTGCAACTGCCGTCACACTGGACCCAATCTACCTAAAGTTAAAGATAAAAAAGAAAGGATCTCAGAATTATGGCAGATATGTTATCTTGAGTGCTTTTTTGGAAGTGAAAAGCCATATCTGTCAACATGCTGTTTGATTTGAAGTCCACAAAAGAATACGTTACTTACCTTAAGTAATGGTCTATCTTGTTGATACTCTGTAGGAAAATGGCTCCCTGTTGCAGTTACCCCCCAATTTTTGCCTGATATTGATGCTGACTTGACTGAGAAGTGTGCTGGGACCCTGCTAACCAGGCCCCAGTACCAGTGTTCTTTCACTAAAAATGTACCATTGTTTCCACAACTGGCACACCCCTGGCACACAGATAAGTCCCTTGTGAAATGTACCAGTGGTACCAAGGGCCCTGTGACCAGGGAAGGTTCCTAAGGGCAGCAGCATGTGTTGTGCCACCCTAAGGGTCCCCTCACCTAACACAGGCACAGTGCCATTGCAGATTGTGTGTGTTGGTGGGGAGAAAAAGGCAAAGTCGACATGGTATCCCCCTCAGGTTGCCATGCACACAAAATACTGCCTGTGGCATAGGTAAGTCACCCCTCTAGCAGGCCTTACAGCCCTAAGGCAGGGTGCACCATACCACAGGTGAGGGCATCGCTGCAGGAGCAATATGCCCCTACAGTGTGGCCATATTAAGTATATGGTCTGGGAGTTTGTTAAAAAGAACTCCACAGCTGCATAATGGCTACACTGAATACTGGGAAGTTTGGTATCAAACTTCTCAGAATAATAAACCCACACGGATGCCAGTGTTGGATTTATTAAAAAATGCACACAGAGGGCATCTTAGAGATGCCCCCTGTATTTTACCCAATCCTTCAGTGTAGGACTGACTGGTCTGTGCCAGCCTGCTGCTGAGAGCCGAGTTTCTGACCCACTGGGATGAGGGCCTTTGTGCCCTCTGAGGCCAGACACAAAGCCTGCTCTGGGTGGAGGAGGCTTCGTGTTACAATGCCCCAGGGCACTCCACCTAGTGCAGATGCCCGCCCCCTGGACACAGCCCACACGTTTGGCGGCAAGACCAGGGGAGCTAATGAGAAAAACAAGGAGTCGTCACCCACCAGTCAGGACAGCCCCTACGGTGTCCTGAACTGAGGTGAGCCCTGCCTTTAGAAATCCTCCATCTTAAATTTGGAAGATTCCCCCATTAGGATTAGGGATGTGCCCCCCTCCCCTCAGGGAGGAGGCACAAAGAGGGTGTAGCCACCCTCCAAGACAGTAGCCATTGGCTACTGCCCCCCAGACCTAAACACACCCCTAAATTTAGTATTTAGGGGCACCCAAGAACCCAGGAAATCAGATTCCTGCAACCTGAAACAAGAAGAAGGACTGCTGACCTGAAAGCCCTGCAGAGACGACAGACGACAACTGCTTTGGCCCTAGCCTTACTGGTCTGTCTCCTGACTCGAAGAAAACTGCAACGACGACACATCCAACAGGGACCAGCGACCTCTGAAGCCTCAGAGGACTGCCCTGAACCAAAGTACCAAGAAACTCCTGTGAGCAGCGGTTCTGCTCAATAACAGCAAGATCTTTTGCAACAAGGAAGCAACTTCTAAAGACTTCACTCTTCCCGCCGGAAGCGTGAGACTTCACCCTCAGCACCCGACGTCCCCGGCTCGAGCTCCAGACAACCAACACCACAGGGAGGACTCCTAGGTGACTTCGACCTCGTGAGTAGCCCAAGACGACCCCCGCAGTGACGCCTGCAGAGAGAATCCAGAGGCTCCCCCTGACCACGACTGCCTGTAACAAGGGACCCGACGCCTGGACCAAGCACTGCACCCGCAGCCCCCAGGACCAGAAGGAACCGAACTTCAGTGCAGGAGTGACCCCCCCCCAGGCGACCCTCTGCCTAGCCCAGGTGGCGGCTGGCACGAGAAGCCCCCTGTGCACTGCCTGCACCGCTAAAGTGACCCCCGGGTCCCTCCATTGTTTCCTATACAAAACCAGATGCCTGCTTTGCACACTGCACCCGGCTGCCCCTGTGCCGCTGAGGGTGTGTTTTGTGTGCCTACTTGTGTCCCCTCCAGTGCTCTACAGAACCCCCCCTGGCCTTCCCCCGAGGACGCGGGTACCTACCTGCTGGCAAAATGGAACCAGAGAACCCCTGTTCTCCATAGGCGTGTATGTGTTTTGGGCACCTCTTTGACCACTGCACCTGACCGGCCCTGAGCTGCTGGTGTGGTGGGCTGCCTATTCCCAGGAACTGAGACTTGTAAGGGTCTTACTTACCTCACAAACCAATCTTTACTTACCTCCCCAGGAACTGTTGATATTTGCAGTGTCCACTTTTAAAATAGCTCATTGCCATTTTAACAAAAACTGTATATGTTATTGCTCTAATTCAAAGTTTCTAACTTACCTGTGTGGAGTATCTTGCATTTTATGTATTTACTTCAAATCTTGAACTTGTGGTCCAAAAAATAAATTAAGAAAATATATTTTTCAATATATAACCTATTGGCCTGGAGTAAGTCTGAGTGTGTGTTCCTCATTTATTGCCTGTGTGTGTACAACAAATGCTTAACACTACCCTCTGATAAGCCTACTGCTCGACCACACTACCACAAAATAGAGCATTAGAATTATCTAATTTTGCCACTATCTTACCTCTAAGGGGAATCTTTGGACTCTGTGCACACTATATCTTACTTTGAGATAGTATATACAGAGCTGACTTCCTACAGTGTGATTCTGACATGTTTGACACCAAACATGCCTAGGCTCAGAGTTACCATTATGTAGCTGTGGCCAGTACAAGGATAAAATGGCTTCCCCGCCCTTACGAAGTCCAGTGCATTGGAACTGGAGTTCATAGCGGCAACTCTGCTCATGCAGGGGTGCCCTCACAAAGGAACCCGCGCCCTGCCCTCTGGGATAGGAAGGACTACCACAGGGGT
The DNA here is from genome assembly GCF_031143425.1 of Pleurodeles waltl. Classification (NCBI taxonomy): domain Eukaryota; kingdom Metazoa; phylum Chordata; class Amphibia; order Caudata; family Salamandridae; genus Pleurodeles; species Pleurodeles waltl. Next base: position 659,831,523 of record NC_090445.1, on the reverse strand, counting down.
GACTTACAGTGACCTGGTGTAGTGACCAGCAGTCAAAGGGTGCATATGCCCCTGTTCATGCAGGCTGCAATGGCAGGCCTACTGACAGTTTGCATTGTCTCCCAAGGGTGGCATAATACAAGCTGCAGCCCATGGGGGACCCCTGGTGTACTAATACCCTGGGGACTTAAGTACCATCTACTAGGGACTTACAGGGGTACGCCAGTATGCGAATTGTGGGGTGTAAAGGGAACCACAGTAACCAAATTTAGGGGAGAGAGGACAATCACTGGGGTCCTGGTTAGCAGGATCCCAGTAAAAACAGTCTAAGCATACTGATAGCGTGCAAAAAGCGGGGCTAACCATGCCAAAAAGAGGGTACTTTTCTACAAAGAGTTCAGAATAGACTGAGCCGAGGAATACCGGAGCGAGAGGAAGACACATCTGAACCAGATTGCGGAGAGAAAACAATTTAACAAAGGACTCTATGCCAATGCACAGTATCCTTAAGAGGAGTCACTCGTTCTTGTGACTCGAAAACTGCTGTCATTGTGCCTTCTCTGGGGGAGGCAAACAAATTTAACCTAGGCTCTCCATACTGCGGAGAGAGTCCCTGAGCCACCTCTGAGTGGAGACTCTATTTGTGATTCGATATACATCAACAGCCGAGTTTGTCCGCACTGGCGTTCAGAGAACCTGCTCGGTGTTCAATCACCAGGGTTGTCCCCTGCTGTTCCAGCCACGTCCAGAGATGCAGGGCCTCTTGAAAAAGGGTCCACGACCCGACCCCACCCCACCCAGTCTGTTGCAATACCACATGGTGGTGGTATTGTCCGTGAACACCTGTACTATCTTTCCCTTGAGAGAGGGAAAAAATGCTTTCAATGTCAACCGAATCACTCAGAGATCCAGCAAGTTGATGTGGAGTCCTGATTCAGCCAGAGAACAGAGTCCTCTGATCTCCATCTCTCCCAGATGGCCGCCCAATCCCAGGAGTTACACACCTGTCACTACTGTGAAATCTGGCTGGGAAAGGACAGATGTCTGCCTTTGACCCAATCGGGATTCTTTAGCCGCCACTGCACGTCTTTTGCAGTTCTCTCTGAGATATGGACCATGTGGGAGAGATTCCTCTGATGCTGTGCCCACTAGAACCTCAGGTACCACTGCAAAGCCGACATACGCCATCTTGCATGGTTCACTAGCAGGATGCAAGAGGCCATGAGGCCCATCAGCCTCAGTCATTCTCGCGTAAAATCCAGGACAGAGGCTGAAATCTCGGTATCACAGCCTGAATATCCTGGACTTGCTGCCCAGGAGGATAAGCCTGAAACTGCACTGTGTCCAGAGCTGCTCCTATTAAAGCGTCTGAGAAGGAGTCAAGTGTGACTTTGGTACATTTACAGTGATCACCAGCAAATGCCGGAGGTTTGCATGGTCTGGAGGTGGGAGACTACAGCCTGGGGAGATCATGCCTTCAACATCCACTTGTCGAGATAGGGTAAGACTGACACCCCTAAACTCCACAGATAAGCTGCAACCACCGCCATCACCTTGGTAAATACTGAGGGGCGCTGGTAAGGCCAAAAGGAAGCACAGTGAGTTAAAATTGTTTGTTGCCAACCTTGAACCATAGGTAACATCTGCGGCCAGGCAAGATGGGGACATCCAAATATGCATCCTGCAACTCCAACGCTACTATCCAGTCTCCTTAGTCTAGGGCAGACAAGACCTGGGCTAGAGTGAGCATCTTTAATTTCTCCTTTCTGAGGAAGAGATTGACAGTCAGAGATCTAGAATAGGACAAAGACCCATGTTCTTTTTGGGAATCAGAAAGTAGCGGCAATAACAATCACTGACGACTTCTGAGAATGGAACCCCCTCTAAAGCTGTCTTAGCCAAGAGAGCTGTAACTTCCTCGCAAAGGAAAGACAGATGATCCTCCATCAGCTGTTCTTGAGTTGGCGTTACAGGGTGAAGGGGAGTAGCCCCCCTGAATGTTCTGCAAGACCCATTTGCCCGATGTAATAGACAACCGATGTTGTGGATGATTTGGGGTGGAGGGTGTCTAAGACTTATAGCTAACAGGCCTACAGGGTCCGGGGTCGTAATGCACTGCGTCCAAGTCACCGCATAGCTTGGGGAGTGTGCGCAGGACGGAGGCTGGCAAAGGGTTAGTGCTGTGGCACAGCCACGAATGGCAGACTGGGGGAGAGGTGTCCCTGAGAGGACCAATGACCTAGCCGTGGCCTGCGAGTCTTTGAAGCGCTCTAGAGCCGAGTCTGCATTGAATCTGAAGAGACGTCTCTATGAAGGGAATGTCCATGAGGTTGGCCTGGACATCCCGAAAAGCCAGATGCTCAGCCAGGTGTGGTGCCTCAAAGCCACTGTTGACAAAACTATACACTGCCCAGCGAGTCAGTTGTGTCCAATTCACATCCGATGGTGAGCTTTGCTGCATCTCGCCCATCTTTTACTGCTTGGAACAAGACGGCCACTGCATCCTCCTGAACCTGTGGTAGCATTTGCACAACCTTATCCCATAGAATATGGAATAATGGCCCAAAAGGCATGTGGTGTTCACCAACCACAATGCTAGGCTGGTGGAAGATAACATTTTCTTTCCTAAGGTGTCCAACCTTTTGGACTCCCTATCCAGTGGGCTGCAGGGAACCGGCCATGGGAAGCAGAGGCTTTAAGTAAGCGGTGGGGTGTGGGGTTAGGAAACGAGGATCTCCCAGGGCAGGGCGATGGCGGCAGGCAATTGTCCCGTTTACAGAAGCCCCTGTGCTGGGCTTGAACCAAGTTCCCAGGAAGACAGTCAGTGCTTCACTAAGGGGCAATAGGGGTTCTGCTGAGGAAGCCCCAGGCTGAAGCACTGCCATCAAGAGATTCGTTTTGATTGTTGCAGAGGGAAGTTCAAGGTCAAGGACCTCCATTGTCTCTTCTCCACAACTGCATAAGATTCTCCCTCCTCCGTAGCCACGGTGGGGGACACAGAACATCTGTCCACTGGCATCTCCTAGTTCCTCATACCAGTCCAAATTATCACTAGGGGTGTGTAACTGGTATTCCAAAGAGTCCAGTGACCCCCCCCCCTTTCCACTCTTCCCACATGCCTGGTGTTCCGAAAAATGCTCAGGCCACCGGGCCCAGTCAGCACCAGAATGAGCATTGAGGGGCACCGTTCCGACTCAGTCATTGGGGATAAGAATGGGGCTGGTGCAGTCAGTGGGTGCTGACGGTGCTGGGAGCATCAGTGCTGGGATCGGAATAGGAGAACGTTGGGTTGGGATAACCAGCACAATCCGGATCCATGAGACCTCATCGGAGCAAAGGCCGGAGCTGTTAGAGTGGATCCTGATGGGGTCTCTTCTGACCATGCAGGGCCCTATGGTGCTCCGGTAGGGATGGCTCGCTCAAATACGCGGTGCATGGCCTCATAAAATTCCTTAAGCTGAGCAGGGTTAGGCTCTGGCTCCCGGAAACTAGTCGTACCTGGCAACAGCTCTGCAAAACCGTGCAAGGAAAGCTGATGTTCCTCACTCTTGGCGTCAGCTGACGGACAAGGTTAATTCAAAGACCATTTAGACTTTTTTCTTCTTGTGTGTCTGACCTGAGTGTCCAGAGAAGCTTGAGTAAGAGGAAGAGGACTTGGAGCTCTTGGAGTGGTACCCTGAACTTCTTCTCGGTCGGGACTGAGACTTCCTGGGAGTTGCGCTAAGTGGAGTCGACAGCTGGTCCGCAAGCAGCCTCAGGGACCACTCCCACAAAGCTTTTGGTGCCATGACCCTGCAGTCCAAGCACAACTTCGAGTTGTGGTCGCACTTGAGACACAATAAGCACACCAAGTGCAGGTCCGTTATCAACATGGTCCGTGACAGGGGCCACGCTGCTTAAACCCTACCTTCCTTGATGACATTATGGACACGCCACAAAAAATATTTAAAAAATGTTGAAAATCACCAGTCAAAAAGAGACAGATGGGTAGCTCTTCTCCAGATCAGAGCGAACAGGCGCAGAAAGGAAAGAACCAACATCCCCACGCCCGGTTAGCACCTGTAAAGGTGACCGCAATGTCATATATGGCTCCAACATTGCTGCCACACGGAGCCAAGTTAAGCCATCAGGCAGCGCGCAGAGGTACTCCTCACGCAAACATCTTTCAGATCCAGTCGGTCGCCTGGGAAATTTAAAGGTAAGGAATCTGCAGCTAGAAGTTTCTATCAGATGAGAGCATTTTGGATGTCATTTGTGATACTTCTGGTGTTTGCCTGAACTCTGCACAGTGTCAGGGGGATGGCTCCGGCTCTCGTTAATTGTGGGGGGGGGGGGGGGGGGGGGGGTATCAGGGGGGACCTTGCCCTATATTTACCTTAATCCCCAAAAACAGTCCTGTAAGTCATTGCTAAGTGCCTGATTGCAGTATATGTACCTTTTCCCACAGGTTATTAGGACACCTGATGCTCAAACGCACTTCTGTACCGGGATGCCCCAGTTCGAGATGCCTTGGACCTCACCCTATACTTACCTTGACTCCAGAAGATTGAAGATTGGTCCTGTAAGTTGCTGTAAACTACCTGTATGCATAATAAGCCTTTCCTCCATAGGATAACATTACCGCTTCAGAAATTGCACTTAGTTTTGATTTTTCAAACCTGTAAAAATTCATAACTCGAATCATACTTACCTGATCGTGATGAACTTGTTGCCTAAAATTACATAAAGATAAGTGTTATTTTTATAAATTGGTGTGGATCTCCTTGATATGAGAGTATCATTTATTGACTGTGTGCATAGCAAATGTCTAACACTCCCCTCTGATAAGCCTTTAGCTGCTCGACCACACTACCACCTAAGAGAGCACCTTGGGATTGCTAGAGCAAGCCCCTGTCTACTAGTAAGGGAACCCTTGGAACAGAATACCTCATTGTGGTATATTATATAAAGAGCCAGCTTCCTACACCTTTTACTTAAAGAAGGTAGTGGATTCAGATGTATCTTCTGTCAATGATATTGCTTCAGACAGCTGCACTGAACTAGTCAGTGGGATATTCATTGATGGTATAAGGAAATGCCTCCTTGGTATGGTTACCCCCTGACTTTTTGCCTTTGCCGATACCAAGTTATTTGAAATTGTGCTGAGGCCTGCTACCCAGGCCCCAGCACCAGTGTTTTCCCTAAACTGTACTTTTGTCTCCCCAATTGGCACACCCTGGCATCCAGGTAAGTCCCTTGTAACTGGTACCCCTGGTACCAAGGGCCCTGATGCCAGGGAAGATCTCTAAGGGCTGCAGCATGTCTTACGCCACCCTGGGGATCTCTCACTCAGCACATGCACACTGCTTGCCAGCTTGTGTGTGCTGGTGGGGAGAAAATGACGAAGTCAACATGGCACTCCCCTCAGAATGCCATGCCAACCTCACACTGCCTATGGCATAGATAAGTCACCCCTCTAGCAGGCCTTACAGCCCTAGGGCAGGGTGCACTATACCACAGGTGAGGGCATAGGTGCAGGAGCACTATGCCCCTACAGTGTCTAAGCAAAACCTTAGACATTGTTTTGATTGAAACCTATGTGTTTTGGGCACCACTTTGACCTCTGCACCTGAACGGCCTGAGCTGCTGGTTTGGTAACTTTGGGGTTGCCTTGAACCCCCAACGGTGGGCTACCTTGGACCCAACTTTGAACCCTGTAAGTGCTTTACTTACCTGTGAACTTAACAAATACTTACCTCCCCCAGGAACTGTTGATTTTTGCACTGTGTCCATTTTTACAATAGCTTATTGCCATTTTTGCCAAAACTGTACATGCTATTGTGATGATTCAAAGTTCCTAAGATACCTGAGTGAAATACCTTTCATTAAAAGGATTGTTTGTAAATCTTGAACCTGTGGTTCTTAAAATAAACTAAGAAATGAAAATGTCACTTACCCAGTGTACATCTGTTCGTGGCATTAGTCGCTGCAGATTCACATGCTGTGCATAGTCCGCCGTCTGGTGTTGGGTCGGAGTGTTACAAGTTGTTTTTCTTCGAAGAAGTCTTTTCGAGTCACGAGACCGAGGGACTCCTCCTCCTTTGTTTCCATTGCGCATGGGCGTCGACTCCATCTTCGATTGTTTTCCCCGCAGAGGGTGAGGTAGGAGTTGTGTATGTTAGTAATAGTGCCCATGCAATGGAATGAATAAGTATGTACAAAATAAAGTTTAAGTAATATATTTACAAATGTACAAATGTTGAAGATTACTTCCAAACGGCTACAGGCTCCCTGGGAGGCGGGTGGGCGCATGTGAATCTGCAGCGACTAATGCCACGAACAGATGTACACTGGGTAAGTGACATTTTCAGTTCGGTGGCATGTGTAGCTGCAGATACACATGCTGTGCATAGACTAGTAAGCAGTTATCTCCCCAAAAGCGGTGGCTCAGCCTGTAGGAGTGGAAGTAGTTTGAAATAAAGTTCTTAGTACGGCTTGACCTACTGTGGCTTGTTGTGCGGATAGCACGTCTACACAGTAGTGCTTAGTAAATGTGTGAGGCGTAGACCATGTGGCTGCCTTACATATTTCGTTCATTGGAATATTTCCTAGGAAGGCCAAGGTAGCGCCTTTCTTTCTGGTTGAGTGTGCCTTTGGTGTAATGGGCAGCTCTCTCTTTGCTTTAAGGTAGCAGGTTTGGATACACTTAACTATCCATCTGGCTATACCCTGTTTTGATATTGGGTTTCCTGTATGAGGTTTTTGAAATGCAATAAACAGTTGTTTTGTTTTCCTAATTAGTTTTGTTCTGTCAATGTAGTACATTAGTGCTCTTCTGATGTCTAATGTATGTAGTGCCCTTTCAGCTACTGAGTCTGGCTGTGGAAAGAACACTGGTAGTTCTACTGTTTGATTTAAGTGGAACGGTGAAATAACTTTTGGTAAAAATTTAGGATTGGTTCTTAGAACTACCTTATTTTTGTGTATTTGAATAAAAGGTTCCTGTATAGTAAACGCTTGAATTTCGCTTACTCTTCTTAGAGATGTAATGGCAATGAGAAATGCAACCTTCCACGTTAAGAATTGCATTTCGCAAGAATGCATGGGTTCGAAAGGTGGACCCATGAGTCTTGTTAAGACGATGTTGAGGTTCCATGAAGGAACAGGTGGTGTTCTTGGTGGTATAATTCTTTTTAGGCCTTCCATAAATGCTTTAATGACAGGTATCCTAAATAGTGAAGTTGAATGGGTAATCTGCAGGTATGCAGAAATTGCTGCGAGGTGTATCTTTATGGAAGAGAAGGCCAGATTTGATTTCTGCAAATGTAGTAAGTATCCTACTACATCCTTTGGAGATGCATGTAATGGATGAACTTGATTACTATGGCAGTAGCAAACAAATCTTTTCCATTTACTTGCATAGCAGTGTCTAGTGGATGGCCTTCTAGCCTGTTTTATGACCTCCATACATTCTTGGGTGAGGTTTAAATGTCCGAATTCTAGGATCTCAGGAGCCAGATTGCTAGATTCAGCGGTGCTGGGTTTGGATGCCTGATCTGTTGTTTGTGTTGTGTTAGCAGATCTGGCCTGTTGGGTAGCTTGACATGGGGTACTACTGACAGGTCTAGTAGTGTTGTGTACCAGGGTTGTCTTGCCCATGTTGGTGCTATTAGTATGAGTTTGAGTTTGTTTTGACTCAATTTGTTTACTAGATATGGAAGGAGAGGGAGATGGGGAAAAGCGTATGCAAATATCCCTGACCAATTCATCCATAGAGCATTGCCTTGAGACTGCCTGTGTGGGTACCTGGATGCGAAGTTTTGGCATTTTGCGTTCTCCTTTGTTGCAAATAGGTCTATTTGAGGTGTTCCCCAAATGTGGAAGTAAGTGTTTAGAATTTGGGGGTGAATCTCCCATTCGTGGACTTGTTGGTGATCTCGAGAGAGGTTGTCTGCTAGTTGATTCTGGATCCCTGGAATAAACTGTGCTATTAGGCGAATGTGGTTGTGAATCGCCCATTGCCATATCTTTTGTGCCAGGAGGCACAGCTGTGTCGAGTGTGTTCACCCCTGTTTGTTTAGATAATACATTGTTGTCATGTTGTCTGTTTTGACAAGAATGTATTTGTGGGTTATGATGGGTTGAAATGCTTTCAACGCTAGGAATACTGCTAACAATTCGAGGTGATTTATATGCAACTTCGTTTGATGTACGTCCCATTGTCCTTGGATGCTGTGTTGATTGAGGTGTGCTCCCCACCCTGTCATGGAAGCATCTGTTGTTATCACGTATTGTGGCACTGGGTCTTGGAAAGGCCGCCCTTTGTTTAAATTTATACTGTTCCACCATAGAAGCGAGATGTATGTTTGGCGGTCTATCAACACCAGATCTAGAAGGTGACCCTGTGCCTGTGACCATTGCGATGCTAGGCACTGTTGTAAGGGCCTCATGTGCAGTCTTGCGTTTGGGACAATGGCTATGTATGAAGACATCATGCCTAGGAGTTTTAATACCATCTTTGCATGTATTTTTTGTGTTGGATACATGGCTTGTATAACCTTGTAAAAATTTTGAACCCTTTGTGGACTTGGAGTGGCTATCCCCTTTGTTGTGTCGATTGTCGCTCCTAAGTATTGCTGTGTTTTGCACGGCAGAATGTGTGATTTTGCATAGTTGATGGAGAAACCGGGTTTGTATGACATACTCTGTGTGGTGTGAACACTTTGTTAGGGAGTTGGTTTTGATTAGCCAATCGTCTAGGTAGGGGAACACGTGTATTTGCTGCCTTCTGATATGTGCAGCTACTACTGCTAGGCATTTTGTAAATACTCTTGGTGCGGTTGTTATACCGAACGGCAACACTTTGAATTGGTAGTGTATTCCCTTGAATACGAACCTTAGGTATTTCCTGTGCGAGGGATGTATCGGTATGTGGAAATACGCGTCCTTTAGATCTAAGGTTGTCATATAGTCTTGTTGTTTTAGCAGTGGTAATACGTCTTGTAGCGTGACCATGTGAAAGTGTTCCGATTTGATGTAGATGTTTAGTGTTCTGAGATCTAAGATTGGTCTCAGTGTTTTGTCTTTTTTTGGTATTAGAAAGTACAGTGAGTAAACTCCTGTGTTCCTTTGTGTACGTGGTACAAGTTCTATTGCGTCCTTTTGCAGTAATGCCTGAACTTCTAATTCCAGAAGGTCTAAATGCTGTTTTGACATGTTTTGTGTTTTTGGTGGGACATTTGGAGGCATTTGGAGAAATTCTATGCAATAACCATGTTGGATAATTGCTAAGACCCAAGTGTCTGTTGTTATTTCCTCCCAAGCTTTGTAAAATTGGCTTAGTCTTCCCCCCACTGGTGTTGTGTGAAGGGGTTGAATGACTTGTGAGTCACTGTTTGGTTGTAGGGGTTTTGGGACCTTGAAATTTTCCCCGGTTTCTAGGGAATTGTCCCCCTCTGTACTGGCCCCGAAAGCCTCCCCTTTGGTACTGTCCCTGGTAGGTAGACGGTGTTGATTGTGAGGTGCTGGCTTGTGTGGCTTGACCCCGAAACCCCCCTCTGAAGGGTGTTCTGCGAAATGTGCCAAAAGTGCCTCTGCCCTGCGGGGAATAGAGTGCGCCCATGGCCTTGGCTGTGTCAGTATCCTTTTTCAATTTCTCAATCGCCGTGTCCACATCGGGTCTAAACAATTGTTGTTCGTTGAACGGCATATTGAGCACTGCCTGTTGTATCTCGGGTTTAAACCCGGATGTGCGCAACCATGCGTGCCGTCTTATGGTTACCGCGGTATTTATTGTTCTTGCAGCTGTATCTGCTGCATCCATAGAGGAGCGTATTTGGTTATTAGAGATATTTTGTCCCTCCTCAACTACTTGTTTTGCCCGTTTCTGTAATTCTTTGGGTAGATGCTCGATGAGATGCTGCATCTCATCCTAATGGGCTCTGTCATATCGCGCTAGGAGCGCCTGAGAGTTCACGATGCGCCACTGGTTTGCAGCTTGTACAGCAACCCTTTTTCCAGCTGCGTCGAACTTGCGGCTCTCTTTGTCCGGAGGTGGGGCGTCGCCTGATTTGTGCGAGTTGGCTCTCTTGCGAGCTGCCCCTACTACAACTGAATCTGGTGGCAGTTGTGATGTGATAAAAGCAGGGTCTGTGGGCGGTGCTTTATATTTTTTCTCTACCCGTGGAGTTATCGCTCTGCTTTTGACAGGATCTTTAAAGATCTGTTTTGCGTGCCTTAGCATTCCCGGGAGCATAGGCAGGCTTTGATAGGTGCTATGGGTGGAGGAGAGGGTGTTGAAAAGGAAGTCATCCTCGACAGGTTCTGAGTGTAACGACACGTTATGGAACTCTGCTGCCCTAGCTACCACCTGTGCATACGCTGTGCTGTTCTCGGGTGGTGAGGGCTTGGTAGGGTACGACTCAGGACTATTGTCTGATACTGGGGCGTCATATAGGTCCCAAGCGTCCTGGTCATCTTGGCTCATGGTGGTATGAGCTGGTGAATGTGACGGGGTTTGTGCCGGTGATGTATGAGTTACAGGTGGAGGAGAGGGTGGTGGAGTTACTTTCTTCACCACTTTTGCTTGTGGTGTTTATTCTTGTGTTTGGAACTCGAGTCTCCTTTTCCTCCTGATTGGGGGAAGAGTGCTGATCTTCCCTGTCCCACTCTGTATGAAGATCCGCTTCTGGGTGTGGTCTACGTCAGTGGATTGTAACTCTTCTCCAAATCTGTGTTTGCGCTTTTGAGAGGACAGTGATTGTTCCTCTGAATACGAGCTGGCAGTCGGTTCGGTTGCAGGGCGTTTTGGCACCGAAACTGTGTCTTTGCTTGTTTTCGGCTCCGAGGAGAATTTTCTCTTTTTTGTAGTCGAGCTTTCTCGGCGTCGATCATCCTCGGTGCCGCTGTCTCTGCGTCTAGCAGCTTCGGTTCCGCTGTCTCGGCGTCTACCCTTTTCGGCAGCACTTTCTCGGTCCCGAGATTGCTGCGTGCCTGTGGCTTGACCCGAGTCGGACGATCTCGGCACCTGTTCGCCCTTTTTCGGTGCCGATGGACGGTCACCTATTTTATGGGTTGAGCCATGGCCTGTTGGCAGTGGCGTCCCCTGGGCCTTGTCTGTTTTCCCGTGTGGTGCTTGTTTCGACGTCTTACTCACGGTTTCTTCGACGTCGAACTCCTCCGAGTCCGATTCATGGATGGAGAAGGCTTCCTCTTCTTCTCCTTGTTCCTCGAACCCACGTTGTCCTGTCGGCGTGGACGCCATTTGCAACCTTCTGGCTCTTCGGTCACGGAGCGTCTTTCGGGACCGGAACGCACGACAGGCCTCACACGTCTCTTCCTTGTGCTCGGGCGACAGGCACAAGTTACAGACCAAATGTTGGTCTGTATACGGATATTTGCTGTGGCATTTAGGACAGAATCGGAACGGGGTCCGTTCCATCGGTGTCGATGTTACACGCTGTCGGGCCGACCAGGCCCCGACGGGGGGTCGAAGTTACCCCGAAGGGCTACCGGAGCTCTTCACGATTCGGTGTCGATTCTATCTAACCCGATACCGAACAAAACAATACCGACGTAGTTTTCCGAAGTTTTGACTATTTTCCGTCCCGAAACCCGGAGCGAAAAGGAACACGTCCGAACCCGATGGCGGAAAAAAAACAATCGAAGATGGAGTCGACGCCCATGCGCAATGGAAACAAAGGAGGAGGAGTCCCTCGGTGTCGTGACTCAAAAAGACTTCTTCGAAGAAAAACAACTTGTAACACTCCGACCCAACACCAGACGGCGGACTATGCACAGCATGTGTATCTGCAGCTACACATGCCACCAAACATATATTTTTCTATATAAAAACCTATCGGCCTGGAAAAGTGCGTGTTCCTCATTTATTGCCTGTGTGTGTACAACAAATGCTTAACACTACCCTCTGATAAGCCTACTGCTCGACCACACTACCACAAAATAGAGCATTAGAATGATCTCTTTTTGCCACTATCTTACTGTAGGAAGTTGGCTCTGTATGCACTATTTCAAAGTAAGGAGTAGTATGCACAGAGTCCAAGGGTTTCCCTTAGAGGTAAGATAGTGGAAAAAAGAGATAATAATAATGCTCTATTTTGTGGTAGTGTGGTCGAGCAGTAGGCTTATCAAAGGAGTACTGTTAAGCATTTGTTGTACATACACAAGCAATAAATGAGGAACACACACTCAGAGACAATTCCAGGCCAATAGGTTTTTGTATAGAAAAATATCTTTTCTTAGTTTATTTTAAGAACCACAGGTTCAAGATTTACATGTAATACTTCAAATGAAAGGTATTGCAGGTAGGTACTTTAGGAACTTTGAATTAGCAAAATAGCATATACAGTTTTCACATAAATCACATATAACTATTTTAAAACTAGACAGTGCAATTTTCAACAGTTCCTGGGGGAGGTAAGTATTGGTTAGTTTTGCAGGTAAGTAAACCACCTACAGGGTTCAAAGTTGGGTCCAAGGTAGCCCACCGTTGGGTGTTCAGGGCAACCCCAAAGTTACCACACCAGCAGCTCAGGGCCGGTCAGGTGCAGAGGTCAAAGTGGTGCCCAAAACACATAGGCTTCAATGGAGAAGGGGGTGCCCCGGTTCCAGTCTGCCAACAGGTAAGTACCCGCGTCTTTGGAGGGCAGACCAGGGGGGTGTTTTGTGGGGCACCGGGGGGGACACCAGTCAGCACAGAAAGTACGCCCTCAGCGGCACAGGGGTGGCCGGGTGCAGAGTGCAAACAGGCGTCAGGTCCGCAATAGGTTTCAATGGGAGACCCAGGGGTCCCTTCAGCGATGCAGGCAAGGGGGGGCTCCTCAGGGTAGCCACCACCTGGGCTAGGAAGAGGGCCGCCTGGGGGTCGCTCCTGCACTGGAGGTCAAATCCTTCAGGTCCTGGGGGCAGCGGGTGCAGTGGGTTTACCAGGCGTTGGGTTCTTAGAAGCAGGCAGTCGCGGTCAGGGGGAGCCTCGGGATTCCCTCTGCAGGCATCGCTGTGGGGGCTCAGGGGGGTCAACTCTGGCTACTCACGGTCTCGCAGTCGCCGGGGAGTCCTCCCTGAAGTGATTGTTCTCCACAAGTCGAGCCGGAGGCGTCGGGTGCAGAGTGTCAAGTCTCACGCTTCCGGCAGGAAATGCAAGTTGTTTCAAAGTAGCAAAGTCGCAGTTCTTGGGTGAACAGAGCCGCTGTCCTCAGGAGTTCTTGGTCCTTCTAGATGCAGGGCCGTCCTCTGAGGATTCAGAGGTCGCTGGTCCCTGTGGAAAGTGTAGCTGGAGCAGTGTCTTTAGAAGTGGGGAGACAGGCTGGTAGAGCTGGGGCCAAAGCAGTTGGTGTCTCGGTCTTCTCTGCAGGGTTTTTCAGCTTAGCAGTCCTCTTCTTCTTAGGTTGCAGGAATCTGAGTTCCTAGGTTCTGGGGAGCCCTTAAATACTGAATTTAAGGGTGTGTTTAGGTCTGGGGGGTTAGTAGCCAATGGCTACTAGCCCTGAGGGTAGGTACACCCTCTTTGTGCCTCCTCCCTGAGGGGAGGGGGGCACATCCCTAATCCTATTGGGGAAATCCTCCATCTGCAAGATGGAGGATTTCTAAAAGTTAGAGTCACTTCAGCTCAGGACACCTTAGGGGCTGTCCTGACTGGCCAGTGACGACTCCTTGTTTTTCTCATTATCTCTCCTGGACTTGCCACCAAAAGTGGGGGCTGTGTCCAGGGGGCGGACATCTCCACTAGCTGGAGTGCCCTGGGGCATTGTAACACCAAGCCTGAGCCTTTGAAGCTCACTGCTAGGTGTTACAGTTCCTGCAGGGGGGAGGTGTGAAGCACCTCCACCCAGAGCAGGCTTTTGTTTCTGTCCTCAGAGAGCACAAAGGCCCTCACCACATGGGGTCAGAAACTCGTCTCTCAGCAGCAGGTTGGCACAGACCAGTCAGTCCTGCACTGAACAATTGGGTAAAATACAGGGGGGCATCTCTAAGATGCCCTCTGTGTGCATTTTTTAATAAATCCAACACTGGCATCAGTGTGGGTTTATTATTCTGAGAAGTTTGATACCAAACTTCCCAGTATTCAGTGTAGCCATTATGGAGCTGTGGAGTTTGTTTTTGACAAACTCCCAGACCATATACTTAATATGGCCACACTGTACTTACAATGTCTAAGAATAGACTTAGACACTGTAGGGGCATATTGCTCATGCAGCTATGCCCTCACCTGTGGTATAGTGCACCCAGCCTTAGGGCTGGAAGGCCTGCTAGAGGGGTGACTTACCTATGCCACAGGCAGCATTTTGTGTGCATGGCATCCTGAGGGGGATGCCATGTTGACTTTGCCTTTTCCTCCCCACCAACACACACAATCTGCAATGGTAGTGTGCATGTGTTAGGTGAGGGGTCCCTTAAGGTGGCACAACATATGCTGCAGCCCTTAGGGACCTTCCCTGGTCACAGGGCCCTTGGTACCACTGGTACCTTTTACAAGGGACTTATCTGTGTGCCAGGGGTGTGCCAATTGTGGAACAATGGTACATTTTAGGTGAAAGAACACTGGTGCTGGGGCCTGGTTAGCAGGGTCCCAGCGCACTTCTTAGTCAAGTCAGCATCAGTATGAGGCAAAATGTGGGGGGTAATTGCAACAGGGAGCCATTTCCTTACACTTACCTCTAAGGGGAACCCTTGGACTCTGTGCATGCTATTTCTTACTTTTAAATAGTACATACAGAGCCAACTTCCTACAGATGGGCTCATCCATGCGGCTGTCATTGTCATTGTGGATCTTGGTAATATAGATGTTGCTGCCATCTTTATGTTTTTGTCCAACACTTGCTTCATCAGTGACTGGTCTGACAACATGTTTTCCTTCTCTGAAGAGGAATCCCTTAGTGGAGCATTTTTAGATTTTTCAATTTCCCAATACTTTTTTAGGTGCTTGGTCTTAAAGCATGTTCTGAAGGGGCTCCTTAAAGGAGTCTTTCTTCATGTCTTGCCCTTCTCTCTAGAGGAGATGCTATTCCCACTTTCATAGCCAGATGGAGACTTTTTTCTGCAACCATAGGAGACATCAGGCTTCTCTATCCTATGTTTGAGCTGAAGAAGGCTTATGGTAAGAACGAAGGAAACGTAAGCATTCTTTATACGGATCCTCAGAATATTATCTGAGTTTTCCACAAGATCTAAAAGGACTAATAAGGTTTTTCTTAGATCTCTGACTTTTTTTGTCAGAGTTAGGCAGCCAAGATGAAATTCAGTTATAGGACAAAAGTTGAAAGACACCAACTAGAACACTGAAGAGCTGAGCAAGGCTCAGTGAGACTCCCTTTCACAGGACACGCATTAAGAAATCTGAAGTATGAAGACCCTTGAGGGCAAGTGTTTCAGGAGCTGAATGGGTCAAGTTTGTTTCTCACTAAAACAATGTGAACTGGTTAACAATGTCACTTGCTTTACTGTATAATGTTTTCTTTGCACTACTTGTTTAATTGCCATAGGGTCCCAACTCGAAGGCGGGGAAGATTCAAGCATATGAATCTATGAAAGATTCAGTACTGGACATCTACAAATCATCTACAAAGAGACGGCTTATGATGGGTCAAAGTTTTTGGATAATCATATGATAAAATGTATTTTATGAATGGTACCTTAGATACCTTAAGTCTTTTTTGTGTTAGCATATCTTACACAAATGACAATGCAAATGATGAGAACCTTATATGTACCCACATTTTTCTATAATAATTCATGCAGATTTTAATCATTTTAATCCTACCTATCTTAAAATGAAAACTGGCAGATACAAAACTAGAAGAGTTGAACGAATGTCTGGCATATGAAGCCACCGGTTTAGCTTAAAGGGGCGGATCCTCGACGTGGGCGGAGGAGCATCACCCCACCAACAAAATGCCCCCATAACAAAAAAATTAAATGGTAATAAACTTTGTGTATTACCATTTTATTTTTCAAAGCCCCATCCTGAAGCGTGTGCCAGGATGGGGCGTGGCAATTGCTGCCAAGTGGCAGCAGGGAGCTGTGCACATGTTTAAAGTATGCATGTCCTTTTGGCCGGCCATCTTGTGACGCCTTAAGACAACTGGGTTAGAGAAGACACAGGCCGCCAGCGCTGATAGAGCCCGCTCCCACCAATCCCGACGCACATGAAACCAGCATCAGGATTGGTTTGTGCAGTTTCCTGGTTCCTGTGACATCAAGCATCGAAGCTGTGAGAGACAATGCAAGAAGATCTTCACAAGGTAGGTGCCGTTTTTCTTTCTTTTTTTTTTTTTTTTTACTTTTTATTGTATGTCCCTCCTCCCCCCCACCCCCAGTTGTAAACAGGAGCTGGCTGGCACTGCTAGCTTAAGCAGATGTACAAGTTACGTACCTTCGGTAACGAAATATCTGGTAGAGACATATTCTAGTTGCAGATTCCTTACCTTAGAATTTTCTCCCAGGCGTCAGACTGGATCCGGAGATTTTTCTTCGAGCAATACCCTTGCGCGTCAGTAGGTGGCGTTGGTCGACTCTGCAAGCGTCGCAGTCGCCTTGATGACATCGGGAGTAGTACATAGATGCCGCCCTCGCGCAGTGATGTCAGTTTCTTTTAACGACTTTCCACGCCAGAGCGCAGAGTCGCTAAGAACACTGAGCTTGGTGCGCCAGAGCTAAGAACCTGAAAGAGGGAATTCTTGTCTCTAGAAATCAGTTCGCAAGCGGGGAGGATGGGTGGACTGTAAGGAATCTGCAACTAGAATATGTCTCTACCAGATATTTCGTTACAGAAGGTAAGTAACTTGTACATCTGATAGAGAGTTCTAGTTGCAGATTCCTTACCTTAGAATAGATACCCAAGCAATGCCATCCTCGGTGGTGGGCTGCAAACCAAGATCATACTAGAAAGTCCGAACGACCAAAGTAGCCGTCCAGACGGACCTGACTATCCAGGCAGTAATGCTTAGCAAATGTGTACAGGGATGCTCACGTAGCTGCCTGACAGATATCCAGGACAGGAAATCCGCATGCTAACGCAGTGGATGCAGCAGTTGCTCTGGTAGAATGAGCCCGCAAGCCTTCAGGAGGTTGCTTTTTTGCCAAAGCGTAGCACATTTTGATGCAAAGAAGCACCCATCAAGAGATGGTACGCTTTTGCACTGCCTTCCCTTTCTTCGCACCCACATAGCCAACAAAGAGTTGATCATCCACCCGGAAATCTTTTGTACGATTGAGGTAGAACGCCAACGCTCTTTTTGGGTCCAGACGGTGGAGTCTCTCCTTCTCATGGGAAGGATGTGGGGGTGCGTAGAAGGTAGGTAAAGTGATGGACTGGCCTACATGAAATGGTGTAACCACCTTAGGAAGGAAGCTCTAGTGCGTAGCACCACATTGTCCGGGTGTACAGACAAGTATGGAGGCTTTGAAGAAAGGGCCTGAAGCTCACTCACCCTGCGAGCAGAGGTGATAGCGATGAGAAAGACAGTTTTGAATACAAGGAGCCGCAAGGAACAATTATGCATTGGCTCAAAGGGGGTACATATTGAGTAAGTACAAGATTAAGATCCCACTGAGGCATGATGAAGGGAGTGGGAGGAAATAAGTGGGTGAGCCCTTTTAAGAACCTACTTACAAGAGGAGATTTAAAGAGTGAGGGCTGATCAAGAAGCCTAAGAAAGGCAGAAATGGCAGACAAATACCACTTAAGGGTGCCCAATGCAGAGCCCTGCTGGGCTAAAGAAAGAATGAACAGAAGAACCTCTAAAAGAGGGGCAGAAAGAGGGTCAACAGATTTGTTGGTACACCATGGCAAATTTATTCCGACAGGCGTATACAGTTTTAGTCGATGGACGTCTGGGTGCCAAGATAACATTACAGACTTCGGGTGGAAGGGCAAATGCTGTCAACTGTTGCCGCTCAATCTCCATGCATGAAGGCAGAGGTTGGACAGGTCCGGGTGGAGGACCGTCCCCTGCTGCTGCGACAGAAGATCTGCCCGAAGAGGCAGTGAGTGGAGGATCGATGGACATGCTCAATAGCTCTGGATACCACACTCTTCAAGCCCAGTCCGGAGCCACCAAGATAACTTGGGCCCGGTCGTACTTGATTTTCTTGAAAACTCTGGGCAGAACAGGGATAGGCGGGAAGGAGGACGGAGTTCCACTCAAGATGAAAAGCTTCTCCGAGCGAGTGCCGCCTTGGAAACTCCAATGCGCAAAATAGCTGACATTGAGCGTTCTCTACAGAGGCGACCAGATCTAACCAAGGCTCTCCCCACTTGAGAAAGACTTTGAACCACCTCTGGATGGAGACTCCATTTGTGATCGACAGTGCGTCGGCGGCTGGGTTTGTCTGCTCTGGCGTTGAGAGCCCACCAGATGTTGAACCATCAGGGTAATGCCCTGATGTTCCAGCCATGTCCAGAGGCGTAGTGCCTCCTGACAAAGGGTCCAGGACCGTACCCCGCCTTGTTTGTTGGAGTACCACATGGCGGTAGTGTTGTCCATGAACACCTGCATTACTTTCCCTTTGAGAGAGGGAAGGAATGCCTTCAACGCAAGCCTGATCGCCCGGAGCTCCAGCATATTTATGTGGAGTCCCTACTCCGCCAGAGACCTCTGAACTCCGCCCCTCCCATGTGGCCGCCCCACCCCAGAAGTGACACATCTGTCACTATAGAGATCTGGGTGGGGAAGGGAGAGGGATCTGCCGTTGACCCAATCAGGATTCGAAAGCCACCACTGCAGGTCTTTCACAGTCCCCTCCGAGATCTGGACCATGTCCGAGAGATTCCCCTGATGCTGCGCCCACTGGAACTTCAAGCCCCACTGCAGAGCCAGCATAAGTGTCCTGCAAGTCCAGCGCTACCATCCAGTCTCCTGGGTCCAAGGCAGACAGAACCTGAGCCAGGGTGAGCATTTTGAACCTCTCCTTCTTGAGGAAGTAGTTCAGGTCCCGAAGTTCTAGGATAGGACGCAAGCCTTTGTCCTTCTTTGGTATAAGAAAGTAGCGGGAAAAACAACCACAACCTACTTCTGGCACAGGGACCCTTTCTATAGCCCCCTTGGGGAACCCTTGGACTCTGTGCACACTATTTCTTACTTTGAAATAGTATATACAGAGCCAACTTCCTACAGTAGCTCAAGGCCAAGGACCTCAGCCGCCGTACTAACTACCATACTATAGGTAGCTCCCTCCGGCGTAGCCACGGTAGGAGGAGACAACATGCCAGCGTCAGGAGAAGTATCCAGACCACTGGCTTCGCCCAAGTCCTGTGCCCAGTCCATAATAGGGTCATCCTGGTATTCATAAGGGTCCAGGGATCCCTCCAATTCCTCCCCGTATTCGTACCCATAGGAAAATGGGTCTGAATCCGACCTCTGGCGAATAGGGCCCACCGAAGCTGATGGCGGCGTTGGCCTACCCCGCTCCGACTGAGTCGTCAGCTATGAGAATTGGGTCGATGTAGATAGTGGACACTACCGACGTCGGGAGAGTCGATAATCGACCCGGCGCCAGGGAAGGTCTCGATGGTGCGACGGGCGTCGGTGCGGATCCGTGCACAGATCTGGAGGTGACCTCAGTGGCCAGGGCCAAAGCCGTCGGCGCGGAACCCGAAGGCCCCTCAGCCAAACCCCTTGGGCCTGAAGGCACCGTATCGGGGTCGGCACGCCCAAAGATGAGGCGCATGGCCTCGTAAAACTAAGTTGGGCGGGGGTTGCTCCGGCTCCGGGAAACCCGGGGAAGCGCAGAGTCGACCCAGACGTAGGCTCGAAGATGGATGCCTAGTGCATGGACGCTCGTCCTGTGTCACTTCGGCCGAGCGACTGGTTGAAGTCGGAGAGCAATGGGACTTTAGACTTTTTCTTCTTCTTACCTTGACCCGAGGATTTCGAAGATGAGTGGTGATGACTCTGCAACTGATCGAGACCTTCCTCTCGAGTGAGACCGGGACCTACGCGGAGTTGAGTGCCAGGCCGCCATTAGCTTTAGGGACTGCTCCCTCAAAGCCTTCGGGTGCATGGCCCGACACTCTGAGCACGACTTCGGGACGGGGTCGAGCTCGAGGGACCACAGGCAAACGCAATGAGGATCCGTCACCGACATCATCCCATGGCAGTCCTCACACAGCTTGAACCCGGTCTTCGGGGACATCTTCGATGCACGAAGGTCGCAGAATAGTCTAGGGTAGCTCTCTCCGGATCAGCGCGTGGCGTGGAAAGAAAAGAACGGACATCACTGTGCGAGGGCGGCGTTTATCTACTACTCCCGACTTCATCACGGTGACCACGACGCCTGCGGAGTTGACCGACGCCACCTACCGACGCGCAAGGGTATTGCTCAAAGAAAAATCTCCAGATCCAGTCTGGCGCCTAGGGGAAAATTCTAAGGTAAGGAATCTGCAACTAGAAGTCTCTATCAGATAAAATGTATTCTCTAGGTTTATCACCATCAATGTGCTTTAACATAATACAAATGTGCTCATTCCCCATCTGCCAACATGATAACGTTTTGATGACTATTCAAGCCTTAGAGGCTGAACATTTGTGAGCCTGTGAAACACTGACCTCTTCTCCTTCAGGCTGCTGGCAGTCTGGAGCAGGGCAAACCGCATCCTCATCATCAGAATCATCACCCTCTGAATATGACAAGTCCCCTGAACTGGAGTGTGACTCACTGAGCACTGGCACCTCATGGAGCTGTTCCTCAGGAGTATCCAGTCTGTTCATGTTCAAATCCTTTGACTGATTTAATTTTATTTTTTTGGGCGCAACCATCCTCTTCACTCTATGCTTTTTGCCAAAGAAGTGTCGGCGTTCATGTTGTCGTTTTAGTTTTCTTTCCACACTAGTGAGAACGTCTTTAATTGCACACTCAATCTGTAACGAATAGTGTAAATGATGTGTAAATTAACAAATGTGAAGATTTCATGTATATTTTTAACATTTTCACAGAGCCGCAGCAAATTGAATAGAAATACAGAAATTGGCCACATAAGAATACACCTGAATGTTAAAGTTAAATCTGCTATCCAAGTTAGCACTGTTCCACACTGTGTTTTCCAGATTTCAATTTTCAATAACCTTTACAGGTTCGCTAGAAGGTTACTTATAAGGAACACTGGAAATCTACAAAAAGACTGCTTAAAAGCAAAACATCCAAGATAATTTAATGTGTGTAACAAACCAGAATTCTTGCTTACTTGTTAGGCAGCAAACTTCTGTGAAGGCTGTAGGAAAGTCACTCTTTTTGGCATGGTTTCCCCCACTTTTTGCCTGCTATCAGTATGATTAGACTATTTTCTCTGGGATCCTGTTTCCCAGGACCCCAGTGATTTATGCTTTCTCCCTCTAAATTTGGTTGCCTAGGACTTTGCAAACTCCACAATTGGCATACTGGTGCCTCCTTATAAGTCCCTTGTATATGGTACTTAGGAACCCAGGGCACTGAGGCATGAGGGGCTCCCACAGGCTGCAGCATTTATTGTGCCACCCATGGGAGCCCATGCAAAATGTGTCTGCAGGCCTGCCATTGCAGCCTGCGTGAAAAGGTGAATGCACCAGGTCACTGGGCCTATTACAGGCCCCCCTAGCCCAGAGGGCAGGGTGCAGGTTCCTGTGTGTGAAGGAACTTCTGCCTCTGGTATCCAGGGCATTGAGGTACCAGGGGATCCCCATGGGCTGCAGCATGTATTATGCCACCCATGGGGAGCCCATGCGGAATTTACTGTACGCCTGCTGTTTCAGTCTGCATGAAAGGGTGCAGACTCCCCTTTTCACTACAGGTCACAGCACCAGGCCACTGTAAGTCACCCCTATGGCAGGCCTCCTAGACCGGAGGGCAGGATGCAAGTACCTGTGAGTGAGGGCCCCCTTGCACTAGCAGAGGTGCCCCCACAAACTCCAGTGCCATTTTCACAGACTTCGTGGGCGCGGGGATGCCATTTTATGCGTGTACTGGACATAGGTCACTAAATAGGTCACTACATATGTCCAGCTACATAATGGTACCTTCAAACCTAGGCATGTTTGGTATCAAACATGTTGTAATCATACCCCAATACTGTTGCCAGTATTGAAAGTATGATTCCATGCGCTCTGGGGGCTCCTTAGAGGACCACCAGCAAGCTCCTACCAGTCTTCCAGGGTTTTCCAGGCAGCCCAAGCTGCTGCCACCCATCAGAGAGGTTTCTGCTCTCCTGCTGTTTGAACAGCTCAAACCTGGGAAGGCAGAACAAAGGATTTCCTTTGGGAGAAGAAGGCAACATGCTCCTCCTTTGGAAATCGGTGTTACATGGCTTGGGAGGGGTAGCCTCCCCAAGCCACTGGTATGCTTTGAAGGGCACATTTGGTGACCTCCTTGCGTAAACCAGAGACCTCCAGTACCTGCTCTAGTGCGAAACTGGACAATGGAAAGGGGAGTGACTACTACCCTGTCCATCACCACCCCAGGGGTGGTGCCCAAAGCTCCGCCAGAGGTCTCCTTGATTCTGCCATCTTGAATCCAAGGTGGGCAGAGGCCTCTGGGATCATCTGAGTGGCCAGGTCAGGCAGGTCACGCCAGAATCCCCTCCTGATAGGTGGTCAACTCCCTAGTTGACCAATTCCCCCCTTCCAGGGCTACTTAGGTCCTCCCTCTTGGGTGGGTCCTCAGATCCTTCGGCAAGACTCCAGTAGGACTCCTCTGCACAGTTTACTTCGACTTCTGGTCAATGGAACCGCAACCGGACCCCACAGGAACCTACACTCTGCAGCAACCATCATGACTTTGTCCAGCAACTTTGTTTCTCTGGCACCTTCGAGCAACTGCAACGTTTCCCCAGCTTTGCAGCCCCTGAGGGCAGCAGGTCTTCATTTTGCAGAAGAAGCAAGCAGGAATCTACCTTAGAGTGAAGGAGTCACTCCCCTCCATCCGCAGGCACCAATTGCTATGAGAACCAGCTGTGTGGATCTCCTCTCATTCTGAGCTGCGTGGATCCTGCATCACGGGTGGTGGTCTGGAATGGTACCCTTGGTCCTCTCTGCCAGCTGTTCAACTTTGGTGAAGGTAAGCCCTTGCTTTCCCACGCAGGACACGCAGGGGAGGGGGTCACAATCCTATCCCTATTGGGGGAATCCTCCATCTGCAAGATGGAGGATTTCTAAAAGTTAGAGTCACTTCAGCTCAGGACACCTTAGGGGCTGTCCTGACTGGCCAGTGACGACTCCTTGTTATTCTCATTATTTCCTCCGGCCTTGCCACCAAAAGTGGGGCTGGAACAAAGGGGGTGAGCCTTTGAGGCTCACCGCCAGGTGTTACAGCTCCTGCCTGGGGGAGGTGTTAGCATCTCCACCCAGAGCAGGCTTTGTTACTGGCCTCAGAGTGACAGAGGCACTCTCCCCATGGGGCCAGCAACATGTCTCGAGTGTGGCAGGCTGCTAGAACCAGTCAGCCTACTAAGGTAGTTGGTTAAAGTTTCAGGGGGCACCTCTAAGGTGCCCTCTGGGGTGTATTTTACAATAAAATGTACACTGGCATCAGTGTGCATTTATTGTGCTGAGAAGTTTGATACCAAATTTCCCAGTTTTCAGTGTAGCCATTATGGTGCTGTGGAGTTCGTGTTTGACAGACTCCCAGACCATATACTCTTATGGCTACCCTGCACTTACAATGTCTAAGGTATTGCTTAGACACTGTAGGGGCACAGTGCTCATGCACTGGTGCCCTCACCTATGGTATAGTGCACCCTGCCTTAGGGCTGTAAGGCCTGCTAGAGGGGTGACTTATCTATACTGCATAGGCAGTGTGAGGTTGGCATGGCACCATGAGGGGAGTGCCATGTCGACTTACTCGTTTTGTCCTCACCAGCACACACAAGCTGGCAAGCAGTGTGTCTGTGCTGAGTGAGGGGTCCCCAGGGTGGCATAAGATATGCTGCAGCCCTCAGAAACCTTCCCTGGCATCAGGGCCCTGAGTACCAGGGGTACCAGTTACAAGGGACTTACCTGGATGCCAGGGTGTGCCAATTGTGGATACAAAAGTACAGGTTAGGGAAAGAACACTGGTGCTGGGGCCTGGTTGGCAGGCCTCAGCACACTTTCAATTCAAAACATAGCATCAGCAAAGGCAAAAAGTCAGGGGGTAACCATGCCAAGGAGGCATTTCCTTACAACCAGTAACTTACGTCTTTCCTCCTGGTTGCCAGGGGGTACTCCAGTACTTACCTTTGGGGTTTCCTAGTACCTCCAGGTCCCCTCTACCGATTCCAACTTATTGGGTGGGGACCTGACCTTTGCATTCCTCTTTCTTAGTATATGGTTTGGTCTCCTTCTAGGCCTTCAGTATTGCCTATTGCTTTTCACTGTTTTCTATTACTTTTTATGTCTATTTCCTGATTGTTACTGTACACATACAGTGTGTTCACTTAACTCCTATTGGAGAGCTGTCTATCTAGTATTTTAGTACTTGTGTTGCTAAAATAAACTACCTTTATTTTTCTAACACTGTGTTGTTCTTTCATGTGTGCAAGTGCTGTGTGACTACAGTGCCATTGCATGAACTTTGCATGTCTCCTAGATAAGTCTTGGCTGCTCATCCACAGCTACCTCTAGAGAGCCTGGCTTCTAAACACGACCTACACTTCACTAATAAGGGGATACCTGGACCTAGTATAATGTGACAATACCATAGGCACTCGCCACACACCAGGCCAGCTTCCTCCAGGTTAGGCCAGGCAGGTGACCTGCCCGACCCCCCCTTGATAGGTGGGTCACTGCAGAGAGTGGCTAACCCCCTTTTAGAGTTACTTAAGGGCTCCCTCATGGGTGGGTCCTTAGATTCATCAAGCAAGTCTCTAGAAGGAACTCTCTGAGACATCTTCTGCCCCTGGCCTCTGGAACCACTGCTCGTCTTCGCCTGGAACCAGACAACTCTGCTTTTGGTGGAAAGGCTCCCACTGCAATATTGTTTCTCCGGAACCTTCAACATCCAAGGCTGTGCATCCTTAGGAAGCAGAAGGAATCTCCCTTGGACTGAAGGTGTAACTCCCCTGCAACCCAAGGCACCTCAAGGCATTGTTGACCAATTGTTGGGGTTTGCTGTCTCTGGACATCTGATGAGCCTGCTTCAAAGGTGGAAAGTATGTGGCCGCCTCCTCTGGGTCCTGGTTGTCTTCTATTCAAGTTGGGAGACTGCAGGTCCTTGCTTTTGCCACTGGACTGGCACCCCTGTGCACCACGATTGTTGCATTTGCCAAGGCTTGTTGACTCTTCCTTTGGGAGATCTTCCACCTCCAAGATGCCCCGGCCCCCAGCACACTACAAACTGAAGATCAGCTCCTGTCAACCAACCTCTGCGACATGGGACTTCTGTTTTGCTGGGCTGGTAAAGCCTCCTTGTAACTCCCTGTTTCTAGCACCTGTGGGACACTTGTGGGGGCTCCATGGACTTCTGTTGGCCTTCTTGTGTGCCAGCTCTGACTCCCCCTCCTTGGTAGAGTCTCCTGGACCCTGCTGGTCCCCACAACTTTACAAACTTCTCTTCTGCTTCTATTTGCACCTGCTAGTGCTTTTTGGTGACCTGGCTGGTCACTGACCCTCCTGCAATCTGGTGACTATCGAGGGACAGCTTGTAGGTGACTCCTAGGATTTTCATCAACTCCTAGACCCTGCAGCTGGACTTATTCCACCAACTTGCAGGAACTTCATCTTCAGGTGGGTGAGCATTGCCACCTGCTCCACCTGGGCACCTCCGAGAGTGCTGGATTCTGTCCCCTTCCTTTGCAGGTACTCCATGTCCAAAAACCATCCCTGAGTTCCACCAGCCTGGTCCACGGGTCATGACAGCAGCTGGACAATCCAAGGCATCCACAACCTTCAGAGAGAGTCCCTCCTCCCCTCTGCATGCAGGTCCCTGGTGTAGATATTCCTGTCTTCTGGGTACTGTGAGGTAGGGGGCACTCTCCATCCATCCTCTTACCAGCTGGTTTCGTCAGGGTTGCAGAGGTCACCTACTATACTTACTTCTGGTGTTTCTAACTGGCCTCAGCCCCTAGCTATTCATCACACTTACCTTAGTTGGAGTCCCACTTTCACATTCCACCTTTTGAGTATATGGTTTGGCTCGTCCATAGTGCCCTGTATATTTCTATGCTATTGTTGCTGGTTATTTTATGTGTATAATTGTAGGCAGTATCTCCAAAGGGAGGTACACCAATGGTAGTATTGCTGTAACGACGTATCCTTTATTTTTGCAACACCTGTGTGGTTCTTTCTTGTGACTAAGTTATTGCCTGTGGTATTGCAAGGGATTTACATTCTTCCTGAATAAGCTTTAGCTGCTCACCTCTGCTACCCCTAGAGAGCTTCTGCTATCTGGACACCTGTGCACTATCACTTATGACTGCCTGTGCTAAATATAGGGGGCCAAACCTTAGGTGAACACCATAAACCGAGCCAGACGCCTACATTGGTGATGCAGGGGTGGAATAACACACCTGCAGTGCTTTACCACTTGCTCAGCAGTGACGTATTATAGGAAAGATCACTGCCAACTATTGGTTACATGCTGCACTAGTAACTGCAGAAAATCCTAACATTTTACCTGATTAGTCAGGTGTCTAGCATAGCCTGTTCTTGAAGCCTTTGAATTAGAGTAGGTAAGTGAAGCACACACACTAATCTTGTACCATGTCTACAGTTGAGTGGGCAGCCCAGACTCAGTAGTCTAGGCTTGAGGGCCTGATGTTCAAGGAACTCAGGACCCTCTGTACAGCTAGAAAACTTAAGACAGGAAAAACCCTAACAAAGCAATTCTCTTGGACCTCCTTATTCAGAATGACATTCAGAATTCCGATAGCGTGAGAGAATTAGATGAGGGTGAACCCCCAGTGTTGGAAAAGGAGGTAACTGGTACTTCCGCTGACCCCACTGGCCAAGACCATGAGGGTGATCAGGAAAATCTTGACACTGCAGGGAGTTGCGTTGGTAGCACAAGGGAGGTTCATAGCAGTAGGCCCACTTTTACTCCCCCCAGGGTAAGTAAAGAGTCCCCAAGAGGAGTGTATCTGCCTCATCCTCAGTCTACCTTGCCTTAACTTCTGCTGTAGGCTCCATCCACTCCAGCTCTGATGAGGGATCCCTAGATAGGGGGTTCAGTTTGCTGAGACTTGAGAAGGCCAAGCTCGAGTTGAAACAACAGCAGCTGCCTCTAGAGAGAGAGGCCCTAGAGAGTAAGAGAATAAAGTTGGGGTTAGAACCCCAAAGTGGCAGCATAAGAGAGTCAGGGAAGATTCCTTCGATTCCAGGAATGTCAGCAGGATAGTCCCCCCACCTTACAAGGCTGGGGATGCCATCAACTAGTTGATGACTGCTTTAGAGAGGGCCTGTAAGGTACAGAGGATCCCTTTGAGGCAGTGGGCAGCTATCCTGTGGCTAACCTTTGCAGACAAAGGCAGTGACAAACTTTTGACTGTAAGGGAGGAAGATGCAGATAGCTACCAGGTCTTGAAGGAGGCTCTGGTTGATGGGTTTGGGCTCACAACGGAGGAGTATAGAATTAAGTTCAGAGAAACTCAGAATGAGTCCTCCCAAGACTGGGTAGATTTTGTGGACTGTGCGGTTAAGGTCCTGGAAGCCTAGTGTAAGGAAATGCCTCCTTGGCATGGTTACCCCCTGACTTTTTGCCTTTGCTGATGCCAAGTTATGATTTGAAAGTGTGCTGGGACCCTGCTAACAGGCCCCAGCACCAGGGTTCTTTCCCTAAACTGTACCTTTGTCTCCACAATTGGCACAACCCTGGCACCCAGGTGGGTCCCTTGTAACTGGTAGCCCGGGTACCACGGGCCCTGATGCCTGGGAAGGTCTCTAAGGGCTGCAGCATGTATTATGCCACCCTTGGGACCCCTCACTCAGCACATACACACTGCTTGCCAGCTTGTGTGTAATGGTGGCGAGAAAATGACGAAGTCGACATGGCACTCCCCTCAGAGTGCCATGCCAACGTCACACTGCCTGTGGCATAGGTAAGTCACCCCTCTAGAAGGCCTTAGAGCCCTAAGGCAGGGTGCACTATACCACAGGTGAGGGCATATGTGCATGGGCACTATGCCCTTACAGTGTCTAAGCAAAACCTTAGACATTGTAAGTGCAGGGTAGCCATAAGAGTATATGGTCTGGGAGTCTGTCAAACACGAACTCCACAGCACAATAATGTCTACACTGAAAACTGGGAAGTTTGGTATCAAACGTCTCAGCACAATAAATGCACACTGATGCCAGTGTACATTTTATTGTGAAATACACCCAGAGGGCATCTTAGAGATGTCCCCTGAAAACATACCTGACTTCCAGTGTGGGCTGACTAGTTTCTGCCAGCCTGCCACACACCAGACATGTTGCTGGCCACATGGGGAGAGCGCCTTTGTCACTCTGTGGCCAGGAACAAAGCCTGTACTGGGTGGAGGTGCTTCTCACCTCCCCCTGCAGGAACTGTAACACCTGGCGGTGAGCCTCAAAGGCTCACCCCCTTTGTTACAGCGCCACAGGGCATCCCAGCTAGTGGAGATGCCCGCCCCTCCGGCTACTGTCCCCACTTTTTGGGGCAAGGCTGGAGAAGATAATGAGGAAAACAAGGAGGAGTCACCCCCCAGTCAGGACAGCCCCTAAGGTGTCCTGAGCTGAGGTGACTCTTACTTTTAGAAATCCTCCATCTTGTAGAAGGAGGATTCCCCCAATAGGATTAGGGATATGCCCTCCTCCCCACAGGGAGGAGGCACAACGAGAGTGTAGCCACCCTCAAGGACAGTAGCCATTGGCTACTGCCCTCCCTGACCTAAACACACCCCTAAATTTAGTATTTAGGGGCTCCCAGAACCGAGGAAGATAGATTCCTCCAACCTAAAGAAGAACGACTGCTGACCTGAAGCCCTGCAGTGAAGACAGAGACGACAATTGATTTGGCCCAAGCCCCACCGGCCTGTCTCCCTACTTCGAAGAAAACTGCAACAGCAACGCATCCAACAGGGTCCAGTGACCTCTGAAGCCTCAGAGGACTAACCTGCATCTAAAGGACCAAGAAGCTCCCAAGAACAGCGGCCCTGTTCAACAAACTGCAACTTTCTGCAACAAAGAAGCAACTTTTAAAGACTACACGTTTCCCGCCGGAAGCGTGAGACTTTCCACTCTGCACCCGACGCCCCCGGCTCGACCTGTGGAAAACTAACACTACAGAGAGGACTCCCCGGCGACAGAGCCCGTGAGTAGCCAGAGCTGACCCCCCCGAACCCCCACAGCGACGCCTGCAGAGGAAATCCAGAGGCTCCCCCTGACCGCGACTGCCTGTAACAAGGAACCCGATGCCTGGAACCAGCACTGCACCCGCAGCCCCCAGGACCTGAAGGAACCGAACTCCAGTGCAGGAGCGACCCCCAGGCGACCCTCTGCCTAGCCCAGGTGGTGGCTACCCCGAGGAGCCCCCCCTGTGCCTGCCTGCGTTGTTGAAGAGACACCCGGGTCTCCCCATTGATTCCTATCAGAAACACGACGCCTGTTTGCACTCTGCACCCGGCCGCCCCTGTGCCGCTGAGGGTGTACTTTCTGTGCCTGCTTGTGTCCCCCCCCGGTGCCCTACAAAACCCCCCTGGTCTGCCCTCTGAGGAGGTGGGTACTTACCTGCTGGCAGACTGGAACCGGGGCACCCCTATTTCCATTGAAGCCTATGTGTTTTGAGCAGCACTTTGACCTCTGCACCTGACCGGTCCTGAGCTACTGGTGTGGGAACTTTGGGGTTGCCTTGAACCCCCAACGGTGGGCTACCTTGGACCCAACTTTGAACCCTGTAAGTGTTTTACTTACCTGTGAACTAAACGTCTACTTACCTCCCCCAGGAACTGTTGATTTTTGCAGTGTCCACTTTTAAAATAGCTTATTGACATTTTTGTCAAAACTGTACATGCTATTGTGATTATTCAAAGTTCCTAGAATACCTGAGTGAAATACCTTTCATTGGAAGTATTACTTGTAAATCTTGAACCTGCGGTTCTTAAAATAAACTAAGAAGAAAAATGTCACTTACCCAGTGTACATCTGTTCGTGGCATTAGTCACTGCAGATTCACATGTTGTGCATAGTCCGCCGTCTGGTGTTGGGTCGGAGTGTTACAAGTTGTTTTTGTTCGAAGAAGTCTTTTCGAGTCCCGAGACCGAGGGACTCCTCCTCCTTTGTTCCATTGCGCATGGGTGTCGACTCCATGTTAGATTGTTTTCCCCGCAGAGGGTGAGGTAGGAGTTGTGTATGTTAGTAATAGTGCCCATGATATCAAACATACCAGTCTTCAGTGAAACCATCATAGAGCTGTGGAGTCTAATGACAAGATCCCAGTTCATGCACTTAATATGGCCCCACTGCTCTTACAATGTATAAGAATTGACATATTGCTCATGCAGCTATGCCCTCACCTGTGGTATAGTGCAACTTGCCTTAAGGCTGTAAGGCCTGCTAGAGGGGTGACTTACCTATGCTACAGGCAGTGGTTTGTGGTCATGGCACCCTGGGAGGGATGCCATGCCGACTTTACCTTTTTCTCCCCACCAACATACACAATCTGCAGTGGCAGTGTGCATGTGTTTGGTGAGGGGTCCATTAGGGTGGCACAATACATGCTGCAGTCCCTAGGTATTCTCCCTGGCCACAGAGCCCTTGATATCACTGGTACCTTTTACAAGGGACTTAGCTGTGTGCCAGGGGTGTGCCAATTATGGAAACAATGGTACAGTTTAGAGAAAGAACACTGGTGCCTGGTTAGCATTATCCAAGCACACACTCAATCAAATTAGCATAAATATCAGGCAAAAAGTGTGTGTGGGGTGGGGGGAGATAACCATACCAAAATGTGCACTTTCCTACATATTCCACAGCCAGGCAGAGAAAGAATGGTTAAGCAAGAAAATGCCCACTCTAAAAGTGGCATTTTTAAACCTACATTTAAAAACCTACTAAACCAAAAGATGTATTTTTAACTTTTGAGTTCAGAGACCTGAAATTCCGTATCTGTATCTCCCCTCAAAGGGAAATTATACAAAATATATTTCAAGGCAATCCTTGTGTTATCCTATGGAGAGATAGGTCTTGTAATAGTAAAAACAGACTTTAGCAGTGTTTCACTATAAGGACATGTAAAGCACATAAGTATGTGTCCTAACTTTTAAATACATTGCACCCTGCCCACGGGGCTGCCTTTGGCCTACTTTAGGGGTAACTTACATGTAGTAAAAGGGAAGGCTTGGGCCTGGCAAGTGGGTGCACTTGCCAGGTCAAAATGGCAGTTAAAACTGCACACACAGGCACTGCAATGGCAGGCCTGAGACATGTTTGCAGGGCTGTTCATGTGGGTGGCACAATCAGTGCTTCGGGCTCACTAGTAGCATTTGATTTGCAGGCCCTGGGCACAGCCGGTGAACTATACTAGGGGCTTACTGGTAAATCCAATATGTGAGTCATGGATAAACCAATCACCAATACCATTTAGACAGAGAGCACTTGCACTTTAGCACTGGTCAGCAGTGGCAAAGTGCAAAGACCTAAAAACAGCAAAAATGAAATGCAGCATAGGATCAAAAACAAGACGTCAAAGCAAACTGTTTGGGGATAACCCTGCAAAAAGGTCAATTTCCAACGCACATTGACGTCAAGGTCTTCTTCATAGAAAAACAACTTGCAAAACTCCAGACCCAGCACTACATGAGGAGGAATGCAGAGCATGTGTATTTACATCCACACATGCCATCAAACTACAACTTTATTGTCACTTCTTTAGATACAACTGTCATTTGCCCCTTAATGTTTTTCTGTTCTTTGTTGGCCACTATATGGTAGCAAAAGATATCTGAAGACAGCTCAAAGTGTGTGCCTCTGTTAGAGTGGTATGATTACAGAGATGACACCTAATAATCACCTTGACAGTAATCTTCTTTAGAAAAACGTCTGAAAATTCACTGCCTAATCACTAGACAGGAGTCTGCACCCCACAAAGTTCTATACCAGATTCATACTTTAAAAACATATTTACCATGTCCTTAAAATGTTCTGAGATAAGTCATACATTTTTCTGACACACACTCGTTGGTGGTCAACAGACAATGTTTGGCTGGGTGCTGGGGGTAGACAGATAGATGGCTGGGAGGAGCCGAGAGGTCAAGGAAATATATAATTCAGTGCTTCGCCATTGTGCTTCCAACATAAAAGGTCAACAGCAAAGGATAAATAGACATTTCCAAAGCACTCCATGAAATAAAAACACTAGTTGGTACCTCTCCTTGTTGTGGACCACGTTCCTCAATGCACTCAACTGGGTTCTTCTCACTGGGGATCCATAAGGAAGAAATGTGCTTTGACTGCTCAGCGAATTGTTGCTGCTGTTGCATGAATAAAATATGGTACAGCTCCTGTATTTCTGGTAGAGAGACCTGCAGTGATTGGGCTTCCATCAGCACTTCTTCTAGTTCTGCACTAAGACCTACAATGATATCAGTTAACACTCTGGTAATGACAGACCGTATGAGACAGTTTGTGTATTACAATACGTTTATAATTCTCTTGCGATATTAAAGAACCGGAAAACACCAGGTGCTAAATACTTCTTCCATCAATAAATATGGTTAAAGCCTTCAGCACAGACTACAATAAAAAACACTTAGATAAAACATTCAGTATTTCAGCAATCTTATGCATGTGTGATATACTGTAATTCCACATTTTATATGGGTTTATTAGGGCAACTGACTCAAATTCAAATATTACGCTTGTATTGTGTTTTCTTTTTTTTTTTTTTTTTTTTTAACAGCCCATTTTATAAACTAAAACAAGATGCACTTGCTTACCTCAATGAATGCATTTATGGTTTTATATTCAACCCAAATAAAAATGACTACCAATATTAACCAATGAGACCACCAAACAGAAGAACCGATTCAATGACACTGATGCTTCAATGTCAATGCAGTTTTCCAAAAACGGATTCCGATGCACCAATGTCAAACGACGTAATAGAGGAGTACCTCAATGTCCAATGTTACAATGGCATACACAATGCTCGACACTGAGCATGCTCTTACTATGGCAGTTCTTAACATCGAAAGTGAGTGACAGCTCTTCTACCAGACTTCTCAGGGGCATGTTTCTTCTTAGACCGCCACTTTTGGAAATCTTTGGAGACATCAGATAGAGCAATGATGGAAGCATACTCCTAGTGCTAATTCAATATTTCTGAGGGCCACAAAGCAAAATTTTCTGCTTGTCTTAAGTGTCTTCCAGAACATTTTCCGGCAGTGCTGGCAGGCTTCAGAATAATGATTCTCAGGTACACAGAAGGAGAGGTCAAGATAATCAGTTTTTTCTTTTTGTGCCAAAGGCATTGGAATGTTGTGGGGGGGGGGGAAAGCAACTCCTGCCAGGAATTTCTCGCAAAACACTCAAAAGAGCAAATTACATTGAATGAGATGTTTTATGTAAGGTTTCCAAAGCAGAAAAACAGGCAGAGTTCAGTGCACCAGGTTGCTGTTAACAAGAGTCAGGAAGAAGATGTCCATGCTGCAAAACTGACAAAAGCCACTGGCAGAGCACAATGGTATACTGCAAAACTGATTAAACATGCAATGTGCCTTTTCTCGTCAATGGGTTCTGCAGCCTTTCTGTATAAACTGGTCTGCTTTTCAATTTTATTTTTCTTTAAAAAAGGTTTGATCAAAACCTTCATTACAGGTTTTTTTTTTTTTTTAAGGTACAGTTAATTTCTTTTTTAAGTAAAGAACAAGTTAATTACCTTCGGTAACGCATTATCTGGTAGAAGCAATATCTAGCTGAATATTCCTTACTTCTGTATTTCCCAAGCGACAGACAGGAGCCGGAAGATTTTTGTGTGAGCAATATCCCTGCATGCTGTCTTGTGGCTTTGGTCAGTTCCGCGTGGCATCATCAGCGCTGGAAGTGATGTTGCGGTCACTTTATATAGGCACCACCTAGGTGCACGGACGTCAGTTACTTTTCACCACTTTCCACGCCAGAAGCGCAGATTCTTGAAGTGAACTGACAAATGTGTGTCCAAACTAGGGTCCTGAAAAGGAGCATCCCTGAACCTAGAAATCTGTTCACAGAGCAAGGAGGCGTGGGTGCGTCTGTAAGGAATCTTCAGCTAGATAAAGTCTCTACCAGATAATGCGTTACTGAAGGTAATTAACTTGTAGACCTTTCTGTACAATATTTAACACATTTTTGCTATCTGTAGGCGTACACCGTCTTGGTGGAGAGATGCCTGGCTGCCAGAATAACATCACAGACTTTGGGAGGAAGGTTACAAGCTTCTCACCTCCCCCTGCAGGAACTGTAACACCTTGCGGTGAGCCTCAAAGGCTCACCCCTCTTGTTACAGTGCCCCAGGGCATCCGAGCTAGTGGAGATGCCCGCCCCTCCAGCCACTGCCCCCACTTTTGGGGGCAAGGCTGGAAGGGATAATGAGAAAAACAAGGAGGAGTCACCCACCAGTCAGGACAGCCCCTAAGGTGTCCTGAGCTGAGGTGACCCCTGCGCCTTGAGAAATCCTCCATCTTGAGTTTGGAGGATTCCCCCAATAGGATTGGGGATGTGCCCCCCTCCTTACAGGGAGGAGGCACAAACAGGGTGTAGCCACCCTCAAGGACAGTAGCCATTGGCTACTGCCCTCCCAGACCTAAACACACTCCCTAAATTCAGTATTAAGGGGCGCCCCAGATCCCAGGAAATCAGATTCCTGCAACCTGAAGAAAGAAGGACTGCTGACCTACAAGCCTGCAGAGAAGGAGTGTAGGAAGTTGGCTCTGTAAGCACCATTTCAAAGTAAGGAATAGTATGCACAGAGTCCAAGGGTTCCCCTTAGAGGTAAGATAGTGGCAAAAAGAGATAATACTAATGCTTTATTTTGTGGTAGTGTGGTCGAGCAGTAGGCTTATCAAAGGAGTAGTGTTAAGCATTTGTTGTACATACACACAGGCAATAAATGAGGAACACACACTCAGAAACAATTCCAGGCCAATAGGTTTTTGTTATAGAAACATATCTTTTCTTAGTTTATTTTTAAGAACCACAGGTTCAAATTCTACATGTAATATCTCATTTGAAAGGTATTGCAGGTAAGTACTTTAGGAACTTTGAATAATCACAATAGCATATATACTTTTTACATAAAACACATTTAGCGGTTTTAAAAGTGGACACAGTGCAATTTTCACAGTTCCTGGGGGAGGTAAAGTAATGTTAGTTTTTGCAGGTAAGTAAACCACCTACGGGGTTAAGATTGGGGTCCAAGGTAGCCCACCGTTGGGGGTTCAGAGCAACCCCAAAGTCACCACACCAGCAGCTCAGGGCCGGTCAGGTGCAGAGTTCAAAGTGGTGCCCAAAACGCATAGGCTTCAATGGAGAGAAGGGGGGTGCCCCAGTTCCGGTCTGCCAGCAGGTAAGTACCCGCGTCTTCGGAGGGCAGACCAGGGGGGTTTTGTAGGGCACCAGGGGGGGGGGGGGGGGGGGGGGGGGGGACACAAGTCCACACAAAAAGTACACCCTCAGCAGTGCGGGGGTGGCCGGGTGCAGTGTGCAAACAAGCGTCGGGTTTCCAATGGGAGTCAATGGGAGACCAAGGGGTCTCTTCAGCGGTGCAGGCAGGCAAGGGGGGGGGGGGCTCCTCGGGGTAGCCACCACCTGGGCAAGGGAGAGGGCCTCCTGGGGGTCACTCCTGCACTGGAGTTCCGATCCTTCAGGTGCTGGGGCTGCGGGTGCAGGGTCTTTTCCAGCCGTCGGGATTTTAGAGTCAGGCAGTCGCAGTCAGGGGGACCCTCGGGATTCCCTCTGCAGGCGTCGCTGTGGGGGCTTAGGGGGGACAATGAAAATGTCACTTACCCAGTGTACATCTGTTCGTGGCATCAGTCGCTGAAGATTCACATGTTGTGCATAGCCCGCCATCTGGTGTTGGGTCGGAGTGTTACAAGTTGTTTTTCTTCGAAGAAGTCTTTCGAGTCATGGGACCGAGGGACTCCTCCTCTTTGTCTCCATTGCGCATGGGCGTCGACTCCATCTTCGATTGTTTTCCCCGCAGAGGGTGAGGTAGGAGTTGTTTGTTAGTAATAGTGCCCATGCAATGGAGTGAATAAGTATGTATTTATTTAAGATTTAATATATTTACAAATGTACAAAGTTGAAGCTACCTTCCAAACGGCTACAGGCTCCCGGGGAGGTGGGTGGGCACATGTGAATCTTCAGCGACTGATGCCACGAACAGATGTACACTGGGTAAGTGACATTTTCAGTTCAATGGCATCTGTCGCTGTAGATACACATGTTGTGCATAGACTAGTAAGCAGTTATCTCCCCAAAAGCGGTGGCTCAGCCTGAAGGAGTGGAAGTAGTCTGAAATAAGGTTCTTAGTACGGCTTGACCTACTGTGGCTTGTTGTGCGGATAGCACGTCTACACAGTAGTGCTTGGTAAATGTGTGAGGCGTAGACCATGTGGGTGCCTTACATATTTCGTGCATTGGAATATTCCCTAGGAAGGCCATGGTAGCGCCTTTCTTTCTGGTTGAGTGTGCCCTTGGTGTAATGGGCAGTTGTCTTTTTGCTTTAAGGTAGCAGATTTGGATGCACTTAACTATCCATCTGGCTATACCCTGTTTCGATATTGGGTTTCCTGCGTGAGGTTTTTGAAATGCAATAAACAGTTGTTTAGTTTTTCTGATGTTTTTAGTTCTGTCGATGTAGTACATTAGTGCTCTTTTGACGTCTAATGTATGTAGTGCCCTTTCAGCTATGGAATCTGGCTGTGGGAAGAACACTGGTAGCTCTACCGTCTGATTTAGGTGGAACGGTGAAATAACCTTTGGCAAAAATTTAGGATTGGTCCTTAGGACTACCTTATTTTTGTGTAGTTGGATAAAAGGTTCTTGTATTGTAAACGCCTGAATTTCACTTACTCTTCTTAGAGATGTGATGGCGATGAGAAATGCAACTTTCCAGGTTAGGAATTGTATTTCGCAAGAATGCATAGGTTCAAAGGGTTGACCTATGAGTCTTGTTAAGACGATGTTGAGGTTCCATGAAGGAACGGGTGGTGTCCTTGGTGGTAGAATTATTTTGAGGCCTTCCATAAACGCTTTAATGACAGGTATCCTAAATAGTGAAGTTGAATGGGTAATCTGCAGGTATGCAGATATTGCTGCGAGGTGTATTTTAATGGAAGAGAAGGCCTGGTTCGATTTTTGTGAGTGTAGTAAGTAACCCACTACATCCTTTGGAGATGCGTGTAATGGTTGAATTTGATTATGATGGCAGTAGCAAACAAACCTTTTCCATTTGCTTGCATAGCAGTGTCTAGTGGATGGTCTTCTAGCTTGCTTTATGACTTCCATACATTCTTGTGTGAGGTTTAAGTGTCTGAATTCTAGGATTTCAAGAGCCAGATTGCTAGATTCAGCGATGCTGGGCTTGGATGCCTGATCTGTTGTTTGTGTTGTGTTAACAGATCTGGCCTGTTGGGCAACTTGACGTGGGGTACTACTGATAGGTCTAGCAGTGTTGTGTACCATGGTTGCCTTGCCCATGTTGGTGCTATCAGTATGAGTTTGAGTTTGTTTTGACTCAATTTGTTTACTAGATATGGAAGGAGAGGGAGAGGGGGAAAAGCGTACGCAAATATCCCTGACCAGTTCATCCATAGGGCATTGCCTTGAGACT
The DNA here is from genome assembly GCF_031143425.1 of Pleurodeles waltl. Taxonomy (NCBI): domain Eukaryota; kingdom Metazoa; phylum Chordata; class Amphibia; order Caudata; family Salamandridae; genus Pleurodeles; species Pleurodeles waltl. The sequence goes on along the minus strand of NC_090445.1, from coordinate 659,793,840 downwards.
GCCTGTGTGGGTATCTGGATGCGAAGTTTTGGCATTTTGCGTTCTCCTTTGTTGCAAATAAGTCTATTTGAGGTGTTCCCCAACGTTTGAAGTAAGTGTTTAGAATTTGGGGGTGAATTTCCCATTCGTGGACCTGTTGGTGATCTCGAGAGAGATTGTCTGCAAGTTGATTCTGGATCCCTGGAATAAACTGTGCTATTAGGCGAATGTGGTTGTGAATTGCCCATTGCCATATTTTTTGTGCCAGAAGGCACAGCTGTGTCGAGTGTGTCCCCCCCCCTGTTTGTTTAGATAATACATTGTTGTCCGTTTTGACAAGAATGTATTTGTGAGTTATGATTGGTTGAAATGCTTTTAAATGCTTTGAAAACTGCTAGTAGTTCGAGGTGATTTATATGCAGCTTTCTTTGATGTACATCCCATTGTCCTTGTATGCTGTGTTGATTGAGGTGTGCTCCCCACCCTGTCATGGAAGCATCTGTTGTTATCACGTATTGTGGCACTGGGTCTTGGAAAGGCCGCCCTTTGTTTAAATTTATATTGTTCCACCATAGAAGCGAGAGGTATGTTAGGCGGTCTATTAACACCAGATCTAGAAGGCGACCCTGTGCTTGTGACCATTGTGATGCTAGGCACTGTTGTAAGGGCCTCATATGTAGTCTTGCGTTCGGGACAATGGCTATGCATGAGGACATCATGCCTAGGAGTTGTAATATCATCTTTGCCTGTATTTTTTGTGTTGGATACATGCGTTGTATAATCTTTTGGAAATTTTGAACCCTTTGTGGACTTGGAGTGGCTATTCCCCTCGTTGTGTCTATTGTCGCTCCTAGGTATTGTTGTACTTTGCACGGCAGAATGTGTGATTTCGCATAGTTGATGGTGAAACCGAGTTTGTAGAGGGTTTGTATGACCTGATCTGTGTGGTGTGAGCACCCTGTCAGTGAGTCGGTCTTGATTAGCCAGTCGTCTAGATACGGGAATCCGTGTATTTGCTGCCTTCTGATGTGTGCAGCCACTACTGCTAGGCATTTTGTGAAGACTCTTGGTGCAGTTGTTAAACCGAACGGCAATACTTTGAATTGGTAATGTATTCCTTTGAATACGAACCTTAGGTATTTCCTGTGCGACGGATGTATTGGTATGTGGAAATACGCGTCTTTGAGATCTAAGGTTGTCATGTAATCTTGTTGCTTTAGCAATGGTAACACTTCCTGTAGCGTGACCATGTGAAAGTGTTCCGATTTGATGTATGTGTTTAGCGTTCTGAGGTCTAGGATTGGTCTCAGTGTTTTGTCCTTCTTTGGTATTAGAAAGTACAGTGAGTAAACCCCTGTATTTGTTTGTGTATCTGGTACCAGTTCTATTGCGTTCTTTTGCAGTAATGCTTGAACTTCTATTTCTAGGAGGTCCGAATGTTGTTTTGATATATTCTGTGTTTTTGGTGGTATGTTTGGAGGGATTTGTAGAAATTCTATGCAATAACCATGTTGGATAATTGCTAAGACCCAAGTGTCTGTTGTTATTTTCTCCCACTCTTGGTAATACTGACTTATTCTTCCCCCCACTGGTGTTGTGTGGAGGGGATGAGTGACGTGTGAGTCACTGTTTGGTTGTAGGTGTTTTGGGGCCTTGAAATTTTCCCCTGCTTCTAGGGAATTGTCCCCCTCTGTATTGGCCCTGAAAGCCTCCCCTTTGGTACTGTCCCTGGTAGGTGGACGGTGTTGAATGTGAGGTACTGGCTTGTGTGGCTTGACCCCGAAACGCCCCTCTAAAGGTTGTCTTGCGGAAGGTGTTGAAAGTGCCTCTGCTCTGCGGGGAGTAGAGCGCGCCCATGGCTTTTGCAGTGTCAGTGTCCTTTTTTAGCTTCTCAATTGCCGTGTCCACTTCAGGTCCGAACAATTGTTGCTCATTGATTGGCATATTGAGCACCGCCTGCTGTATCTCTGGTTTAAAACCAGATGTTCGTAGCCACGCGTGCCTTCGTATGGTTACTGCCGTGTTAATTGTTCTTGCTGCTGTGTCCGCTGCGTCCATAGAGGAGCGTATCTGGTTATTGGAGATGTTTTGGCCCTCCTCAACCACTTGTTTCGCCCTCTTTTGTAGTTCTGTGGGTAGATGCTCAATGAGGTGTTGCATCTCATCCCAGTGGGCTCTGTCATATCGCGCTAGGAGCGCTTGAGAGTTAGCGATGCGCCACTGGTTTGCAGCCTGTACTGCGACCCTTTTACCGGCTGCATCGAACTTGCGGCTCTCCTTATCTGGGGGTGGTGCATCGCCCGATGTGTGTGAGTTTGCTCTCTTGCGAGCTGCCCCTACCACGACCGAATCTGGTGGCAGTTGTGAGGTGATGAAAGCTGGGTCTGTGGGAGGTGCTTTATATTTCTTTTCCACCCTTGGTGTTATTGCCCTACTCTTGACAGGCTCTTTGAATATGTCCTTTGCGTGCCTTAGCATTCCTGGGAGCATAGGCAGGCTTTGGTAGGTGCTATGTGTGGAAGAGAGGGTGTTGAAGAGGAAGTCATCCTCGACAGGCTCCGAGTGTAGAGACACGTTGTGGAACTCTGCTGCTCTAGCCACCACTTGTGAATATGCTGTGCTGTCTTCTGGTGGTGAGGGCTTTGTAGGATACGCCTCTGGACTGTTGTCCGACACTGGGGCGTCGTATAAGTCCCAAGCATCTTGGTCCTGGTCACCTTGGCTTAAGGTGGTGTGAGCCGGTGAATGTGACGGAGTCTGTGCCGGTGAAATGTGAGCTACAGGTGGAGGAGAGGGTGGCGGAGTTACCTTCTTCACCAGTTTTGTTTGTGGTGCTTGTTCTTGTTGGAATTCAAGTCTCCTCTTCCTCCTAATAGGGGGAAGGGTGCTTATTTTCCCTGTTCCACTCTGTATAAAAATCCGTTTTTGAGTGTGGTCCACCTCGGTGGATTGTAATTCCTCCTCGAATCTATGCTTTCGCATTTGAGAGGACAGTGATTGTTCCTCTGAATAGGAACCGGTAGTTGGCTCGGTTGCGGGTCGTTTTGGCACCGAAACTATGTCCACGCTCTTTTTCGGCTCCGAGGCGACTTTTCTCTTTTTCGGAGTCGAACCCTCTCGGCGTCGATCCTCCTCGGTGCCGCTGTCTCTGCGTCGAGCAGCTTCGGCTCCGCTATCTCGGAGTCGATCTTTGTCGGCAGCACTATCTCGGTCCCGAGATGGCTGGGTGCCTGTGTCTCGACCCGAGTCGGACGATCTCGGCACTATTTCGGCCTTCTTCGGTGCTGATGGTCGGTCACCGATTTTATGGGTTGAGCCATGGCCTGATGGCAGTGGCGTCCCCTGGGCCTTGTCAGTTTTCTTATGTGCTATCTTCGACGTCTTACTCACTGTTTCATGGTCGTCGAATTCGTCCGAGTCCGATTCATGGATCGAGAAGGCTTCTACTTCTTCTTGTTCCTCTAAATCTCGGTGTCCTGTCGGCGTGGACGCCATTTGCAGTCTTCTGGCTCGGCGGTCACGGAGCGTTTTTCGGGACCGGAACGCACGACCGGCCTCACAAGTTTCTTCCCTGTGCTCGGGCGACAGGCACAGGTTACAGACCGAATGTTGGTCTGTATATGGGTATTTGTTGTGGCATTTAGGACAGAATCGGAACGGGGTCCGTTCCATCAGCGTCGATGTCACACGCGGTCGGGCCGACCAGGCCCCGACGGAGGATCGAAAACTACCCCGAAGGGCAACGGAGATGTTATCATATCGATTCGATGTCGATGCTATCTAACCCGATCCCGAACGCAACAATACCGACGCAATTTTCCGATTTTAGAGCTAACTTTCCGTTCCGAAACCCGGAGCGAAAGGAACACGTCCGAACCCGATGGCGGAAAGAAAACAATCGAAGATGGAGTCGACGCCCATGCGCAATGGAGACAAAGAGGAGGAGTCACTCGGTCCCGTGACTCGAAAGACTTCTTCGAAGAAAAACAACTTGTAACACTCCGACCCAACACCAGATGGCGGGCTATGCACAACATGTGTATCTACAGCGACAGATGCCATCGAACCTTTGGTTACTCACAGTCTCGGAGTCGCCGGAGGGTCCTCCCTGAGGTGTTGTTTCTTCACCAGTCGAGTCGGGGTCGCCGGGTGCAGTGTTGCAAGTCTCACGCTTCTTGCGGGGATTGTAGGGGTTTTTAAATCTGCTCCTCTGGATACAAAGTTGCAGTCTTTGTTGAACAGAGCCGCTGTTCTCGGGAGTTTCTTGGTCTCTTGGAAGCAGGGCAGTCCTCTGAGGATTCAGAGGTCGCTGGTCCCAGGGAAAGCATCGCTGGAGCAGTTTTCTTTTGAAGGCAGGAGACAGGCCGGTAGGATTGGGGCCAAAGCAGTTGGTGTCTTCTTTCTTCTTCTGCAGGGGTTTTTCAGCTCAGCAGTCCTCTTCTTCTGTAAGTTGCAGGAATCTAAATTCTTAGGTTCAGGGAAGCCCTTAAATACTAAATTTAAGGGCATGTTTAGGTCTGGGGGGTTAGTAGCCAATGGCTACTAGCCCCAAGTGTGGGTACACCCTCTTTGTGATTCCTCCCAAGGGGAGAGGGTCACACTCCTATCCCTATTGGAGGAGTCCTCCATCTGCAAGATGGAGGATTTCTAAAAGTTAGAGCCACTTCAGCTCAGGACACCTTAGGGGCTGTCCTGACTGGCCAGTGACTCCTCCTTGTTATTCTCATTATTTCCTCTGGCCTTGCCGCCAAAAGTGGGTCCGTGACTGGAGGGGGCGGGCAACTCCACTAACTGGAGTGCCCTATGGTGCTGGAACAAAGGGGGTGAGCCTTTGAGGCTCACCGCCAGGTGTTACAGCTCCTGCCTGGGGGAGGTGATAGCATCTCCACCCAGTGCAGGCTTTGTTACTGGCCTCAGAGTGACAAAGGCACTCTCCCCATGGGGCCAGCAACATGTCTCGAGTGTGGCAGGCTGCTAAAACCAGTCAGCCTACACGGGTAGTTGGTTAAGGTTTCGGGGGACACCTCTAAGGTGCCCTCTGGGGTGTATTTCACAATAAAATGTACACTGGCATCAGTGTGCATTTATTGTGCTGAGAAGTTTGATACCAAACTTCCCAGTTTTCAGTGTAGCCATTATGGTGCTGTGGAGTTCGTGTTTGACAAACTCCCAGACCATATACTCTTATGGCTACCCTGCACTTACAATGTCTAAGGTTTTGCTTAGACACTGTAGGGGCACAGTGCTCATGCACTAGTGCCCTCACCTATGGTATAGTGCACCCTGCCTTAGGGCTGTAAGGCCTGCTAGAGGGGTGACTTATCTATACTGCATAGGCAGTGTGAGGTTGGCATGGCACCCTGAAGGGAGTGCCATGTCGACTTACTCGTTTTGTCCTCACCAGCACACACAAGCTGGCAAGCAGTGTGTCTGTGCTGAGTGAGGGGTCCCCAGGGTGGCATAAGATATGCTGCAGCCCTTAGAGACCTTCCCTGGCATCAGGGCCCTTGGTACCAGGGGTACCAGTTACAAGGGACTTACCTGGATGCCAGAGTGTGCCAATTGTGTAAAACAAAAGTACAGGTTAGGGAAAGAGCACTGGTGCTGGGGCCTGGTTAGCAGGCCTCAGCACACTTTCAAATCAAAACATAGCATCAGCAAAGGCAAAAAGTCAGGGGGTAACCATGCCAAGGAGGCATTTCCTTACAAGGAGGAAGCCGACAACTGATTTTGCCCCAGCCCTACCGGCCTGTCTCCAACTTCAAAAACCTGCTCCAGCGACGCATCCGACAGGGACCAGCAACCTCTGAAGCCTCATAGGACTGCCCTGGACTACAGGACCAAGAAACTCCAGTGAACAGCGGCTCTGTTCAAAACCTGCAACTTCTTAGCAACAAAGAAGCATCTTTCAAAGACTTCACGTTTCCCGCCGGAAGCGTGAGACTTCACACACTGCACCCGACGCCCTCGGCTCTACCTGCAGAAAACCAACACCTCAGGGATGACTCCATGGCAACTGCGAGCCCGTGAGTAACCAGAGACAACCCCCCTGAGTCACCACAGCGACGCCTGCAGAGAGAATCCAGAGGCTCCCCCTGACTGCGACTGCCTGTAACAAGGGACCCGACGCCTGGAACCAACACTGCACCCGCAGCCCCAGGACCTGAAGGAACCGAACCTCAGTGTAAGAGCGACCCCCCAGATGACCCTCTGCCTAGCCCAGGTGGTGGCTGTCCCAAGAAGCACCCCCCTGTGCCTGCCTGCAATGCTAGAGTGACCCCCGGGTCCCTCCATTATTTTCTATACAAAACCCAACGCCTGCTTTGCTCACGGAACCCGGCCACCCCTGTGCGCTGAGAGTGTACTTTGTGGGCCTTCTCATGTCCCGCCCGGTGCTCTACAAAACCCCCCTGGTCTGCCCCCCGAGGACACAGGTCTTACCTGCTGGCAGACTAGAACCGGAGCACCACTGTTCTCCATAGGTGCCTATGTGTTTTGGGCACCTCTTTGACCTCTGCACCTGACCGGCCCTGAGCTGCTGGTGTGGTAACTTTGGGGTTGCCCTGAACCCCCAACGGTGGGCTGCCTATGCCCAGGAAACTAAACTTGTAAGTACCTTACTTACCTCACAATCTAACCAATACTTACCTCCCCCAGGAACTGTTGATTTCTGCACGGTCTACTTTTAAAATAGCTTATTGCCATTTTAACAAAAACTGTATGTTATTGCTCTATTTCAAAGTTCCTAACTTACCTGTATGGAGTACCTTGCATTTTATGTATTTACTTCAAATCTTGAAATTGTAGTTCTAAAAATAAACTAAGAAAATGTATTTTTCGATATAAAAACCTATTGGCCCGGAGTAAGTCGGAGTGTGTGCTCCTCATTTATTGCCTGTGTGTGTATAACAAATGCTTAATACTACCCTCTGATAAGCCTACTGCTCGACCACACTACCACAAAATAGAGCATTAGAATTATCTAATTTTACCACTATCTTACCTCTAAGAGGAACCCTTGGACTCTGTGAACACCATTTCTTACTTTGAAATAGTATATACAGAGCCAATTTCCTACAGATAAGTTATACAGTTTTTGAAATATTGGCTATTATCTGGGTTAAAAGTTGACAGTGCAATTTTCAGAAACAGTGCCGGGGGGAAGAAAAGTTAGATCGATTTGCAGAGTACAACACATACAGACAGTTCCAGTCTCTGGCGGTTAGTTAGTGCACAGGTTGGGGTTCAAGTTAACCCCAAACACCCACCATCAGCAACACAGGGGCCGCCGGATGCAGAGGTCAAAGTGGAGGCAAAATTAACATGGCCTTCTATGGAAACTGGGGGTACTCTGTTTCAGATCTGCAGGCAGTTAAGTACCTGCATCTTCGGCGGGCAGGCCTGGAGGTTTAGAGTAGCACTGAGGGGACCACAAATAGGCACTAAACATACACCCTCAGCAGCTCTGGGGCGGCCGGGTGCAGGGTGCAAACACGGCGTCTGGTCTCCAATGATTCTCTATGAGGGGACCTCCGGGCTCACTCAGAGGCTGCAGGCAAGGTCCAGGAGGTCATCTTGGGTAAACCAAAGGCTGGACAGGGAGGAGGACCACCCGCTGAACACTGCTGCACCGGAGTTAGAGTTCTCCAAGGCCTGGGGACTGCGGCTGCAGTGGTCTTTTAGGCATTGCTATCTTTGTCGAGAGCGTTCGCGGTCGGGGGGGGGGGGGGTCCTCAGGATTCCCTTTGCAGGTGTCATGGTGGAGAGGTCAACCCAGGGTGGGTACTTGCTCACAATCACCCGGGGATCCTCTCTAGCTGGTTGGGTCACCTGGACACGGGCGGTGGGCGTCGGGTGGTCAGGACTCACGCATTCGGAGTGGGGCTGGAGTCCTTGGTTGTTGTTTCCTCTTGGACAGGGCTGCTGTCCACGGGAGTTCGTGGTCCTTCTGGTTGCAGAGCAGTCATCTGAAGCTTGGCAGAGGTCACTGGTCCTGCTGGATGCATCGCTGTTCTTGTGCAGGTTCTTTGAACCAGGAGACAGGCGGGTAGGGCTGGGGCCAAAATAGTTGTCACCTTCCTTCTTCCTTGCGGTGGTTTCAGCTTAGCAGTCCTTTTTTGTTAGGTCGCCAGGAATCTGGTGAGCTGGGTTCAGGAAAGCCCTTAAATACAAGATTTACAGGGGTCAGAGGGCAGTAGCCAATGGCGACTGTCCGAGAGGGTGCCTACACCCTTCCTGTGCCCACTCCCTTTGGGAAGGGGGCACAAACCTAACCCTATTGGTCACAGTCATCCAAACCAAGATGGAGGATTCTGCCACGTCACCTCACCTCTGGACACCTCAGAGGTGGTCCTAGCTGGGGGGGGGAGGGGGGGGGCAGAGGTGGGGGCAGTTCCACTAGATGGAGCCTTTGAGGTCCACTGCCAGGTGTTACAGTTCTTGCAAGGGGGAGATGTGAAGCACCTCCACCCAGGACAAGTTTTGTTTCTGACCACCGAGAGCACAAAGACTTTCACCCCCTGTGGTCAGAAGCTTATCTGAAAGTGGCAAGCTAGCACAGACGGTAGGTCCTGCACTAGCAAGTTGGCTAACATACAGGGGGCATCTCTAAGATTATTCAATAAATACTACACTGGCATCAGTGTGGGATTATTGTGCTGAGAAGTTTGATACCAAACTTCCCAGTATTCAATGAAGCCATTATGGAACTGTGGAGTTCGTAATGATGAACTCTCAGACCATGTACTCAATATGGCTACAATGCACTTACAGAGTCTAAGAATGGACTTAGACAACGTAGGGGCATATTGCTCATGCAGCTATGACCTCACCTGTAGTGTAGTGCACCCTTTCTTATGGCTGTAAGGTCTGCTAGAGAGGTGACTTACCTATGCCACAGGCAGTGGTTTGTGGACATGGCACCCTGAGAGGGGTGCCGAGTCGACTGTCTTGTTCTCCCCACCACCACACACAAGCTGCAAAGGCAGTGTACATGTGCTTGGTGAGGGGTCCCCCAGGGTGGCATACTACATGCTTCAGCCCTTGGGGACCTTCCCTGGCCAGAGTGCCCTTGCTATGCAAGTACCTTTTACAAGGGACTTAACTGTGTGCCATGGGTGTGCCAATTGCAAGAACAAAGGTACAGTTTTTGGCTAAGAACACTGGTTCTGGGGCCTGGTTAGCAGGATCCCAGCACACTTTCAAAGTTGGCATCAACAGTAGGCAAAAAAGTGGGGAGTAACCATGCCAACAGCGGCACTTTCCTACACCCATAATTAATGCGTTTCAGCTGCTCTACGCAGCCTTTTTCACAAACAAAAAAAAATTAGGTTTGTGAAAAAGACCAGCCACATGGCATGACTGAAATGCATGAATTGTGAATTTCCATAAGTAAGAGAGCAAGGGTACAGCGGTGGATGAAACAGGCATTAACTGGAATCGAGATGAAGCAGGCTCAGTGTTCAGCTACCAGTCCATTCTGCAGCGCTGACAAGCTCTTAAGAAACTTTGCCTCCTGCACCTTTTTTCCCCTTACATATGAAGTACTCAGTCTTGACTGCTCACCCACTCCAACGAGAGGAAATTAAAATGGTAAAGGGAGTATTCTTAATTAACAATTTGGAATGCAATAAGGTGGCATATGGCTGCCATTGATAAACTTAAGAACTCAAAAAGGATAGTCCCAGCAGAAGAGGCTTCTGATTTGTAAAGAAGGTAAATTAGGACGCCCTCCTGGTGCCCATGCACATTTTCGCAGCAAGGCACCTTACATGCACTTGGTGAATAGAACTTAAGTTAGTCACACTAAAGCGTAAACAACTGCCATAAGGTGACGATTCTCACCAATTTAGTTAATAAGCTATAAACTTCACAGAACTGAAGTTAAATACAAACCATGGAGAGGAATGCAGTTACGTCCTGGTGAAAAAGGAGACTGAATGTATGCAGTTCGGTTATCCCACTCATGAGCCAAAGAGAAAGACATTGCACCCACCGTCTGCGATACCTAAGTTAAAAAAAAAAAAACATGGTAAATCATGGGTTAAAACAAAGTGATGCTCATGCAAAGATGCTTATTGACGTTCATTTAATCATACAATACTCAGATGTAAAATTAATTTTCATTTACAATCCTGGGATGGCAAGATATAAAGATCTCAAGTAAGAAACAGAGGTTAGAATGGAAAATTTGCTTACCTGTATCTGTGGATCATTATGTTAGTGTCTCCTATTTTAGAATTACTGGAACAGATAACATAACACATTTCTATAACCATCAATAAAATAAACTGAAATTGCAAATACTGGGTTTTTACAATTCCACGTTCCCATTTTACTCATCCCCAAGTTAATTTAGAAAGGAGTCAGAGAAAGGGTAAACTGGTTCAGAACCAAAGAGGGATTTCTTAAAAAGAGGGGAAATTGCTACTTATTATTTATTTATACTTTTACACTTTGTTGAGTTTTTATCATAGTATAAATATGAACACAAAAGCCACGAAATTTTAGAGTGTCATAATATGCCGATGTGCACCACCAAATTACATCAACAATAACTGCCCAGCACTTCCAGATGTTTACATTTTTTTTTTTAAAGGATTCACATGTATGCTGTCAGACGTTCTGAAATCATACTGCTCCCCATATAAGCATAAACAGACTGATCTTCTACTGCTGGTTTTATAAAATGTTGAAGTATATTTGGGTATCTCGTCTGTATCTGGGTATTTCCCCAGTTCCAGAGTTACAGTCTGTAGTGTCCAGAAAGTCTTCTCATTACTGTCAAGTAAGTATGCCCTTAGAGGGGCCAAAATGTGCGTTGAGGACATCAATTCCTGGTAGGTGTCCAACTGTTTGCTGCAGGATGTCAAGTCTTAAAGCCAATTTGTGGACCTTTGAGTGGGACCTCTGTCCCCAGTGTATTGCAATTCTTCATTTCACAAGTAGTAAGGTTAAGTTGGAGAATTGCAGTAGTGTTTCAGACCAGATGAACGAGTTACTTACCTTCGGTAACGACTTTTCTGGTGGATACATTAGCTACCTGTGGATTCCTCACCTAATGAATACTCCCATGGCGCCAGCATTCGACGGAAATCTTCTTACTAGTCTCTGCACGTCGACGAGGACGTCACTCTAGCCCACGCGACGCCGTCTGACGTCATACAGGCAAATAAGAGGTCCTCGACGACGTGCGGACGTCAGTACCAATCATTTTTTACGTGCATGAGAACAACCAGGCAATGCAATGAAAGAGCAAGGCAACATCCCATTATATTGTAAAGATACACAACATTGCATGAATAACTGTAAATCTTTTATATATATATATATATATATATATATATATATATATATATATAACTCTCTCTTTTTAAAATATATACACACATCAAGTATATACACAAAGATATATACATATATATAAATATATTATATACAACATCTATTGCACCCTCAAAGACCAAGAGGAGCGCACTCAAGGATTACTTGGTAAGACCAGAAAGGCAACAGGGAGGCGGGTGGGACCGTGAGGAATCCACAGGTAGCTAATGTATCCACCAGAAAAGTCGTTACCGAAGGTAAGTAACTCGTTCTTCTGATGGATACAACTACCTGTGGATTCCTCACCTAATGAATAGAGTCCCAAAGCAGTACCACGCCCGGCGGTGGGTGCCTAAATGGTCAAACCAAGAAATCCTGCAGCACTGACCGTGCAAAATGTCCGTCCCTTCTAACCTCAGAATCCAAACAGTAATGTTTTGCAAAAGTGTGAAGGGACGACCAAGTTGCGGCCTTGCAGATGTCGACCACAGGAACACCCCTGGCCAAGGCCGAAGTGGCCGACTTAGCTCTGGTGGAATGAGCTCTAATGCCCTCAGGAGGATCCTTCTTTGCCAAAGAGTAACAGGTTTTAATGCAAAGAACAACCCACCTGGACAGTGTTCTCTTGTGGACTGCCTTTCCTCTCCTCTTGCCCACGTATCCAATAAACAGCTGATCCTCCAGCCTGAAATCCTTTGTTCTATCAATAAAAAAGCTCAACACTCTCTTAGGGTCCAGACGGTGCAGTCTTTCTTCCTCTTTGGAAGGATGAGGCGGAGGATAGAACGTGGACAAAGTAATTGCCTGAGCCAAATGGAAGGGTGAAACAACCTTCGGGAGGAAAGCAGCCTTGGTCCTCAACACCACCTTATCCCCATAAAAAGTTGTATAAGGGGGCTTTACTGATAAGGCCTGCAACTCACTCACTCTCCTTGCTGATGTTATAGCTATCAAGAAGACTGTTTTTAAAACCAAATACCTTAAGGGGCAAGAATGCATAGGTTCAAAAGGGGACCCCATAAGGAAAGTCAGGACCAAGGACAAATCCCATTGCGGCATAACGAATGGCTTTGGAGGATATTTATTTAGAAGACCTTTCAGGAATCTGATAACAATAGGGGATTTAAATAAAGATGGTTGGTCTGGAAGACATATGAAGGCTGACAAGGCCGATAAATAACCCTTAATGGTAGCCACTGCACAACCTTTCTGCGCTAGAGACAGAGCAAAAGACAAAACGTCCGATAGATGAGAATGCAAAGGATCAATCTGCCTCTCTCCACACCACGCAACAAATTTAGACCACCTATTAGCGTAGATAGATTTAGTGGAGTGTCGCCTGGCCGCTAATATAACATCCACTACCTCAGGCGGGAGAGAGAAGGAACTCAGGTTGCCCCGTTCAATCTCCAGGCATGTAGGTGCAGACTCTGGAGGTTGGGGTGTAGAACCTGCCCCTGCGACTGCGAGAGGAGGTCTGCCCTGAAAGGGAGACGGAGCGGAGGGCACATTGAGAGTTGGAGAAGGTCGGAGTACCATACCCTCCTTGGCCAATCCGGAGCTATTAGGATGACTAGAGCCCGGTCCTGGCGAATCTTCCTCAATACTCGAGGAATCAAGGGTATGGGAGGAAACGCGTAAAGCAACTGGCCGCACCAGGTTATTTGAAACGCGTCCCCCAACGCTCCCTGCATCGGATACTGGAGGCTGCAGAACAACGGACAATGCGCGTTCTCTCGAGTGGCAAACAGATCTACCCGAGGAAATCCCCACCTCTGGAAGATTAAACGGACTTGATCTGGATGGAGACGCCACTCGTGGTCTGCCGAGAAATGGCGACTGAGACTGTCCGCACGCACGTTCAAGACTCCGGCCAGATGGTTTGCTATCAAGCAAATCTGATGGTCCTTTGCCCAGGACCATAGTCGAAGAGCTTCTCTGCAGAGAAGGTACGACCCCACTCCTCCCTGCTTGTTTATGTACTACATCGTGGTAGTATTGTCCGTTAGGACCTGTACCGACTGACCACGAAGGGAAGGGAGGAAGGCCTTGAGAGCCAGACGTACAGCCCGTAACTCTAACAGATTGATGTGAAACATCTGTTCCTCTGGAGACCAAAGACCTTTGATCTCCAGGTCCCCCAGATGAGCTCCCCACCCTAGAGTGGAAGCATCCGTTATGACTGTGGCCACTTGTGGCGACTGCTGGAACGGCTTTCCTTGCAAAAGATTGTTGCTTGCAATCCACCATCTCAAATCCACAGCAGCATCTCTGGAGATCTTGACAGTACCCTCTAGATCCCCTTTGTGTTGAGACCACTGCCTTCGGAGGCACCACTGAAGAGCCCTCATGTGCCAGCGAGCATGCGTGACCAACAGAATGCAGGAGGCAAAAAGACCGAGCAGACGAAGGACCTTGAGAACTGGAACTACCGCTCCATTTTGAAACATTGGAACCAAATCCTGAATATCTTGAATCCGCTGAGGCGGAGGAAAGGCCCGACCCAATGTTGTATCCAGTACTGCCCCTATGAACAGGAGGCGCTGAGAGGGCTCTAGGTGAGATTTGGGCTCGTTCACCGAAAAACCCAGGTCGAACAACAACTGGGTTGTTGACTGCAGATGATGCGACACAAGCTCCGGGGACTTGGCTTTGATCAACCAGTCGTCCAAGTAAGGGAATACTGCTATCCCCTTCCTTCTGAGTTCTGCCGCAACCACCGACATCACCTTCGTGAAGACTCGAGGTGCTGAAGTAAGACCAAACGGAAGGACCGCAAACTGATAGTGTTGCGATCCCACCACAAACCGGAGATACTTCCTGTGTGACTTGAGTATCGGGATATGAAAGTAAGCATCCTGCAAGTCGACAGACACCATCCAGTCTTCCTTGTTCAACGCCAAAAGCACCTGTGCTAGGGTCAGCATCTTGAATTTTTCCTGCTTGAGGAACCAATTCAAGATCCTCAGGTCCAGGATTGGTCTCAAACGACCATCCTTCTTGGGAATCAGGAAATACCTTGAGTAACATCCTCGACCCCTTTCCTGCTCTGGGACCAACTCCACAGCGCCCTTGGAAAGGAGGGCTTGTACCTCCTGTTCTAGCAACAGGAGGTGTTCTTCTGAACAATAAGAAGGGCGGGGCGGGATGAGGGGCGGGAATTCCCGAAAGGGAAGGGTGTAGCCTTTTCCCACAATACTGAGAACCCAAGTGTCCGTTGTAACAGTCTTCCATTTGGTGAGAAAATGCTGTAATCTTCCCCCTACAGGAGAGGAGTGAGTGGGAAATGGTGGAAGCCTAAGGCTGCTTTCCCTGCTGCACCCCGCCAGAGGATGAGGAAGAGGCAGAGTGCTGCTGAGAGGCTCCTCTGGTGCGGACCCTACCTCTCCCCCTGAAAGATCTATAGGGATGGGAAGAGGCAGGTTGCTGATATCTTCCCCGAAAGGAAGAGGAGGAAGAGCCACGCCCAAATCCACGAAACCTCCTAAAAAATCTGGAAGAGGCCGTGGAAGAAGGAGCTTGGAGCCCTAACGACTTAGCCGTGGCCCTGCTTTCCTTAAAACGTTCCAAGGCCGAATCAGCCTTGGCTCCAAACAGTTTGTCCCCATCAAACGGGAGATCCAACAATGTGGACTGTACATCTGCAGAAAAGCCCGAGTTACGGAGCCAGGCCTGTCTCCTTGCCACCACAGTTGTGCCCATTGCTCTGGCTACCGAGTCGGTGGTATCCAGTCCCGTCTGGATAATCTGGGTCGCAGCAGCCTGGGCATTTGAGACAAGATCCAAAAGACCCTGGGGAAGCTCTGTAAACGATGAGGAAATGTCATCCATCAGAGCATGAATATACCTCCCCAGGATACAGGTTGCATTGGTAGCTTTTAACGCCAGACTGCAGGACGAAAAAATCTTCTTCGACTGCGCCTCTAGCTTCTTTGAATCTCTGTCCCCAGGCACCGTCGGGAAAGAACCAGGCGCTGACTTGGATGAACAGGAGGCCTGCACCACCAAGCTCTCCGGCGTAGGGTGCCTAGATAGAAACCCAGGGTCAGTCGGAGCCGCCCGATACCTCCTGGCCACGGCTCTGTGAACTGCTGGGGAAGATGCCGGCCTCTTCCACACCTCTATCACCGGATCCAGCAGAGCGTCATTAAATGGCAACAGAGGCTCCGCCGCAGCCGAGGCCGGATGTAGCACCTCTGTTAAAAGGTTTTGTTTAGCCTCCACCACCGGCAAAGGCAGGTCCAAAAAACTAGCTGCCTTCCGTACCACTGCATGAAAGGAAGCAGCCTCCTCAGTATATTCCCCCGGGGACGAAAGATCCCACTCAGGGGAAGTGTCCAGCCCACTGGCCGACTCCAGTCCACGCAGCCCATCACCCGAGTCCTCTAGCTCTCCTTCCTCCAGGGCTCGTTGGTACTCCTGCTCTTCTAATACACAGAGAGCACGTCTCCTGGAATGAAGTCGCTGTTCAATACGCGGAGTCGACAATGCCTCCGCCGAAGTCGAAGATCGGCGCCGATCTTCAGAAGCCACCGACGCCGCGTCCGGCGCCACAGGTAACTTCGGGGCCGAAAAAAGAGCAGCTGAAGCAGATGGACCCACCGGAGTCACAGGCCGAAATCCCGACTTCGACGGGATGGAAATCCCCGGGGCCAATCCTTCTGAAGCCACCGGAGCGGCCACCGGCGCCGACACTGGCGCCGAGCCCACGTTCCCAAAAGGGAGAAAGGGCATAAAGGGTGCAGGCCGAAGAGGCGCAGGATCACCCAAAGAAAAGGCCAAAGGCCCAGCCGGAGCACCCCCTGGAGCCATATGTTGGAAGATGGCATACATCGCATTCAAGAATGCGGAACTATCGGCTCCAGGGGTGGGAAAAGCCGGATACTGAGGTGCCTGTCTCGGAGGCGACCCCGACGCCGGCCTCGGCGTCTGCGCCGGAGAAAACACCTGAGGCTCCAATACCTCATTCACCGACGCCTGTCCAGGTGAAGTTGGAGACGCCGGAGAGGGCAACGGCGTCGAAGGATGCGGCGTAACCGTGGGACTGATCTCCCATGTCCTTCGGCGCCGATCCGAAGACCTGGAACGAGTCTCCTTCGAATGACGCCGAGAATCTCTACGGCGCCGGGAGTCTCGATGACGCCGATGTCTTGGAGAAGAAGACTTCTTGTGATGCTTCTCCTTCGATTTAGCCATAAACAGCTTCGCCTCACGTTCCTTGAGGTCCTTTGGATTCATGTGCTGGCATGAATCACAAGTCGAGACGTCGTGGTCGGAGCTCAGACACCAAAGGCAATCGGAATGAGGATCCGTCACCGACATCTTGCCTCCACACTCACGACAAGGCTTAAATCCAGACTTTCTCTGCGACATTATTACCACAGCGAAAGACTACGCAGCAAAAATACACTGTAACCAAAAAAGTAACAGTTGCTCCCTCGAAGATAACCGTTTCGAATGCACGGAAAAAAGGGAACTGACGTCTGCACGTCGTCGAGGACCTCTTATTGCCTGTATGACGTCAGACGGCGTCGTGTGGGCTAGAGTGACGTCCTCGTCGACGTGCAGAGACTAGTAAGAAGATTTCCGTCGAATGCTGGCGCCATGGGAGTATTCATTAGGTGAGGAATCCACAGGTAGTTGTATCCATCAGAATGTTTTTTTTTTTAATCACTGACAGTGCCATGCTAATTATAAACTCAGCATTCATTATTCCACATCTGTGCATTTGCATCTGCTTGTGACACCAATTTATGCTGGGACTCAGCAGTTTAGTGTACACTGTGTAGTACTTTTAAATATATTAGGCCAAGTTTGTAATTAGGCAAGTGACTCCCAGGGCACTCCAAGACAAATGGACTGGACCACTGTAGGAAGTTGGCTCTGTATGTGCTATTTCAAAGTAAGGAATAGCATGCACAGAGTCCAAGGGTTCCCCTTAGAGGTAAAATAGTGGTAAAAATAGATAATACTAATGCTCTATTTTGTGGTAGTGTGGTCGAGCAGTAGGCTTATCCAAGGAGTAGTGTTAAGCATTTGTTGTACATACACATAGACAATAAATGAGGTACACACACTCAGAGACAAATCCAGCCAATAGGTTTTGTATAGAAAAATATATTTTCTTAGTTTATTTTAAGAACCACAGGTTCAAATTTAACATGTAATATCTTGTTTGAAAGGTATTGCAGGTAAGTACATTAGGAACTTTGAATCATTTCCATTGCATGTATACTTTTCAAGTTATTCACAAATAGCTATTTCAAAAGTGGACACTTAGTGCAATTTTCACAGTTCCTGGGGGAGGTAAGTTTTTGTTAGTTTTACCAGGTAACTAAGACACTTACAGGGTTCAGTTCTTGGTCCAAGGTAGCCCACCGTTGGGGGTTCAGAGCAACCCCAAAGTCACCACACCAGCAGCTCAGGGCCGGTCAGGTGCAGAGTTCAAAGTGGTGCCCAAAACGCATAGGCTAGAATGGAGAGAAGGGGGTGCCCCGGTTCCGGTCTGCTTGCAGGTAAGTACCCGCGTCTTCGGAGGGCAGACCAGGGGGGTTTTGTAGGGCACCGGGGGGGACACAAGCCCACACAGAAATTTCACCCTCAGCAGCGCGGGGGCGGCCGGGTGCAGTGTAGAAACAAGCGTCGGGTTTGCAATGTTAGTCTATGAGAGATCAACGGATCTCTTCAGCGCTGCAGGCAGGCAAGGGGGGGCTTCCTCGGGGAAACCTCCACTTGGGCAAGGGAGAGGGACTCCTGGGGGTCACTTCTCCAGTGAAAGTCCGGTCCTTCAGGTCCTGGGGGCTGCGGGTGCAGGGTCTTTTCCAGGCGTCGGGACTTAGGTTTCAGAGAGTCGCGGTCAGGGGAAGCCTCGGGATTCCCTCTGCAGGCGGCGCTCTGGGGGCTCAGGGGGGACAGGTTTTGGTACTCACAGTCGGAGAGTAGTCCGGGGGTCCTCCCTGAGGTGTTGGTTCTCCACCAGCCGAGTCGGGGTCGCCGGGTGCAGTGTTGCAAGTCTCACGCTTCTTGCGGGGAGTTGCAGGGTTCTTTAAAGCTGCTTCTTGAAACAAAGTTGCAGTCTTTTTGGAGCAGGTCCGCTGTCCTCGGGAGTTTCTTGTCGTCGTCGTCGAAGCAGGGCAGTCCTCAGAGGATTCAGAGGTCGCTGGTCCCTTTGGAAGGCGTCGCTGGAGCAGAGTTCTTTGGAAGGCAGGAGACAGGCCGGTGAGTTTCTGGAGCCAAGGCAGTTGTTGTCTTCTGGTCTTCCTGTGCAGGGGTTTTCAGCTGGGCAGTCCTTCTTCTTGTTGTTGCAGGAATCTGATTTTCTAGGGTTCAGGGTAGCCCTTAAATACTAAATTTAAGGGCGTGTTTAGGTCTGGGGGGTTAGTAGCCAATGGCTACTAGCCCTGAGGATGGGTACACCCTCTTTGTGCCTCCTCCCAAGGGGAGGGGGTCACAATCCTAACCCTATTGGGGGAATCCTCCATCTGCAAGATGGAGGATTTCTAAAAGTTAGAGTCACCTCAGCTCAGGACACCTTAGGGGCTGTCCTGACTGGCCAGTGACTCCTCCTTGTTGCTTTCTTTGTTCCCTCCAGCCTTGCCGCCAAAAGTGGGGGCCGTGGCCGGAGGGGGCGGGCAACTCCAGCAAGCTGGAGTGCCCTGCTGGGCTGTGACAAAGGGGTGAGCCTTTGAGGCTCACCGCCAGGTGTCACAGCTCCTGCCTGGGGGAGGTGTTAGCATCTCCACCCAGTGCAGGCTTTGTTACTGGCCTCAGAGTGACAAAGGCACTCTCCCCATGGGGCCAGCAACATGTCTCTAGTGTGGCAGGCTGCTGGAACTAGTCAGCCTACACAGACAGTCGGTTAAGTTTCAGGGGGCACCTCTAAGGTGCCCTCTGGGGTGTATTTTGCAATAAAATGTACACTGGCATCAGTGTGCATTTATTGTGCTGAGAAGTTTGATACCAAACTTCCCAGTTTTCAGTGTAGCCATTATGGTGCTGTGGAGTTCGTGTTTGACAAACTCCCAGACCATATACTCTTATGGCTACCCTGCACTTACAATGTCTAAGGTTTTGTTTAGACACTGTAGGGGTACCATGCTCATGCACTGGTACCCTCACCTATGGTATAGTGCACCCTGCCTTAGGGCTGTAAGGCCTGCTAGAGGGGTGTCTTACCTATACTGCATAGGCAGTGAGAGGCTGGCATGGCACCCTGAGGGGAGTGCCATGTCGACTTACTCGTTTTGTCCTCACTAGCACACACAAGCTGGCAAGCAGTGTGTCTGTGCTGGGTGAGAGGTCTCCAGGGTGGCATAAGACATGCTGCAGCCCTTAGGGACCTTCCTTGGCATCAGGGCCCTTGGTACTAGAAGTACCAGTTAAAAGGGACTTATCTGGATGCCAGGGTCTGCCAATTGTGGATACAAAAGTACAGGTTAGGGAAAGAACACTGGTGCTGGGGCCTGGTTAGCAGGCCTCAGCACACTTTCAATTGTAAACATAGCATCAGCAAAGGCAAAAAGTCAGGGGGCAACCATGCCAAGGAGGCCTTTCCTTACAACCACTGTAAGGAAATGCCTCCTTGGCATGGTTACCCCTTGACTTTTTGCCTTTTGCTGATACCAGTTATGATTGTGAGTGTGCTGGGACCCTGCTAACCAGGCCCCAGCACCAGTGGTCTTTCCCTAAACTGTACCTTTGCTTGCACAATTGGCAAAGCCCTGGCACTCTGTTAAGTCCCTTGTAAATGGTACCCCTAGTACCAAGGGTCCTGATGCCAGGGAAGGTCTCCAAGGGCTGCAGCATGTATTATGCCACCCTGGGGAACCCTCACACAGCACAAGCACACTGCCTCACAGCTTGTGTGTGCTGGTGGGAAGAATATGACTAAGACGACATGGCACTCCCCTCAGGGTGCCATGCCAACCTCACACTGCCTAGGGCATAGATAAGTCACCCCTCTAGCAGGCCTTACAGCCCTAAGGCAGGGTGCACTATACCACAGGTGAGGTCATATGTGCATGAGCACTATACCCCTAGTGTCTTAACAAAACCTTAGACATTGTAAGTGCAGGGTAGCCATAAAGAGTATATGGTCTGGGAGGTTGTCAAATACGAACTCCACAGTTCCATAATGGCTACACTGAAATCTGGGAAGTTTGGTCTCAAACTTCTCAGAACAATAAACGCACACTGATGCCAGTGTGGAATTTATTGTAAAATGCATGCAGAGGGCATCTTAGAGATGCCCCCGGAATACCATTCAGACTCCTAGTGCTAGGCTGACCAGTTTCTGCCAGCCTGCCACAGCCAAACGAGTTGCTGACCACGTGGGTAGAGTGCCTTTGTCACCACTCTGTAGCCAAGAACAAAGCATGTACTTGGAGGGGCTTCTCACCTCCCCCTGCAGGAACTATAACACCTGGTGGTGAGCCTCAAAGGCTCGTGCCTTTTATTACAGCACCCCAGGGCATCCCAGCTAGTGGAGATGCCCGCCCCTCCGGCCACTGCCCCCACTTTTGGCAGCAAGGCTGGAGGAGATAATGAGAAAAACAAGGAGTCGTCACTGGCCAGTCAGGTCAACCCCTAAGGTGTCCTGAGCTGAGGTGACCTCTGTCTTGAGAAATCCTCTATCTTGAGATTGGAGGATTCCCCCAGTAGGATTAGGGATGTACCCCCTCCCCACCAGGAGGAGGCACAAAGAGGGTGTAGCCACCCAGACCTAAACACACCCCTAAATTGAGTATTTATGGGCCCCCAGAACCAAGGAAGATAGATTCCTGCAACCTGAAGACGAAGAAGGACTGCTGACCTAAAGCCCTGCAGAGAAGACGAAGACAACAACTGCTTTGCCCCTAGCCCTACCGGCCTGTCTCCCCACTTCAAGAAAAACTGCAAGAGCATCCCCCAGGGTCCAGCGACCTCTGAAGCCTCAGAGGACTACCCTGCATCTAAAAGGACCAAGAAACTCCCGAGGACAGTGGCCCTGTTCAACAAACTTGCAACTTTGCAACAAAGAAGCAACTTTTAAAGACCACACGTTTCCCGCCGGAACCGTGAGACTTTCCACTCTGCACCCGACGCCCCCGGCTTGACCTGCGGAAAACTAACTTTACAGGGAGGACTCCCTGGCGACTGTGAGCCCGTGAGTAGCCAGAGTTGACCCCCCCCCCCCCGAGCCCCCACAGCGACGCCTGCAGAGAGAATCCAGAGGCTCCCCCTGACCGCGACTGCCTGCTTCAAGAAACCCGACGCCTGGAAAACGCACTGCACCTGCAGCCCCCAGGACCTGAAGGAACCGAACTCCAGTGCAGGAGCGACCCCCAGGCAGCCCTCCTCCTAAGCCCAGGTGGAGGCTTCCCCGAGGAGACCCCCCCGCCCAATGCCTGCCTGCATCGTTGGAGACCCCCGGGTCGCCCCATTGAATCCTATTGCAAACCCGATGCCTGTTGGCACTCTGCACCCGGCCGCCCCTATGCCGCTGAGGGTGTACTTTTTGTGCCTGCTTGTGCCCCCCGTGCCCTACAAACCCCCCAGTCTGCCCTCCGAAGTCATGGGTACTTACCTGCTGGCAGACTGGAACTGGGGCACCCCTATTTCCATTGAAGCCTGTGTGTTTTGGGCACCACTTTGACCTCTGCACCTGACCGGCCTTGAGCTGCTGGTGTGGTGACATTGGGGTTGCCTTGAACCCCCAACGGTGGGCTACCTTGGACCCCACTTTGAACCCTGCAAGTACTGTACTTACCTGTGAACCTAACAAATACTTACCTCCCCCAGGAACTGTTGATTTTTGCACAGTGTCCACTTTTAAAATAGCTTATTGCCATTTGTGCCAAAACTGTACATGCTATTGTGATTATTCAAAATTCTTAAGATACCTGAGTGAAATACCTTTCATTTAAAGCATTGTTTGTAAATCTTGAACATGTGGTTCTTAAAATAAACTAAAATATATTTTTCTATATAAAAACCTATTGGCCTGGAATTTGTCTTTTGAGTGTGTGTTTCTCATTTTTTGCCTTTGTGTGTACAACAAATGCTTAACACTACCCTCTGATAAGCCTACTGCTCGACCACACTACCACAAAATAGAGCATTAGAATTATATCTTTTTGCCATTATCTTACCTCTAAAGGGGAACCCTTGGACTCTGTGCACACTATTTCTTACTTTAAAATAGTATATACAGTGCCAACGTCCTACACTGAACCAAAAAGAAGGACTGCTGACCTGAAAGCCCTGCAGAGATGACGGAGACAACTGCTTTGGCCCCAGCCCTACCGGCCTGTCTCCTGACTCGAAGAAAACTGCAACAGTGACGCATCCGAAAGGGACCAGCAACCTCTGAAGCCTCAGAGGACTGCCCTAAACCAAAGGACCAATAAACTCCAGTGAACAGCGGCTCTGTTCAACTCCAGCAACAACTTTGCAACTTTCTTGCAACTTCTTAAGACCTCACTCTTCCTGCCGGAAGCGTGAGACTTCACCCTCTGCACCAGACGTCCCCGGCTCGAGCTCCAGAGAACCCACACTACAGGGAGGACTCCCAGGCGCCTGCGACCTCGTGAGTAACCCAGACAACGCCCCTGGGCCCCCCCAGCGACGCATGCAGAGAGAATCCAGAGGCTCCCCCTGACTGCGACTGCCTGTAACAAGGTGTAGGAAGTTGGCTCTGTATGTGCTATTTCAAAGTAAGGAATAGCATGCACAGAGTCCAAGGGTTCCCCTTAGAGGTAAAATAGTGGTAAAAATAGATAAAACTAATGCTCTATTTTGTGGTAGTGTGGTCGAGCAGTAGGCTTATCCAAGGAGTAGTGTTAAGCATTTGTTGTACATACACATAGACAATAAATGAGGTACACACACTCAGAGACAAATCCAGCCAATAGGTTTTTATATAGAAAAATATCTTTTCTTAGTTTATTTTAAGAACCACAGGTTCAAATTCTACATGTAATATCTCATTCGAAAGGTATTGCAGGTAAGTACTTTAGGAACTTCAAATCATCAAAATTGCATGTATACTTTTCAAGTTATTCACAAATAGCTGTTTTAAAAGTGGACACTTAGTGCAATTTTCACAGTTCCTAGGGGAGGTAAGTATTTGTTAGGTTAACCAGGTAAGTAAGACACTTACAGGGCTTAGTTCTTGGTCCAAGGTAGCCCACCGTTGGGGGTTCAGAGCAACCCCAAAGTCACCACACCAGCAGCTCAGGGCCGGTCAGGTGCAGAGTTCAAAGTGGTGCCCAAAACGCATAGGCTAGAATGGAGAGAAGGGGGTGCCCCGGTTCCGGTCTGCTTGCAGGTAAGTACCCGCGTCTTCGGAGGGCAGACCAGGGGGGTTTTGTAGGGCACCGGGGGGGACACAAGCCCACACAGAAATTTCACCCTCAGCAGCGCGGGGGCGGCCGGGTGCAGTGTAGAAACAAGCGTCGGGTTTGTAATGGAAGTCAATGGGAGATCTAGGGATCTCTTCAGCGCTGCAGGCAGGCAAGGGGGGGGTTCCTCGGGGAAACCTCCACTTGGGCAAGGGAGAGGGACTCCTGGGGGTCACTCCTCCAGTGAAAGTCCGGTCCTTCAGGTCCTGGGGGCTGCGGGTGCAGGGTCTCTCCCAGGTGTCGGGACTTTGGATTCAAAGAGTCGCGGTCAGGGGAAGCCTCGGGATTCCCTCTGCAGGCGGCGCTGTGGGGGCTCAGGGGGGACAGGTTTTTGTACTCACAGTCTTAGAGTAGTCCTGGGGTCCCTCCTGAGGTGTTGGATCGCCACCAGCCGAGTCGGGGTCGCCGGGTGCAGTGTTGCAAGTCTCACGCTTCTTGCGGGGAGCTTGCAGGGTTCTTTAAAGCTGCTGGAAACAAAGTTGCAGCTTTTCTTGGAGCAGGTCCGCTGTCCTCGGGAGTTTCTTGTCTTTTCGAAGCAGGGGCAGTCCTCAGAGGATGTCGAGGTCGCTGGTCCCTTTGGAAGGCGTCGCTGGAGCAGGATCTTTGGAAGGCAGGAGACAGGCCGGTGAGTTTCTGGAGCCAAGGCAGTTGTCGTCTTCTGGTCTTCCTCTGCAGGGGTTTTCAGCTAGGCGGTCCTTCTTCTTGTAGTTGCAGGAATCTAATTTTCTAGGGTTCAGGGTAGCCCTTAAATACTAAATTTAAGGGCGTGTTTAGGTCTGGGGGGTTAGTAGCCAATGGCTACTAGCCCTGAGGGTGGGTACACCCTCTTTGTGCCTCCTCCCAAGGGGAGGGGGTCACAATCCTAACCCTATTGGGGGAATCCTCCATCTGCAAGATGGAGGATTTCTAAAAGTTAGAGTCACTTCAGCTCAGGACACCTTAGGGGCTGTCCTGACTGGCCAGTGACTCCTCCTTGTTGCTTTCTTTGTTCCCTCCAGCCTTGCCGCCAAAAGTGGGGGCCGTGGCCGGAGGGGGCGGGCAACTCCACTAAGCTGGAGTGCCCTGCTGGGCTGTGACAAAGGGGTGAGCCTTTGAGGCTCACCGCCAGGTGTCACAGCTCCTGCCTGGGGGAGGTGTTAGCATCTCCACCCAGTGCAGGCTTTGTTACTGGCCTCAGAGTGACAAAGGCACTCTCCCCATGGGGCCAGCAACATGTCTCTGGTGTGGCAGGCTGCTGGAACTAGTCAGCCTACACAGACAGTCGGTTAAGTTTCAGGGGGCACCTCTAAGGTGCCCTCTGGGGTGTATTTTACAATAAAATGTACACTGGCATCAGTGTGCATTTATTGTGCTGAGAAGTTTGATACCAAACTTCCCAGTTTTCAGTGTAGCCATTATGGTGCTGTGGAGTTCGTGTTTGACAGACTCCCAGACCATATACTCTTATGGCTACCCTGCACTTACAATGTCTAAGGTTTTGTTTAGACACTGTAGGGGTACCATGCTCATGCACTGGTACCCTCACCTATGGTATAGTGCACCCTGCCTTAGGGCTGTAAGGCCTGCTAGAGGGGTGTCTTACCTATACTGCATAGGCAGTGAGAGGCTGGCATGGCACCCTGAGGGGAGTGCCATGTCGACTTACTCGTTTTGTTCTCACTAGCACACACAAGCTGGCAAGCAGTGTGTCTGTGCTGAGTGAGAGGTCTCCAGGGTGGCATAAGACATGCTGCAGCCCTTAGAGACCTTCCTTGGCATCAGGGCCCTTGGTACTAGAAGTACCAGTTACAAGGGACTTATCTGGATGCCAGGGTCTGCCAATTGTGGATACAAAAGTACAGGTTAGGGAAAGAACACTGGTGCTGGGGCCTGGTTAGCAGGCCTCAGCACACTTTCAATTGTAAACATAGCATCAGCAAAGGCAAAAAGTCAGGGGGCAACCATGCCAAGGAGGCATTTCCTTACACAAGGAACCCGACGCCTGGAAGAAGCACTGCATTCACAACGTCTAAGATTTGGCTTAGACACTGTAGGGGCATATTGCTAATGCAACTAGGCCCTCACCTGTGGTATAGTGCACCCTGCCTTACGGCTGTACGGCCTGCTACAGGGGTGACTTACATATGCCACAGGCAGTGGGTTGTGGGCTTTTTCTCCCCACCAGCACACACAAGCTGTGAGGCAGTGTGCATGTGCTGAGTGAGGGTGGCATAATACATGCTGCAGCCCTTAGAGACCTTCCCTGGCCACAGGGCCCTTGGTACCAGGGGTACCACTTACAAGGGACTTATCTGTGTGCCAGGGCAGTGCCAATTGTGGAGACAAAGGTACAGTTTAGGGAAAGAACACTGGTGCTGGGGCCTGGTTAGTAGGGTCCCAGCACACTTTCAATCATAACTGGCATCAACAAAGGCAAAAGGTTAGGGGGTAACCATGCCTTGAGAGGCATTTTCCTACAGCCCCGGATAAGGGGGAGACGCACAGTAGGTCCTGGCATCGGCTCCGAAGAACCGTGCCCGGAACATTGATGCTCCTGTGAGGCCTCGGCTAACGGGCGTGGCGAAGTCGAAGTCCACTTGGACTTCTTCTTGTGCCTCTTAGCCGAGGACCTTGAGTGGGAAGAGAAGGACTTTGGGCTCCTGGAGCGGTCCCACAACCTCCTCCTGGAGCGAAACGTGACCTCAGAAGAGTCGTGCTGACCGAAGTCTACTGCCGGGCCGTCATGAGCTTTAGAGACTGCTCTCTCAAAGCCTTTGGGGCAATGACCCGGCAATCAGAGCACGACTTCAAGTCGTGGTCCCTGTCGAGACACCAGGGACATACCTGATGGGGGTCCGTCACCGACATGGTGCGATGGCAGACACCACGCGGCTTAAACCCTGTCTTCCTAGATGACATTTCCTCGCACAGACAAAACGTCTAGAAAAGGCTTGTCCAAAAAGGCAAAGGGTAGCTCGAGCCCAGACCTACTCTTAACCGGTGTGGAAGGAAAAGAACTGACGTATGCACGCCGGGTTGGTGCCTTTATAGGCAACCGTGACATCACAGACAGCTCTGACTCTGCCGAAGCCACGTGGAGCCAGCCGACGCTTGCGGATTCAAACAACGCCACCTGACGGAGCGTGTAGCTTTTTGGTCAGCAAAAAGTTTCCAGATTCAAAGTTGATTCCAGGGAATTCAAAGGTAAGAAATCAGCAGCTAGAATGTTTGTCAGATACACTAGATATGTACACTAGTAATCAGCAAATAGGCAAAGAAATCGACAGAAAACAGTGCAATAACAAATAGACAATAGTGACCAAACCATATATAAAAAAAAAATATGGAATGCGAATGCGTCCAGGAAGAAAAGAGTAAGTTACTGGATTTCCCCCAAACCACCCAAAAGGGCGAAAAAGAAGATAATGCAACACCCACACAAGACTGCAAGAAACCAGTGGTGGAATCCCGAAGAGAAAGACCTGTGGAAGAAGGGGACTAAGTCCAAAAGTCACAGAAGTGTCCAATGGGGGCAGAACCACCAAGGGGCAAATGTGCCCTTCAAAGCATACCAGTGGTTTGGTGAGGCTACCCCTTCCAAGCCATGTAACACCTATTTCCAGAGGGAGAGTGTGTTAACACCCCCCCTTCTCAAAGGAAATCGTTTGTTCTGCTTTCCTGGGCTTGAGCTGATCAGGCAGCAGAGGACAGAAACCTGTCAGAGGGGTGGCAGCAGCTTGGGCTTCCCAGATAACCACAGAAGGCTGGTAGGAGCAATGCTGGGGGTCCTCTAAGGGGCCCCAAAGTGCATGTAATCATACGTCCAATACTGCTAACAGTATTGGTGTATGATTCCAACATGTTTGATACCAAACATGCCTAGATTCGGAGTCACCATTATGTAGCTCGACATAGGTAGTGGTATATTTCCAGTACACGCATAAAATGGCATCCCCGCACTCATGAAGTCCAGGAAAATGGAACTGGAGTTTGTGGGGTACCTCTGCTAGTGAAGAGGTGCCCTCACAAACAGGTACTTGCACTCTGCCATCTGGGCTAGGAGGGCCTGCCATAGGGGTGTCTTACAGTGACCTGTAGTGAAAAGGTGCATGTACCTTTTCACACAGGCTGCAATGGCAAGCCTGCAGACACATTTTACATGGGCTCCCTATGGGTGACATAATACATGTGCAGTGGATTCAGTTAGGACACCTCTTACCTCCTTGGGGCTAGAGAGCGATTCAGAGGGAATTTGTGGCCAAAGATCTCATAAAGGGAATCATAATACTCCTGTATCTAGGCCAGAGTTGCCCTGGCTCCAAGGAAATCAGGGAGGCACGGGGTAAACTCTTGTGCTGACTCTGTGGCTGAAGGCTGGGAGATGGCGTTCATGATGCAGAGCTTGCTTCACAAAGTCGCTCTTGACTCTGTGTTTCAAGGTCTTCCCCTTCGACAGCAACAGAGTCACATGATCGGCTTGTAGATCGGTCTCGCAATAGCATCCGGGACCTTGAAGGAGACAAAGAATGTCATGAGGCCTTTGCCAGGCATGCCGCCAAAATCTTCATGAAACACTCCTTCAATGCTTTCGGGCAAAGACGAAGGCAGGAGCTACTCTTCGGAGTTGTGGTGCTCCCCGAGGCACCACATACAAACATATGACATCTGCCTCTCACAAGACCCACAGGACTTAAATCCTTAAGACATAAGAAAAAGCACACTGTTCCTTTGACACAATGTCAAGATATGAGAAAACGCTTTGGATACGAGCTGAAGGCGCAATAAGGGACCGACACTGGCGTGTCAGAAGGAATGAAAATGTCACTTACCCAGTGTACATCTGTTCGTGGCATCAGTCGCAGTAGATTCGCATGTTCTGCAATAGCTCGCCATCTGGTGTTGGGCCGGAGTGTTACAAGTTGTTTTTCTTCGAAGAAGTCTTTCGAGTCACGGCACCGAGTGACTCCTCCTTTTGTCTCCATTGCGCATGGGCGTCGACTCTATCCTCGATTGTTTTTCCCCGCAGAGGGTGAGGTAGGAGTTGAATTGTAGTAATAGTGCCCATGCAATGGAGTGACTAAGTATGCACCTATTTAAGGTTGAGATGATACATATATAAATAATTGAAGGTAACTTCCAAACTGCTACAGGCTCCCGGGGAGGCGGGTGGGCACATGCGAATCTACTGCGACTGATGCCACGAACAGATGTACACTGGGTAAGTGACATTTTCAGTTCGATGGCATCTGTCGCTGTAGATACGCATGTTCTGCATAGACTAGTAAGCAGTTATTTCCCCAAAAGCGGTGGATCAGCCTGTAGGAGTGGAAGTAGTCTGAAATAATGTCCTTAATACGGCTTGACCTACTGTGGCTTGTTGTGCGGATAACACGTCTACACAGTAGTGCTTGGTGAATGTGTGAGGCGTAGACCATGTGGCTGCCTTACATATTTCTTGCATTGGGATGTTTCCTAGAAAGGCCATGGTAGCACCTTTCTTTCTGGTTGAGTGTGCCCTTGGTGTAATGGGCAGCTGTCGTTTAGCTTTAAGGTAGCAGATTTGGATGCATTTAACTATCCATCTGGCTATACCTTGTTTTGAAATTGGGTTTCCTGCGTGAGGTTTTTGAAATGCAATAAAGAGTTGTTTAGTCTTTCTGATGTTTTTTGTTCTGTCAATGTAATACATTAATGCTCTTTTGACATCTAATGTATGTAGTGCCCTTTCAGCTACGGTATCTGGCTGTGGAAAGAACACTGGAAGTTCCACTGTTTGATTTAGATGGAACGGTGAAATAACCTTTGGCAAAAATGTAGGATTGGTCCTTAGGACGACTTTATTTTTGTGTAGTTGTATAAAAGGTTCCTGTATAGTAAACGCCTGAATCTCGCTTACTCTTCTTAGGGAAGTAATGGCGATGAGAAATGCCACCTTCCAGGTTAGGAACTGTATGTCGCAGGAGTGCATGGGTTCAAAAGGTGGACCCATAAGTCTAGTTAGGACAACATTTAGGTTCCATGAAGGAACAGGTAGTGTTCTTGGTGGTATAATTCTCCTAAGGCCCTCCATGAATGCTTTAATGACTGGTATTTTATATAGGGAAGTTGAATAGGTAGTTTGCAGGTATGCAGATATTGCTGCAAGGTGAATCTTAATGGAAGAGAAAGCTAGGTTAGATTTTTGTAAGTGAAGCAAGTAACCCACTACCTGTTCTGGAGTTGTGTGTAATGGTTGTATTTGATTAATATGGCAGTAGCAAACAAACCTCTTCCATTTACTTGCATAGCAGTGCCTGGTGGATGGCCTTCTTGCTTGTTTTATGACTTCCATACATTCTTGGGTAAGTTGTAAGTGCCCGAATTCTAGGATTTCAGGAGCCAGATTGCTAGATTCAGCGATGCTGGATCTGGGTGTCTGATCTTTTGGTTGTGCTGTGTCAACAGATCTGGCCTGTTGGGCAATTTGATGCAGGGTACCACTGATAGGTCTAGCAGCGTTGTGTACCAGGGTTGCCTTGCCCAAGTTGGTGCTATCAATATGAGTTTGAGTTTGCTTTGACTGAGTTTGTTTACCAGGTAAGGAAGGAGAGGGAGAGGAGGAAAAGCGTAAGCAAATATCCCTGACCAGTTCATCCATAGGGCATTGCCTTGGGATTGTTTGTGTGGGTATCTGGATGCGAAGTTTTGGCATTTTGCGTTCTCCCTTGTCGCAAACAAGTCTATCTGAGGTGTTCCCCAGAGTTTGAAATAAGTGTTCAGAATTTGGGGGTGAATTTCCCATTCGTGGACCTGTTGGTGATCGAGAGAGATTGTCTGCGAGTTGATTTTGTATCCCTGGTATAAACTGTGCAATTAGGCGAATTTGGTTGTGAATTGCCCAATGCCAAATTTTTTGTGCTAGCAGGCTTAACTGCGTGGAGTGCGTCCCCCCCTGCTTGTTTAGATAATACATTGTTGTCATGTTGTCTGTTTTGACGAGAATGTATTTGTGAACTATTATTGGTTGGAAAGCTTTTAGTGCTTGAAAAACTGCTAGAAGTTCTAGGTGATTGATATGCAGTTTTGTTTGATGTACGTTCCATTGTCCTTGTATGCTGTGTTGATCGAGGTGTGCTCCCCACCCTGTCATGGAAGCATCTGTTATTACGTATTGTGGCACTGGGTCTTGGAAAGGCCGCCCCTTGTTTAAATTTATGTTGTTCCACCACAGAAGCGAGAGGTAAGTTTGGCGGTCTATTAACACCAGATCTAGAAGGTGACCCTGTGCTTGAGACCACTGTGATGCTAGGCATTGTTGTAAGGGCCTCATGTGCAGTCTTGCGTTTGGGACAATGGCTATGCATGATGACATCATGCCTAGGAGTTGTAATACCATCTTTGCTTGTATCTTTTGTGTTGGATACATGCGTTGTATGATGGTGTTGAAATTTTGAATTCTTTGTGGACTTGGAGTGGCTACTCCTTTTGATGTGTCTATTATGGCTCCCAGGTATTGTTGTACCTTGCGTGGCAGAATTTTGGATTTTGTGAAATTGACGGTGAACCCTAGTTTGAAGAGGGTTTGTATGATATGATTTGTGTGATTTGAGCACTCTATTAACGAATGGCCCTTGATTAGCCAGTCGTCTAGATATGGGAACACATGTATCTGCTGCCTTCTTATGTGTGCTGCGACTACCGCTAGACATTTGGTAAAGACTCTTGGTGCGGTTGTTAATCCGAAAGGCAGTACCTTGAATTGGTAATGTATTCCTTTGAATACAAACCTTAGGTATTTCCTGTGCGATGGGTGTATTGGTATATGGAAATAAGCATCCTTGAGGTCTAAAGTTGCCATGTAGTCGTGCAGCTTTAGCAATGGCAATACTTCTTGTAGTGTGACCATGTGGAAGTGGTCTGATTTGATGAAAGTGTTCACTACTCTGAGGTCTAGGATTGGTCTCAGTGTTTTGTCCTTCTTTGGTATCAGAAAGTACAGTGAGTAAACTCCTGTGTTTATTTGTGTGTTTGGCACTAATTCGATTGCATTCTTTTGCAATAGTGCCTGCACTTCTATCTCCAGGAGATTGGAATGGTGTGTTGTTAAAGTTTGTGCTTTTGGTGGTATGTTTGGAGGGAATTGTAGAAATTCTATGCAATAACCATGTTGGATAATTGCTAGAACCCAAGTGTCTGTAGTGATTTTCTCCCATGCTTTGTAATAATGACCTATTCGTCCCCCCACTGGTGTTGTGTGGAGGGGGTGAGTGACATGTGAGTCACTGTTTAGTAGTAGGGGTTTTGGGGCTTTGGAATCTTCCTCTATTTCTAGGGAATTGCCCTCCTCTATATTGTCCCCGAAAACCTCCTCTATACTGTCCCTGGTAACTGGACGGTGTGGCTTGAGGTGCTGGCTTGTGTGCTTTGACCCCGAAACCCCTCTCGAAAGGGCGTTTTACGGAATGTGCTGTAATTCCCTCTGCTCTGCGGGGAGTAGAGTGCGCCCATGGCTTTGGCAGTGTCCGTATCTTTTTTGAGTTTCTCAATCGCTGTGTCCACTTCTGGACCGAACAGTTCTTTTTCATTAAAAGGCATATTGAGAACTGCTTGTTGAATCTCTGGTTTAAATCCAGACATTCGGAGCCATGCATGCCTTCTGATAGTTACAGATGTATTAATTGTCCGTGCAGCTGTATCTGCAGCGTCCATGGAGGAGCGGATCTGGTTGTTGGAGATGGCCTGTCCCTCCTCAACCACTTGTTTTGCCCTATTTTGTAAGTCCTTGGGCAGATGTTCAATGAGATGTTGCATCTCGTCCCAGTGGGCTCTGTCATAGCGCGCAAGTAGTGCCTGGGAGTTCGCGATGCGCCACTGGTTTGCAGCTTGTGCTGCGACTCTTTTACCAGCTGCATCAAACTTGCGGCTTTCTTTATCTGGGGGTGGTGCATCTCCAGATGTGTGAGAGTTGGCCCTTTTCCTAGCTGCTCCTACAAAGACAGAGTCTGGTGGCAGCTGTGTAGTGATGAAAACCGGGTCCGTAGGAGGCGGCTTATACTTTTTTTCTACCCTTGGTGTGATTGCCCTACTTTTAACCGGCTCCTTAAAGATGTCTTTTGCGTGCCGGAGCATACCAGGGAGCATAGGCAGGCTTTGGTATGAGCTGTGGGTGGAGGAGAGTGTGTTGAATAAGAAATCATCCTCGACCTGTTCTGAGTGGAGGCTTACGTGGTGAAATTGTGCTGCTCTAGCCACCACTTGAGAGTACGCGGTGCTGTCTTCTGGTGGAGATGGCTTCGCAGGGTATGCCTCCGGACTGTTATCTGACACTGGGGCGTCGTATAGGTCCCATGCGTCCTGATCTTGGTCACCCTGGCTCATGGTGGTGTGAGCTGGGGAGTGTGATGGAGTTTGTGCTGGTGAAACGTCAATCACGGGCGGAGGAGAGGGTGGTGGTGTAACTCTTTTCACCACTTTTGGTTGTGGTGTTTGTTCCGTCTGGAACTCCAACCTCCTCTTTCTCCTAATGGGGGGAAGGGTGCTTATTCTTCCTGTCCCCTGCTGAATGAAGATACGCTTTTGCGTATGGTCCACATCAGTTGCTTGTAGCTCTTCCTCAAACCTATGCTTCTGCATTTGGGAGGTTAGCGAGTGCTCTTCTGTATAAGAGCCTGAAGCTGGGTCGCTTGCAGTTTGTTTCGGCATCGAAACTTTGTCTGCGTGTTTTTTCGGCTCCGAGGTGACTTTTTTCCTTTTCGGGGCCGAAACCTCTCGGCGTCGATCTGTTTCGGTGCCGCTGTCTCGGCGTCGAGCCGTGTCCACACCGGCATCACGGTGTCGAGGCTTGTCTCCAGCACTTTCTCTGTCCCGAGAAGGCTGCGTGCCGGTGTCTCGACCGGAGTCGGACGATCTCGGCACTGTTTGGGCCTTTTTCGGTGCCGACGGTCGGTCACCGAATTTATGGGTCGAGCCATGGCCTGGTGGCAGTGGCGTCCCCTGGGCCTTGTAAATGTTTCTTTGTGTGGTTTTCGACGTCTTACTCACGGTTTGTGTATCGTCGAATCCTTCGGAGTCTGAGTCTTGGATCGAGAAGGTACCTTCCTCTTCCTGTTCCTCGAACTCCCGTTGGGCTGTCGGTGCGGACGCCATCTGAAGTCTTCTGGCTCGACGGTCTCGGAGTGTTTTTCGGGACCGGAACGCACGACAGGCCTCGCAGGTGTCTTCGCTGTGCTCAGGTGACAGGCACAGGTTGCAGACCAAGTGTTGGTCTGTGTAGGGGTATTTATTGTGGCATTTGGGGCAGAAACGAAACGGGGTCCGTTCCATCGGCGTTCTTCAGCACGCGGTCGGGCCGACCAGGCCCCGACGGAGGATCGAAAAAACTACCCCGAAGGGCACCGGAGCTCTTCGATCTTCGATGCGGTGTTGAATGTAAGTACGCCGATCCCGAACGCAACAATACCGACGAAAATCTTCCGAAATTAGCTAATTTTCCGTTCCGAAACTCGGAGCGACAGGAACACGTCCGAACCCGATGGCGGAAAAAAAACAATCGAGGATAGAGTCGACGCCCATGCGCAATGGAGACAAAAGGAGGAGTCACTCGGTGCCGTGACTCGAAAGACTTCTTCGAAGAAAAACAACTTGTAACACTCCGGCCCAACACCAGATGGCGAGCTATTGCAGAACATGCGTATCTACAGCGACAGATGCCATCGAACTTATATGTACTCCGTAGATGTCCCATCCAGTGTGCGACATCACTACGGAGTCAAGCGACGCCCTCTTCTGACTCGCAGACATACTGGGGGGAAAAAAATGTTTCCAGATCCAGTCTGGCACCTGTGGAAGAATTTAAAGGAAAGGAAACTATGGCTAGATGTCTCTATCAGACAAAATATTACACTAAGTACATAAAAGAATTAACTACTGTAGGGATAATTAGGCGCTACAGCAACTAAAGAAATGAACAGGTGATACTGAGTAGATATCAAACGGAGACTGTTCTTACCTTGTTCGTCTCTGGAAGCTGTCCTGCTGTAGCTTGCCATCTGTTGTACAACTGGCCTGTGCCACAACTGTCCAGTAACAGTGCAATGTTTCCTGAAGATAGTATGTGCTGTGCTCTATGCTGCCAGTTCACAGTGCGCTCTATCATGAAGCGCAGAGCATCCCCCTCAGGGAGCCGCACGCGGATGCGCTGCAAAGAAGCAAGCAAAGGCAGAATCTTTTCTAAAGGTGGTTTCTGTGATCTATGACACTGAGGACACAGCCACACCCTCTGTCCCTGCTGCACACTGGGCAAGGTAACACAACGTGTGTGGAATGAACCCCTGCAGAGTTCACATTGTATCATAGGAGAAGCTGGAGCTTCTTGACAAACACACACTCTCCAATCCAAGTCCTCCTCACTGGACAGCAATTTCTGTTCATTTAAGGTTCTTAGAGCATGCAAGGCTTCCATCTCCCTCAGACGAGCTTCGCCCAAGGTGGCCATCTGAAAATTGAATAAACAATGCATTAAATAGTAAACTTGCACATTCAACATCTGAATCCAATTCAGAAAATGTAAATCAAATGCAAAATGGGCAAAGTGTCTACTTGACCTCCTATGAGGGCACCACAGGTCTAGGTCTCTGGAATCAGACAACATAATACAATAAAGATCACACTAGCACAAACGGAGGAGGATGTATGCAGCAAACTTAACCCTTGAGTGGTAACTCAATATGGCAATGCAACAAAACTGGAAGTTACCTAATTTAAGCACAAACAGTAGCCACCCACTTTGGTGTCTTCTGATGAAATTCAATTGCTCAAAGAAACAAATATAAATTTTGTAAGTGTCTCTGTGGGTCCAGCTTATCTCAGAAGTTACGATGCAGGCTTTTCTTGGCGTCATTAGGCAGTACCTCTGTGACTCCTACTGTTGAAACTGTTACATGACCAACTGGATAGGCAAGAGGCTTCTCTTAGGCACCTGATACTCTGGGGTAGCTAGGGCAGACCCCCAGGCATACTCAAAGTGGTAGGTGGAACAAAATTGGTCATCATAGGACCACTGCTCATTTGTGCAATACAGCTCAGTAATGGATTTTCCAGACTGCCAGTGAGGGAGCTCATGATCATGGAATCTTGCTGCCAGACATTAATTTGATGTGATTGTGAGGCTCATGGACAAAATTACAACATCTGCTCCATGAACAGTATCATTAAGACAAAGTACATAAAATACAAAATAAACAGTGAAAAGGAACACTACACTATTCAGGTCTACACCCATCTCATACTCTCATTGTAAGGAAATGCCTCCTTGGCATGGTTACCCCCTGACTTTTTGCCTTTGCTGATGCTATGTTTTGAATTGAAAGTGTGCTGAGGCCTGCTAACCAGGCACCAGTGTTCTTTCCCTAACCTGTACTTTTGTTTTACACAATTGGCACATCCAGGCATCCAGGTAAGTCCCTGGTACAAAGGGCCCTGATGCCAGGGAAGGTCTCTAAGGGCTGCAGCATATCTTATGCCACCCTGGGGACCCCCTCACTCGGCACAGACACACTGCTTGCCAGCTTGTGTGTGCTGGTGTAAAGAAATGGCTCCCTGTTGCAGTTACCCCCCACTTTTTGCCTGATACTGATGCTGACTTGACTGAGAAGTGTGCTGGGACCCTGCTAACCAGGCCCCAGCACCAGTGTTCTTTCAACTAAAATGTATCATTGTTTCCACAGTTGGCACACCCTGGCATCCAGGTAAGTCCCCTGTAACTGGTACCCCTGGTACCAAGGGCCCTGATGCCAGGGAAGGTCTCTAAGGGCTGCAGCATATCTTATGCCACCCTGGGGACCCCTCACTCAGCACAGACACACTGCTTGTGTGTGCTAGTGGGGATAAAATGACTAAGTCGACATGGCACTCGCCTCAGGGTGCCATGCCAACCTCACACTGCCTGTGGCATAGGTAAGTCACCCCTCTAGTAGGCCTTACAGCCCTAAGGCAGGGTGCACTATACCACAGGTGAGGGCATAGGTGCATGAGCACTATGCCCCTACAGTGTCTAAGCAAAACCTTAGACATTGTAAGTGCAGGGTAGCCATAAGAGAATATGGTCTGGAAGTCTGTCAAAAACGAACTCCACAGCTCCATAATGGCTACACTGAATACTGGGAAGTTTGGTACCAAACTTCTCAGAATAATAAACCCACACTGATGCCAGTGTTGGATTTATTAAAAAATGCACACAGAGGGCATATAACAGATGCCCCCTGTATTTTACCCAATTGTTCAGTGCAGGACTGACTGGTCTCTGCCAGCCTGCTGCTGAGAGACGAGTTTCTGACCCCATGCGGTGAGAGCCTTTGTGCTCTCTGAGGACAGAAACAAAGCCTGCTCTGGGTGGAGGTGCTTCACACCTCCCCCCTGCAGGAACTGGAACACCTAGCAGTGAGCTTCAAAGGCTCAAGCTTCGTGTTACAATGCCCCAGGGCACTCCAGCTAGTGGAGATGCCCGCCCCCTGGACCCAGCCCCCACTTTTGGCAGCAAATCCAGGAGAGATAATGAGAAAAACAAGGAGGAGTCACTGGCCAGCCGGACAGCCCCTAAGGTGTCCTGAGCTGAAGTGACTCTGACTTTTAGAAACCTTCCATCTTGGAGATGGAGGATTCCCCCAATACGATTAGGGATGTGCCCCCCTCCCCTCAGGGAGGAGGCACAAAGAGGGTGTAGCCACCCTAAAGGACAGTAGCCATTGGCTACTGCCCTCCCAACCTAAACACACCCCTAAATTCAGTATTTAGGGGCTCCCCAGAACCTAGGAACTCAGATTCCTGCAACCTAAGAAGAAGAGGACTGCTGAGCTGAAAAACCCTGCAGAGAAGACGGAGACACCAACTGCCTGGGCCCCAGCTCTACCGGCCTGTCTCCTCCCTTCGGAAGAAAACTGCTCCAGCGACGCTTTCCCCAGGACCAGCGACCTCTGAATCCTCAGAGGACTGCCCTGCTCTAAAAGGACCAAGAAACTCCCGAGAACAGCGGCCCTGTTCACCCATGACTGCAACTTTGTTTCCAAAGGACCAACTTAAAGACAACAGCGTTTCCCGCCAGAAGCGTGAGACTTGCAACTCTGCACCCGACGCCCCCGGCTCGACTTGTGGAGAAACAACACTTCAGGGAGGACTCCCCGGCGACTCTGAGACTGTGAGTAACCAAAGTTGTCCCCCCTGAGCCCCCACAGCGACGCCTGCAGAGGGAATCCCGAGGCTCCCCCTGACCGCGACTGCCTGACTCTGAAATCCCGACGCCTGGAAAAGACCCTGCACCCGCAGCCCCAGGACTTGAAGGATCGGAACTCCAGTGCAGGAGTGACCCCCAGGAGGCCCTCTCCCTTGCCCAGGTGGTGGCTACCCCGAGGAGCACCCACCTTGCCTGCCTGCACCGCTGAAGAGACCCCTTGGTCTCTCACTGAAACCCCGACGCGTGTTTGCACACTGTACCCGGCCGCCCCAGTGCCGCTGAGGGTGTACTTTTTGTGCTGACTTGTGTTCCCCCCAGTGCCCTACAAAACCCCCCTGGTCTGCCCTCCGAAGACGCAGGTACTTACCTGCTGGCAGACCGGAACCGGGGCACCCCATTCTCCATTGAAGCCTATGTGCTTTGGGCACCACTTTGAACTCTGCACCTGACCGGCCCTGAGCTGCTGGTGTGGTGACTTTGGGGTTGCTCTGAACCCCCAACGGTGGGCTACCTTGGACCCCAATTTGAACTCCGTAGGTGGTTTACTTGCGGGCAAAATTGAAAATGTCACTTACCCAGTGTACATCTGTTCGTGGCATCAGTCGCTGAGATTCACATGTTCTGCAATAGCTCGCCATCTGGTGTTGGGTCGGAGTGTTACAAGTTGTTTTTCTTCGAAGAAGTGTTTTCGAGTCACGGGACCGAGTGACTCCTCCTTCTGTGCTCATTGCGCATGGGCGTCGACTCCATCTTCGATTGTTTTCCCCGCAGAGGGTGAGGTAGGAGTTGTACTATAGTAATAGTGCCCGCGCAATGAAATGTGTAAGTATGTACCTATTAAAGGTTTAAATAATATATATACAAATGTACAAAATTGAAGGTAACTTCTGGACTGCTACAGGCTTCCGGGGAGGTGGGTGGGCACATGTGAATCTCAGCGACTGATGCCACGAACAGATGTACACTGGGTAAGTGACATTTTCAGTTCGATGGCATCTGTCGCTGTAGATACACATGTTCTGCATAGACTAGTAAGCAGTTATTTCCCCATAAGCGGTGGTTTAGCCTGTAGGAGTAGAAGTTGTCTGAAATAGAGTTCTTAATACAGCTTGACCTACTGCAGCTTGTTGTGCGGATAGCACATCTATACAGTAGTGTTTGGTGAATGTGTGAGGCGTAGACCATGTGGCTGCCTTACATATTTCATGCATTGGGATGTTTCCTAAAAAGGCCATTGAAGCACCTTTTTTCCTTGTTGAATGTGCCCTGGGAGTAATGGGCAGTTGTCTTTTTGCTTTAAGGTAGCAGATTTGGATGCATTTAACTATCCATCTGGCTATACCTTGTTTTGATATTGGGTTACCTGCATGAGGTTTTTGGAATGCAATAAATAGCTGTTTAGTCTTTCTGATGTTCTTTGTTCTGTCAATGTAGTACATTAATGCTCTTTTGACATCTAATGTATGTAGTGCTCTTTAAGCCACAGAATCTGGCTGTGGGAAAAAAACTGGTAGTTCTACCGTTTGATTTAGATGGAACGGTGAAATAACTTTTGGTAAAAATTTAGGATTAGGTCGTAGGACGACCTTATTTTTATGTATTTGTATAAAAGGTTCTTGTGTTGTGAACGCTTGAATTTCACTTACTCTTCTTAGAGATGTAACGGCGATGAGAAAGGCAACTTTCCAGGTTAGGAATTGTATTCCGCAAGAGTGCATGGGTTCGAAAGGTGGGCCCATGAGTCTTGTTAGGACCACGTTTAGGTTCCATGAAGGAACAGGTGGTGTTCTTGGTGGTATAATTCTTTTAAGACCTTCTATGAATGCTTTGATGACTGGTATCCTATACAAGGAAGTTGAATAGGTAGTCTGCAGGTATGCAGATATTGCTGCAAGGTGTATTTTAATAGAAGAGAAGGCTAGCTTTGCTTTTTGTAAATGGAGCAAGTAATTTACTATATGTTTTGGAGTTGCGTGTAGTGGTTGTATCTGATTATGATGGCAGTAACAAACAAATCTTTTCCACTTACTTGCGTAGCAGTGTCTAGTGGATGGCCTTCTGGCCTGCTTTATGACTTCCATACACTCTTGGCTAAGTTGTAAGTGTCCGAATTCTAGGATTTCAGGAGCCAGATTGCTAGATTCAGCGATGCTGGATCTGGGTGTCTGATCTGTTGGTTGTGTTGCGTTAACAGATCTGGTTTGTTGGGCAGTTTGATGTGGGGTACTACAGAGAGATCTAGCAGTGTTGTGTACCAGGGTTGTCTTGCCCACGTTGGTGCTATTAAAATGAGTTTGAGTTTGTTTTGACTCAATTTGTTTACTAGATAAGGAAGGAGAGGGAGAGGAGGAAAAGCGTAAGCAAATATTCCTGACCAGTTCATCCATAGGGCATTGCCTTGGGATTGCTTGTGTGGGTATCTGGACGCGAAGTTTTGGCATTTTGCGTTCTCTTTTGTTGCAAATAAGTCTATTTGAGGTGTTCCCCAGAGTGTGAAGTAGGTGTTTAGAATTTGTGGGTGGATTTCCCATTCGTGGACTTGCTGGTGATCTCGAGAGAGATTGTCTGCCAGTTGATTCTG
This sequence comes from Pleurodeles waltl, assembly GCF_031143425.1. NCBI lineage: Eukaryota > Metazoa > Chordata > Amphibia > Caudata > Salamandridae > Pleurodeles > Pleurodeles waltl. The sequence continues at coordinate 659,753,393 of NC_090445.1, read as the reverse complement.
GATCCCTGGAATAAACTGTGCTATTACACGAATTTGATGGTGGATTGCCCACTTCCATATGTTTTGAGCTAATAAGCTTAACTGCGTTGAATGTGTTCCTCCTTGTTTGTTTAGATAATACATCGTTGTCATGTTGTCTGTTTTGACAAGGATGTATTTGTGGATTATGATTGGTTGGAAAGCTTTTAGTGCTTGAAAAACTGCTAATAATTCTAGATGATTTATATGCAGTTTTGTTTGATGTATGTTCCATTGTCCTCTTATGTTGTGTTGATTGAGATGTGCTCCCCACCCTGTCATGGAAGCATCTGTTATTACGTACTGTGGCACTGGGTCTTGGAAAGGCCGCCCTTTGTTTAAATTTATACTGTTCCACCATAGAAGCGAGAGGTAAGTTTGGTGGTCTATTAACACCAGATCTAGAAGGTGACCCTGTGCTTGAGACCACTGTGAGGCTAGGCACTGTTGTAAGGGCCTCATGTGCAGTCTTGCGTTTGGGACAATGGCTATGCATGAGGACATCATGCCTAGGAGCTGTAGTATTGTTCTTGCTTGTATTGTCTGATTTGGAGACGTGTTGAATGACTCTGTTGAAATTGTGAATTCTTTGTGGAGTTGGCGTTGCTACTCCTTTTGTCGTGTCTATTATGGCTCCTAGATATTGCTGTACTTTGCTTGGCTGAATGTTGGATTTTGCAAAGTTGACGGTGAACCCTAGTTTGTAGAGGGTTTGTATGACTTGATTTGTGTGGTTTGAGCATTGTGTGAGCGAAGTGGTTTTGATTAGCCAGTCGTCTAGATACGGGAATACATGTATTTGCTGCCTTCTGATGTGTGCAGCGACTACTGCTAGGCATTTTGTGAATACTCTTGGAGCGGTTGTTAAACCAAAAGGCAATACTTTGAATTGGTAATGTATTCCTTTGAATACAAACCTTAGATATTTTCTGTGTGATTGATGTATTGGTATATGGAAATATGCGACTGAGGTCTAGTGTTGTCATGTAGTTGTGTTTTTTGAGCAATGGTAACACTTCTTGTAGTGTGACCATGTGAAAGTGGTCTGATTTGATGAATGTGTTTACTACTCTGAGGTCTAGAATTGGTCTCAGTGTTTTGTCCTTTTTTGGTATCAAAAAGTACAGTGAATAAACTCCTGTGTTTATTTGTGTGCTTGGTACTAATTCTATTGCATTTTTTTGCAGTAGTGCTTGAACTTCTATCTCTAGAAGCTGTGAATGGTGTTTTGATAAATTTTGTGATTTTGGTGGTATGTCTGGAGGGAATTGCAGGAATTCTATGCAATAACCATGTTGGATAATTGCTAGGACCCATGTGTCTGTAGTTATTTCCTCCCATGCTTCGTAATATTGACTTATCCTTCCCCCCACTGGTGTTGTGTGGGGGGGGGGTGAGTGACGTGTGAGTCACTGCTTGTTGGTAGTGGTTTTGGGGCTTTGAAATCTTCCTCTATTCCTAGGGAATTGCCCTCCTCTATACTGGCCCCGAAAGCCTCCCCTGTACTGTCCCTGGTAGGTGGACGGTGCGGACTGTGAGGTACTAGCTTGTGTGGCCTGACCCCGAAACCCTCCTCTAAAAGGTGTTTTGGCGGAAGGTGGTATAAGATACTCTGCTCTGCGGGGAGTAGAGTGCGCCCATGGCCTTGGCAGTGTCAGTGTCCTTTTTGAGCTTTTCTATGGCTGTGTCCACCTCCGGACCGAACAGAAGTTTTTCGTTTACTGGCATGTTAAGTACTGCCTGCTGAATTTCTGGCTTGAATCCAGACGTTCTGAGCCATGCGTGCCTACGGATGGTAACCAACGTATTAATGGTCCTTGCGGCTGTGTCTGCTGCATCCATAGAGGAGCGTATTTGATTGTTGGAAATGTTTGGACCCTCCTCAACAACCTGTTTTGCTCTTTTTTGTAGATCTTTTGGGAGATGTTCAATGAGATGCTGCATCTCATCCCAGTGGGCTCTGTCGTATCGCGCTAGCAGCGCTTGTGAGTTTGCGATGCGCCACTGGTTTGCTGCTTGGACAGCGACCCTCTTCCCGGCTGCATCGAACTTTCTGCTTTCTTTATCTGGGGGAGGTGCATCCCCAGAAGTGTGTGAATTTGCCCGTTTTCTGGCAGCCCCTACCACCACAGAGTCTGGTGGCAGCTGAGAGGTGATGAATACAGGGTCCGTAGGAGGCGCCTTATACTTTTTATCCACTCTAGGCGTTACTGCCCTACTTTTAACTGGTTCCTTGAAGATCTCCTTTGCATGGCGTAGCATGCCTGGGAGCATAGGCAGGCTTTGGTAGGAGCTGTGGGTGGAGGAGAGGGTGTTAAATAAAAAGTCATTGTAGGAAGTTGGCTCTGTATGCACTATTTCAAAGTAAGGAATAGTATGCACAGAGTCCAAGGGTTCCCCTTAGAGGTAAGATAGTGGCAAAAAGAGATAATACTAATGCTCTATTTTGTGGTAGTGTGGTCGAGCAGTAGGCTTATCCAAGGAGTAGTGTTAAGCATTTGTTGTACATACACATAGACAATAAATGAGGTACACACACTCAGAGACAACTCCAGCCAATAGGTTTTTGTATAGAAAAATATATTTTCTTAGTTTATTTTAAGAACCACAGGTTCAAATTCTACATGTAATATCTCATTCGAAAGGTATTGCAGGTAAGTACTTTAGGAACTTTAAATCATAAAAATTGCATGTATACTTTTCAAGTTATTGACAAATAGCTGTTTTAAAAGTGGACACTTAGTGCAATTTTCACAGTTCCTGGGGGAGGTAAGTTTTTGTTAGTTTTACCAGGTAAGTAAGACACTTACAGGGTTCAGTTCTTGGTCCAAGGTAGCCCACCGTTGGGGGTTCAGAGCAACCCCAAAGTCACCACACCAGCAGCTCAGGGCCGGTCAGGTGCAGAGTTCAAAGTGGTGCCCAAAACACATAGGCTAGAATGGAGAGAAGGGGGTGCCCCGGTTCCGGTCTGCTTGCAGGTAAGTACCCGCGTCTTCGGAGGGCAGACCAGGGGGGTTTTGTAGGGCACCGGGGGGGACACAAGCCCACACAGAAATTTCACCCTCAGCGGCGCGGGGGCGGCCGGGTGCAGTGTTAGAACAAGCGTCGGGTTCGCAATGGAAGTCAATGAGAGATCAAGGGATCTCTTCAGCGCTGCAGGCAGGCAAGGGGGGGCTTCCTCGGGGAAACCTCCACTTGGGCAAGGGAGAGGGACTCCTGGGGGTCACTTCTGCAGTGAAAGTCCGGTCCTTCAGGTCCTGGGGGCTGCGGGTGCAGGGTCTTTTCCAGGCGTCGGGACTTAGGTTTCAGAGAGTCGCGGTCAGGGGAAGCCTCGGGATTCCCTCTGCAGGCGGCGCTGTGGGGGCTCAGGGGGGACAGGTTTTGGTACTCACAGTCGTAGAGTAGTCCGGGGGTCCTCCCTGAGGTGTTGGTTCTCCACCAGCCGAGTCGGGGTCGCCGGGTGCAGTGTTGCAAGTCTCACGCTTCTTGCGGGGAGATTGCAGGGTTCTTTAAAGCTGCTCCTTGGGATAAAGTTGCAGTCTTTTTGGAGCAGGTCCGCTGTCCTCGGGACTTTCTTGTCGTCGTCGAAGCAGGGCAGTCCTCAGAGGATTCAGAGGTCGCTGGTCCCTTTGGAAGGCGTCGCTGGAGCAGAGTTCTTTGGAAGGCAGGAGACAGGCCGGTGAGTTTCTGGAGCCAAGGCAGTTGTTGTCTTCTGGTCTTCCTCTGCAGGGGTTTTCAGCTAGGCAGTCCTTCTTGTTGTTGCAGGAATCTGATTTTCTAGGGTTCAGGGTAGCCCTTAAATACTAAATTTAAGGGCGTGTTTAGGTCTGGGGGGTTAGTAGCCAATGGCTACTAGCCCTGAGGGTGGGTACACCCTCTTTGTGCCTCCTCCCAAGGGGAGGGGGTCACAATCCTAACCCTATTGGGGGAATCCTCCATCTGCAAGATGGAGGATTTCTAAAAGTTAGAGTCACTTCAGCTCAGGACACCTTAGGGGCTGTCCTGACTGGCCAGTGACTCCTCCTTGTTGCTTTCTTTGTTCCCTCCAGCCTTGCCGCCAAAAGTGGGGGCCGTGGCCGGAGGGGGCGGGCAACTCCACTAAGCTGGAGTGCCCTGCTGGGCTGTGACAAAGGGGTGAGCCTTTGAGGCTCACCGCCAGGTGTCACAGCTCCTGCCTGGGGGAGGTGTTAGCATCTCCACCCAGTGCAGGCTTTGTTACTGGCCTCAGAGTGACAAAGGCACTCTCCCCATGGGGCCAGCAACATGTCTCTAGTGTGGCAGGCTGCTGGAACCAGTCAGCCTACACAGCTAGTTGGTTAAGTTTCAGGGGGCACCTCTAAGGTGCCCTCTGTGGTGTATTTTACAATAAAATGTACACTGGCATCAGTGTGCATTTATTGTGCTGAGAAGTTTGATACCAAACTTCCCAGTTTTCAGTGTAGCCATTATGGTGCTGTGGAGTTCGTGTTTGACAAACTCCCAGACCATATACTCTTATGGCTACCCTGCACTTACAATGTATAAGGTTTTGTTTAGACACTGTAGGGGCACAGTGCTCATGCACTGGTACCCTCACCTATGGTATAGTGCACCCTGCCTTAGGGCTGTAAGGCCTGCTAGAGGGGTGTCTTACCTATACTGCATAGGCAGTGAGAGGCTGGCATGGCACCCTGAGGGGAGTGCCATGTCGACTTACTCATTTTGTTCTCACTAGCACACACAGGCTTGTAAGCAGTGTGTCTGTGCTGAGTGAGGGGTCTCTAGGGTGGCATAAGACATGCTGCAGCCCTTAGAGACCTTCCTTGGCATCAGGGCCCTTGGTACTAGAAGTACCAGTTACAAGGGACTTATCTGAATGCCAGGGTGTGCCAATTGTGGATACAATGGTACATTTTAGGTGAAGGAACACTGGTGCTGGGGCCTGGTTAGCAGGGTCCCAGCACACTTCTCAGTCAAGTCAGCATCAGTATCAGGCAAAAAGTGGGGGGTAACTGCAACAGCGAGCCATTTCTTTACACAAGCCCCCCCCAGCCCACAGGCCAGGAGACTCAGCCCAAGCTGGGAGAGTCTTCCTAGTCTGTCAGGCGAGGAAGAGTAGGAGAAATAGGCTGGTTAGTTGCAGGGCCTACTCTGCCTTACATCCTTCTGTTCAGGTCATTCCCTTTGGGGAACTGACCCACTTCCACAGTGATAGGACCTAGTCTGAATTGCCTCTTGTCTGCCTCTTCAATGTCTCCACCCATTCTTTCTATTTTGGTCTTAGAGGTGTCCACCTCTGCTAACCTTATCTTGGCCAGGGTCACCCCTAGCTTACCCAGAGAGGTTACCCAGAGCTGGAGTAACCCCACCATGACCAATAGGGTCAGGGGGCCTAACTTGCTATTTGGCATGGGGTCAGACCACCATGCTAAGGATAGTGCAGCCATAAAGGCTAACACCCAGCAGAGGCCACTGACAGCTGTCAGTGCCCAGAACCACACCTTTAGCTCTTCACCTAAAAGGGAAGGGGCTAAGTTACAGGCCTTTTGGGGTTCAGGTTGCCTGTCTGCTGTATTGGAGTGGGGGGTTACCACATCTTGTAGTAAACACCCTTCTTCCACTCTTTCTTCTGTTAGCTGAGGAGCCACCCACTCAGGTTTAACAGTTGCCTGACTAGCCAGGACTTCTTGTGGGTCAGGTTGGACTTTATCAGGGCCATTTTTGGAGTTCTCCCGTAATGGAGCAGAATCTCCTTGGCTTGCTGTAACCTTGGCTAAAGGTTGTCCACCCTTCCTACTCTGTTTTCTTTTCTTCTTCTTCTGGGGCCTGCTTGCATTTACTGCAGAGGCAGGACTTCCAGAATCCTTGGGAGAGGACTGGCACTGGACCAGTTTCTCTCTTGGGCTCTGACTAACCTCTGGGTAGTCATTTCCAAGGAGACAATCAAGGGGGAGGTCTGTACTGACTACTACCCTTCTCCAGCTAAGAGTGCCACCCACTTCTATGGGCACTAAAGCCACAGGCCTCTTAGTGACCCTGTCTAGGCTAACTCTTACCCTGGCAGTCTCACCTGGGATGTACTGGTTTGAGAGCACCAGCCTGTCATGCACAATAGTGTGACTGGCACAAGTGTCTCTCAGGGCAGTGGTTGGGATTCCATTCACCAGTAGGTGGTGGAAGTGTCTACTTCCCTCTGGAATCTCCAACTCACCTGTTGGGCCCTGTTTCCAGTTGAAGGCTAGGAAGACCTCCTCATCTGAGGAGTCATCTCCCATGGCTACACTGGTTACCCCAGGAATTTTGTTCTGGGGTTTGTTTTTGGGACAAGAAGTGTCCTTGGTGTGGTGCCCAGACTGTTTACAGTTGTGGCACCAGGCCTTAGTGGCATCCCAGTTCTTACCCTGGTACCCACCTTTGTTTTGGGTTGTGTCTTGGGGCCCACCCACCTGTTCTGGTTTTTGGGGGCCTACAGAGGACTCTTTTTCTTTGTTTCTAGTGTCACCCACTTTCTCCTGGGGAGTTTTTGTAACCCCTTTCTTTTGGTCACCCCCAGTGGAAGTTTTGGTTACCCTAGTCTTGACCCAGTGGTCTGCCTTCTTTCCCAATTCTTGGGGAGAAATTGGACCTAGGTCTACCAGATACTGATGCAACTTTTCATTGAAGCAGTTACTTAAAATGTGTTCTTTCATAAACAAATTATAAAGCCCAACATAGTCACACACTTCATTTCCAGTTAACCAACCATCCAGTGTTTTTACTGAGTAGTCTACAAAATCAACCCAGGTCTGGCTCGAGGATTTTTGAGCCCCCCTGAATCTAATTCTATACTCCTCAGTGGAGAATCCAAAGCCCTCAATTAGGGTACCCTTCATGAGGTCATAAGATTCTGCATCTTTTCCAGAGAGTGTGAGGAGTCTATCCCTACACTTTCCAGTGAACATTTCCCACAGGAGAGCACCCCAGTGAGATCTGTTCACTTTTCTGGTTACACAAGCCCTCTCAAAAGCTGTGAACCATTTGGTGATGTCATCACCATCTTCATATTTTGTTACAATCCCTTTGGGGATTTTTAGGATGTCAGGAGAATCTCTGACCCTAGTTAAGTTGCTGCCACCATTGATGGGACCTAGGCCCATCTCTTTTCTTTCCCTTTCTATGGCTAGGAGCTGCTTTTCCAAAGCCAATCTTTTGACCATCCTGGCTAACAGGGGGTCATCTTCACTGAGAGCATCCTCAGTGATTTCAGAAATGCTGGACCCTCCTGTGAGGGAAGCAACATTTCTGACTATCATTTTTGGAGACAGGGCTTGAGAGGCCCTGGTCTCCCTATTTAGGACTGGAAGGGGGGAATTGCCCTCCAAGTCACTAATTTCTTCCTCTGTGAAGTCATCCTCAGAGGGGTTGGCTTTTTCAAACTCTGCCAACAGCTCCTGGAGCTGAATTTTGGTAGGTCTGGAGCCAATGGTTATTTTCTTTATATTACAGAGAGACCTTAGCTCCCTCATCTTAAGATGGAGGTAAGGTGTGGTGTCGAGTTCCACCACATTCATCTCTGTATCAGACATTATTTTGCTAAGAGTTGGAAGACTTTTTAAAGAATCTAAAACTGTTTCTAGAATCTAATTTCAAACTTTTAACAAACTTTTTAAACTCTAAAAGACAATGCTAAACAGGGACTTAACACACAAGGCCCTAGCAGGACTTTTAAGAATTTAGAAAAATTTCAAATTGCAAAAATGAATTTCTAATGACAATTTTGGAATTTGTCGTGTGATCAGGTATTGGCTGAGTAGTCCAGCAAATGCAAAGTCTTGTACCCCACCGCTGATCCACCAATGTAGGAAGTTGGCTCTGTATGCACTATTTCAAAGTAAGGAATAGTATGCACAGAGTCCAAGGGTTCCCCTTAGAGGTAAGATAGTGGCAAAAAGAGATAATACTAATGCTCTATTTTGTGGTAGTGTGGTCGAGCAGTAGGCTTATCCAAGGAGTAGTGTTAAGCATTTGTTGTACATACACATAGACAATAAATGAGGTACACACACTCAGAGACAAATCCAGCCAATAGGTTTTTGTATAGAAAAATATCTTTTCTTAGTTTATTTTAAGAACCACAGGTTCAAATTCTACATGTAATATCTTGTTTGAAAGGTATTGCAGGTAAGTACTTTAGGAACTTTAAATCATAAAAATTGCATGTATACTTTTCAAGTTATTGACAAATAGCTGTTTTAAAAGTGGACACTTAGTGCAATTTTCACAGTTCCTGGGGGAGGTAAGTTTTTGTTAGTTTTACCAGGTAAGTAAGACACTTACAGGGTTCAGTTCTTGGTCCAAGGTAGCCCACCGTTGGGGGTTCAGAGCAACCCCAAAGTCACCACACCAGCAGCTCAGGGCCGGTCAGGTGCAGAGTTCAAAGTGGTGCCCAAAACACATAGGCTAGAATGGAGAGAAGGGGGTGCCCCGGTTCCGGTCTGCTTGCAGGTAAGTACCCGCGTCTTCGGAGGGCAGACCAGGGGGGGTTTGTAGGGCACCGGGGGGGACACAGCCCACACAGAAATTTCACCCTCAGCGGCGCGGGGGCGGCCGGGTGCAGTGTTAGAACAAGCGTCGGGTTCGCAATGGAAGTCAATGAGAGATCAAGGGATCTCTTCAGCGCTGCAGGCAGGCAAGGGGGGGCTTCCTCGGGGAAACCTCCACTTGGGCAAGGGAGAGGGACTCCTGGGGGTCACTTCTGCAGTGAAAGTCCGGTCCTTCAGGTCCTGGGGGCTGCGGGTGCAGGGTCTTTTCCAGGCGTCGGGACTTAGGTTTCAGAGAGTCGCGGTCAGGGGAAGCCTCGGGATTCCCTCTGCAGGCGGCGCTGTGGGGGCTCAGGGGGGACAGGTTTTGGTACTCACAGTCGTAGAGTAGTCCGGGGGTCCTCCCTGAGGTGTTGGTTCTCCACCAGCCGAGTCGGGGTCGCCGGGTGCAGTGTTGCAAGTCTCACGCTTCTTGCGGGGAGATTGCAGGGTTCTTTAAAGCTGCTCCTTGGGATAAAGTTGCAGTCTTTTTGGAGCAGGTCCGCTGTCCTCGGGAGTTTCTTGTCGTCGTCGAAGCAGGGCAGTCCTCAGAGGATTCAGAGGTCGCTGGTCCCTTTGGAAGGCGTCGCTGGAGCAGAGTTCTTTGGAAGGCAGGAGACAGGCCGGTGAGTTTCTGGAGCCAAGGCAGTTGTTGTCTTCTGGTCTTCCTCTGCAGGGGTTTTCAGCTAGGCAGTCCTTCTTCTTGTTGTTGCAGGAATCTGATTTTCTAGGGTTCAGGGTAGCCCTTAAATACTAAATTTAAGGGCGTGTTTAGGTCTGGGGGGTTAGTAGCCAATGGCTACTAGCCCTGAGGGTGGGTACACCCTCTTTGTGCCTCCTCCCAAGGGGAGGGGGTCACAATCCTAACCCTATTGGGGGAATCCTCCATCTGCAAGATGGAGGATTTCTAAAAGTTAGAGTCACTTCAGCTCAGGACACCTTAGGGGCTGTCCTGACTGGCCAGTGACTCCTCCTTGTTGCTTTCTTTGTTCCCTCCAGCCTTGCCGCCAAAAGTGGGGGCCGTGGCCGGAGGGGGCGGGCAACTCCACTAAGCTGGAGTGCCCTGCTGGGCTGTGACAAAGGGGTGAGCCTTTGAGGCTCACCGCCAGGTGTCACAGCTCCTGCCTGGGGGAGGTGTTAGCATCTCCACCCAGTGCAGGCTTTGTTACTGGCCTCAGAGTGACAAAGGCACTCTCCCCATGGGGCCAGCAACATGTCTCTAGTGTGGCAGGCTGCTGGAACCAGTCAGCCTACACAGCTAGTTGGTTAAGTTTCAGGGGGCACCTCTAAGGTGCCCTCTGTGGTGTATTTTACAATAAAATGTACACTGGCATCAGTGTGCATTTATTGTGCTGAGAAGTTTGATACCAAACTTCCCAGTTTTCAGTGTAGCCATTATGGTGCTGTGGAGTTCGTGTTTGACAAACTCCCAGACCATATACTCTTATGGCTACCCTGCACTTACAATGTCTAAGGTTTTGTTTAGACACTGTAGGGGCACAGTGCTCATGCACTGGTACCCTCACCTATGGTATAGTGCACCCTGCCTTAGGGCTGTAAGGCCTGCTAGAGGGGTGTCTTACCTATACTGCATAGGCAGTGAGAGGCTGGCATGGCACCCTGAGGGGAGTGCCATGTCGACTTACTCATTTTGTTCTCACTAGCACACACAGGCTTGTAAGCAGTGTGTCTGTGCTGAGTGAGGGGTCTCTAGAGTGGCATAAGACATGCTGCAGCCCTTAGAGACCTTCCTTGGCATCAGGGCCCTTGGTACTAGAAGTACCAGTTACAAGGGACTTATCTGAATGCCAGGGTGTGCCAATTGTGGATACAATGGTACATTTTAGGTGAAGGAACACTGGTGCTGGGGCCTGGTTAGCAGGGTCCCAGCACACTTCTCAGTCAAGTCAGCATCAGTATCAGGCAAAAAGTGGGGGGTAACTGCAACAGGGAGCCATTTCTTTACAGTCATCCTCTACTTGTTCAGAGTGTAGTTCCACATTATGGAACTGTGCTGCTCTAGCCACCACTTGTGAATAGGCTGTGCTGTCCTCAGGTGGTGATGGCCTAGTTGGGTATGTGTCTGGGCTGTTATCAGACACTGGTGCATCGTACAAGTCCCACGCGTCTTGATCTTGGTCATCGTGGCTCATGGCGGTGTGAGCTGGCGAATGTGACGGGGTGTAAGTTGGCGAAGCCGGAGTTACAGGTGGAGGCGAGGGAGGAGGTGTTACCTTCTTTGCTGTTTGTTGCTGAGGAGCCTCTAGTGCTATAAACTGAAGTGTTCTCTTTCTTTTGACAGGTGGAAGGGTACTGATCTTCCCTGTCCCCTGCTGAATAAAGATACGCTTTTGCGTGTGATCCACTTCAGTGGATTGCAGTTCCTGTTCGAATCTGTGTTTTTTCATTTGTGAAGACATAGAATGCTCTTCAGTATAGGAGCCTGAAACTGGGTCTGTTGGTGCTTTTTTCGGCTCCGAAAACCCTGTTGTTTGTCTTTTCGGCTCCAAGGTAACCTTCCTCTTCTTTTGTGCCGAAAAATCTTGGCCTCTATGGTCTTCGGGGCCACTGTCTCGGCGTCGATCCGTGTCGACACCGAACTCTCGGTGTCGATGCTTCTCTTTAGCACTCTCTCGGTCCCGAGGAGGCTGCGTGCCGGTGTCTCGACCGGAGTCGGACGATCTCGACACTGAATGGGCCTTTTTCGGTGCCGATTGTTGGTCACCGGTAATTTGGGTTGAGCCATGGCCGGTTGGCAGTGGCGTCCCCTGGGCCTTTTTGCCTTTTTTAAGTTCTGATCTCGACGTCTTACTCACAGTTTTTGTATTGTCGAGTTCGTCGGAGTCTGAATCCTGGATGGAAAAGGATTCCTCCTGTTCCTCTTCTGTCTCGAACTGTCGATGCTCCTTTGGCGTGGACGCCATCTGCAGTCTTCTCGCTCGACGGTCGCGCAGAGTTTTTCGGGACCGGAACGCCCGACAGGCCTCACAGGATTCTTCGCTGTGTTCGGGTGACAGGCACAGGTTACAGACCGAGTGTTGGTCCGTATAAGGATATTTGTTGTGGCATTCAGGGCAGAATCGAAACGGGGTACGTTCCATCGGCGTTGTTCTCCACGCGGTCGGGCCGACTAGGCCCCGACGGTGTGCCAAAATCTACCCCGAAGGGCACCGAAGCGCTTTGATGTTCAATGCGTCGTCGTGTGTGTTTATCTCGAACCGGATCGCAACGATACCGTCGAAAATCTTCCGTTTTCAGCTATCTTTCCGTTCCGAAACTCGGAGCGACAGGAACACGTCCGAACCCGATGGCGGAAAGAAAACAATCGAAGATGGAGTCGACGCCCATGCGCAATGAGCACAGAAGGAGGAGTCACTCGGTCCCGTGACTCGAAAACACTTCTTCGAAGAAAAACAACTTGTAACACTCCGACCCAACACCAGATGGCGAGCTATTGCAGAACATGTGTATCTACAGCGACAGATGCCATCGAACCTAACATTACTTTACCTCCCCCAGGAACGGTTGAAAATTGCACTGTGTCCACTTTTGAAATAGCTATATGTGTTTTATGTAAAAAGTATATATGCTATTGTGATTATTCAAAGTTCCTAAAGTACTTACCTGCAATACCTTTTGTAAGGAAATGCCTCCTTGGCATGGTTACCCCCAGACTTTTTGCCTTTGCTGATGCTATGTTTTGAATTGAAAGTGTGCTGAGGCCTGCTAACCAGGCCCCAGCACCAGTGTTCTTTCCCTAAACCTGTACTTTTGATTCCACAATTGGCACACCCTGGCATCCAGATAAGTCCCTTGTAACTGGTACCTCTGGTACCAAGGGCCCTGATGCCAGGGAAGGTCTCTAAGGGCTGCAGCATGTATTATGCCACCCTAGAGACCCCTCACCCAGCACAGACACACTGCTTACCAGCTTGTGTGTGCTAGTGAGAACAAAATGAGTAAGTCGACATGGCACTCCCCTCAGGGTGCCATGCCAGCCTCTCACTGCCTATGCAGTATAGGTAAGACACCCCTCTAGCAGGCCTTACAGCCCTAAGGCAGGGTGCACTATACCATAGGTGAGGGTACCAGTGCATGAGCACTGTACCCCTACAGTGTCTAAGCAAAACCTTAGACATTGTAAGTGCAGGGTAGCCATAAGAGTGGTCACCGGTAATTTGGGTTGAGCCATGGCCGGTTGGCAGTGGCGTCCCCTGGGCCTTTTTGCCTTTTTTAAGTTCTGATCTCGATGTCTTACTCACAGTTTTTGTATTGTCGAGTTCGTCGGAGTCTGAATCCTGGATGGAAAAGGATTCCTCCTGTTCCTCTTCTGTCTCGAACTGTCGATGCTCCTTTGGCGTGGACGCCATCTGCAGTCTTCTCGCTCGACGGTCGCGCAGAGTTTTTCGGGACCGGAACGCCCGACAGGCCTCACAGGATTCTTCGCTGTGTTCGGGTGACAGGCACAGGTTACAGACCGAGTGTTGGTCCGTATAAGGATATTTGTTGTGGCATTCAGGGCAGAATCGAAACGGGGTACGTTCCATCGGCGTTGTTCTCCACGCGGTCGGGCCGACTAGGCCCCGACGGTGTGCCGAAATCTACCCCGAAGGGCACCGAAGCGCTTCGATGTTCAATGCGTCGTCGTGTGTGTTTATCTCGAACCGGATCGCAACGATACTCTGGGAGTCTGTTTTACACGAACTCCACAGCACCATAATGGCTACACTGAAAACTGGGAAGTTTGGTATCAAACTTCTCAGCACAATAAATGCACACTGATGCCAGTGTACATTTTATTGTAAAATACACCACAGAGGGCACCACCTTAGAGGCGCCCCCTGAAACTTAACCGACTATCTGTGTAGGCTGACTGGTTCCAGCAGCCTGACACACTAGAGACATGTTGCTGGCCCCATGGGGAGAGTGCCTTTGTCACTCTGAGGCCAGTAACAAAGCCTGCACTGGGTGGAGATGCTAACACCTCCCCCAGGCAGGAGCTGTAACACCTGGCGGTGAGCCTCAAAGGCTCACCCCTTTGTCACAGCACCGCAGGACACTCCAGCTAGTGGAGTTGCCCGCCCCCTCCGGCCCCGGCCCCCACTTTTGGCGGCAAGGCCGGAGAAAATAATGAGAATAACAAGGAGGAGTCACTGGCCAGTCAGGACAGCCCCTAAGGTGTCCTGAGCTGAGGTGACTCTAACTTTTAGAAATCCTCCATCTTGCAGATGGAGGATTCCCCCAATAGGATTAGGGATGTGACCCCCTCCCCTTGGGAGGAGGCACAAAGAGGGTGTACTCACCCTCAGGGCTAGTAGCCATTGGCTACTAACCCCCCAGACCTAAACACGCCCTTAAATTTGGTATTTAAGGGCTCTCCCTGAACCTAGAAACTAGATTCCTGCAACAACAAGAAGAAGGACTGCCTAGCTGAAAACCCCTGCAGAGGAAGACCAGAAGACAACAACTGCCTTGGCTCCAGAAACTCACCGGCCTGTCTCCTGCCTTCCAAAGAACTCTGCTCCAGCGACGCCTTCCAAAGGGACCAGCGACCTCTGAATCCTCTGAGGACTGCCCTGCATCGACGACGACAAGAAACTCCCGAGGACAGCGGACCTGCTCCAAAAAGACTGCAACTTTATCCAAAGGAGCAGCTTTAAAGAACCCTGCAATCTCCCCGCAAGAAGCGTGAGACTTGCAACACTGCACCCGGCGACCCCGACTCGGCTGGTGGAGAACCAACACCTCAGGGAGGACCCCCGGACTACTCTACGACTGAGTACCAAAACCTGTCCCCCCTGAGCCCCCACAGCGCCGCCTGCAGAGGGAATCCCGAGGCTTCCCCTGACCGCGACTCTGAAACCTAAGTCCCGACGCCTGGAAAAGACCCTGCACCCGCAGCCCCCAGGACCTGAAGGACCGGACTTTCACTGCAGAAGTGACCCCCAGGAGTCCCTCTCCCTTGCCCAAGTAGAGGTTTCCCCGAGGAAGCCCCCCCTTGCCTGCCTGCAGCGCTGAAGAGATCCCTTGATCTCTAATTGACTTCCATTGCGAACCCGACGCTTGTTCTAACACTGCACCCGGCTGCCCCCGCGCCGCTGAGGGTGAAATTTCTGTGTGGGCTTGTGTCCCCCCCGGTGCCCTACAAAACCCCCCTGGTCTGCCCCCCGAGGACGCGGGTACTTACCTGCTGGCAGACTGGAACCGGGGCACCCCCTTCTCTCCATTGAAGCCTATGCATTTTGGGCACCACTTTGAACTCTGCACCTGACCGGCCCTGAGCTGCTGGTGTGGTAACTTTGGGGTTGCTCTGAACCCCCAACGGTGGGCTACCTTGGACCAAGAACTGAACCCTGTAAGTGTCTTACTTACCTGGTAATACTAACAAAAACTTACCTCCCCCAGGAACTGTGAAAATTGCACTGTGTCCACTTTTAAAATAGCTATTTGTGAATAACTTGAAAAGTATACATGCAATTGAAATGATTCAAAGTTCCTAATGTACTTACCTGCAATACCTTTCAAACAAGATATTACATGTTAAATTTGAACCTGTGGTTCTTAAAATAAACTAAGAAAAGATATTTTTCTATAACAAAACCTATTGGCTGGATTTGTCTCTGAGTGTGTGTACCTCATTTATTGTCTATGTGTATGTACAACAAATGCTTAACACTACTCCTTGGATAAGCCTACTGCTCGACCACACTACCACAAAATAGAGCATTAGTATTATCTCTTTTTACCACTATTTTACCTCTAAGGGGAACCCTTGGACTCTGTGCATGCTATTCCTTACTTTGAAATAGCACATACAGAGCCAACCTCCTACATCCTCCATCTTGCAGATAGAGGATTCCCCCAATAGGATTAGGGATGTGACCCCCTCCCCTTGGGAGGAGGCACAAAGAGGGTGTACCCACCCTCAGGGCTAGTAGCCATTGGCTACTAACCCCCAGACCTAAACACGCCCTTAAATTTAGTATTTAAGGGCTCTCCCTGAACCTAGAAATTAGATTCCTGCAACTACAAGAAGAAGGACTGCCGAGCTGACAAACCCCTGCAGAGGAAGACCAGAAGACCCCAACTGCTTTGGCCCCAGACTTACCGGCCTGTCTCCTGCCTTCCAAAGAACCTGCTCCAGCGACGCTTCCCAAGGGACCAGCGACCTCTGAATCCTCTGAGGACTGCCCTGCTTCGAAAAAGACAAGAAACTCCCGAGGACAGCGGCACTGCTCCAAAAGAACTGCAACTTTGTTACAAGGAGCAGATTTAAAGACCCCTGCAACTCCCCGCAAGAAGCGTGAGACTTGCAACACTGCACCCGGCGACCCCGACTCGACTGGTGGAGAACAACCAACTCAGGGAGGACCCTCCGGCAACTCTACGACTGTGAGTAACCAAAGTTGTCCCCCCTGAGCCCCCACAGCGACGCCTGCAGAGGGAATCCCCAGGCTCCCCCTGACCGCGACTGTCTGAACTCCATTTCCCGACGGCTGGAAAAGACCCTGCACCCGCAGCCCCTAAAGAAACGGAACTTCTGTGCAGGAGTGACCCCCAGGAGGCCCTCTCCCTTGCCCAGGTGGTGGCTACCCCGAGGAGCCCCCCCCTTGCCTGCATCGCTGAAGAGACCCCTTGGTCTCCCATTGAAAACTGAAGGAAACCCGACGCTTGTTTGCACACTGCACCTGGCCGCCCCCGCGCTGCTGAGGGTGTACTTTCTGTGCTATCTTGTGTCCCCCCCCGGTGCCCTACAAAACCCCCCTGGTCTGCCCTCCGAAGACGCGGGTACTTACCTGCTGGCAGACTGGAACCGGGGCACCCCCTTCTCTCCATTATAGCCTATGTGTTTTGGGCACCTCTTTGACCTTTGCACCTGACCGGCCCTGAGCTGCTGGTGTGATAACTTTGGGGTTGCTCTGAACCCCCAACGGTGGGCTACCTTGGACCAAAAACTCAAACCTGTAAGTGACTTACTTACCTGTGAAAACTAACAATAACTTACCTCCCCCAGGAACTGTGAAAATTGCACTGTGTCCACTTTTAAAACAGCTTATTATGTTTTATGCAAAAAGTATACATGCTAAAGTAATGATTCAAAGTTCCTAGAGTACTTACCTGCAATACCTTTCAAAAGAGCTATTACATGTAAAATTTGAACCTGTGGTTCTTAAAATAAACTAAGAAAATATATTTTTCTATAACAAAACCTATTGGCTGGATTTGTCTCTGAGTGTGTGTTCCTCATTTATTGCCTGTGTGTATGTACAACAAATGCTTAACACTACTCCTTGGATAAGCCTACTGCTCGACCACACTACCACAAAATAGAGCATTAGTATTATCTCTTTTTACCACTATTTTACCTCTAAGGGGAACCCTTGGACTCTGTGCATGCTATTCCTTACTTTGAAATAGCACATACAGAGCCAACGTCCTACACCTTTCAAATGAGCTATTACATGTAGAATTTGAACCTGTGGTTCTTAAAATAAACTAAGAAAAGATATTTTTCTATAACAAAACCTATTGGCCTGGAATTGTCTCTGAGTGTGTGTTCCTCATTTATTGCCTGTGTGTATGTACAACAAATGCTTAACACTACTCCTTTGATAAGCCTACTGCTCGACCACACTACCACAAAATAGAGCATTAATATTATCTCTTTTTGCCAATATCTTACCTCTAAGGGGAACCCTTGGACTCTGTGCATACTATTCCTTACTTTGAAATAGTGCATACAGAGCCAACTTCCTACATTGGTGGATCAGCGGTGGGGTACAAGACTTTGCATTTGCTGGACTACTCAGTCAATACCTGATCACACGACAAATTCCAAAAATTGTCATTAGAAATTGATTTTTGCAATTTGAACTATTTTTCTAAATTCTTAAAAGTCCTGCTAGGGCCTTGTGTTAGTCCCTGTTTAGCATCTCTTTTAGAGTTTAAAAGTTTTGTGAAAGTTTGAAATAGAACCTAGAACTAGTTTTAGATTCTTGAAAAGTATTCCAACTTTTAGAAGCATAATGTCTAGTGCAGAGATTAATGTGGAGGAACTCGACTTCACACCTTACCTCCATCTTAAGACGAGGGAGCTAAGGTCACTCTGCAAAATAAATAAAATTACAATGGGCCCCAGACCTTCCAAACTACAGCTCCAGGAGCTTTTGGCAGAGTTTGAAAAGGCCAACCCCTCTGAGGATGGCAACACAGAGGATGAAGATAGTGACTTGGAGGAAAATTCCCACCTACCAGTCCTAACTAGGGAGAACAGGGCCACTCCAGCCCTGTCTCCAAATATAGTAGTCAGAGATGCTGCTTCCCTCACAGGAGGGACCAACATCTCTGAAATCACGGAGGATAAGTCCAGTGAAGAGGACATCCAGTTAGCCAGGATGGCCAAAAGATTGGCTTTGGAAAGACAGATCCTAGCCATAGAAAGGGACAGACAAGAGATGGGCCTAGGACCCAACAATGGTGGCAGCAACATAACTTGGGTCAGAGATTCTCCTGACATGTTAAAAATCCCTAAAGGGATTGTGACTAAATATGAAGATGGTGATGACATCACCAAATGGTTCACAGCTTTTGAGAGGGGTTGTGTAACCAGAAAAGTGAACAAATCTCACTGGGGTGCTCTCCTTTGGGAAATGTTCACTGTAAAGTGTAGGGATAGACTCCTCACACTCTCTGGAAAAGATGCAGAATCTTATGACCTCATGAAGGGTACCCTGATTGAGGGCTTTGGATTCTCCACTGAGGAGTATAGGATAAGATTCAGGGGGGCTCAAAAATCCTCGAGCCAGACCTGGGTTGATTTTGTAGACTACTCAGTGAAAACACTGGATGGATGGATTCAAGACAGTGGTGTAAATGATTATGATGGGCTGTACAATTTATTTGTGAAGGAACACCTGTTAAGTAATTGTTTCAATGATAAACTGCATCAGCATCTGGTAGACCTAGGACCAATTTCTCCCCAAGAATTGGGAGAGAAGGCAGACCATTGGGTCAAGACTAGGGTGACCAAGACTTCCACAGGGGGTGACCAAAAGAAAGGGGTCACAAAGCTTCCCCAGGGGAAGAGTGTTGAGACATCCAAAAACAAAAATAGTAAAGAGTCTTCTTCAGGCCCCCAAAAACCTGCACAGGAGGGTGGGCCCAGAGCCTCTTCACAAACCAATTTTGGGTACAAGGGTAAAAACTTTGATCCCAAAAAGGCCTGGTGTCGTAGCTGTAATCAGCCTGGACACCAAACTGGAGACAAGGCCTGTCCCAAGAAAAGTACCACTTCTAACTCCACTCCAGCTAACACTGGAATGGCTAGTCTCCAAGTGGGATCAACAGTGTGCCCAGAGCAAATCAGGTGTCACACTGAAGCTACATTAGTCTCTGAGGGTGGGATGGATTTAGCCACACTGGCTGCCTGGCCTCCTAACATGCAAAAATACAGGCAGCAGCTCTTAATTAATGGGACAAGTGTAGAAGGCCTGAGGGATACAGGTGCCAGTGTCACTATGGTGACAGAGAAACTGGTTTCCCCTGGTCAATACCTGGCTGGACAAACTTATCCAGTCACCAACGCTGACAATCAGACTAAAGTACATCCCATGGCTATGGTAACTTTAGAGTGGGGAGGGGTCAATGGCCTGAAACAGGTGGTGGTCTCCTCAAATATCCCAGTAGACTGTTTGCTTGGAAATTACCTTGAGTCCTCAGCATGGGCTGAGGTAGAACTGAAAACCCATGCAGCCATGCTGGGTATCCCTGAACTGATGTGTGTCAAGACAAGGGCACAGTGCAAGGCACAGGGTGAAAAAGTAGAGCTGGAGCCTGGAAAAAGGGCCCAGCCTACCAAGAGAAAAGGAAAGCCAGCTGGGAAACCAGCTCCAACACAAAAACAAAAAGAGAACCTCTCTTCTCAGGAAGAAGTTCTGCCCTCTGAGGGAACTGAGCCTATGGAGTTAGAACCTTATCAGGTTGAGCTCTTAGGCCCAGGTGGACCCTCAAGGGAGCAGTTGTGTAAGGGGCAAGAAACCTGTCCCTCTCTTGAAGGCCTTAGGCAGCAAGCTGCTGAAGAGTCCAATGGCAAGAAAACTGGAACACATAGGGTCTATTGGGAAGATGGGCTCCTGTACACTGAGGCAAGAGATCCCAAACCTGGTGCCACTAGGAGAGTGGTAGTGCCTCAGGAGTTCAGAGAGTTTATTCTGACCTTAGCCCATGATATTCCCCTTGCTGGGCATTTGGGACAAACCAAGACGTGGGAGAGACTAGTCAACCACTTCTACTGGCCCAACATGTCCCAGAAAGTTAAGGAGTTTTGTGTCTCCTGTATCACCTGTCAAGCCAGTGGTAAGACAGGTGGACATCCAAAGGCCCCCCTCATTCCACTTCCAGTGGTGGGGGTCCCCTTTGAAAGAGGGGGTGTGGACATAGTGGGTCCACTTGAACCTCCCACAGCCTCAGGAAATATGTACATACTAGTAGTAGTGGATCATGCTACTAAGTATCCTGAAGCTATTCCCCTTAGGTCAACTACTGCCCCTGCAGTAGCCAAGGTCCTCATTGGTATCTTTACCAGAGTGGGCTTCCCTAAGGAGGTGGTGTCTGACAGAGGTACCAACTTCATGTCAGCATACCTGAAACACATGTGGAATGAGTGTGGAGTGACTTATAAATTCACTACACCCTATCATCCACAAACTAATGGCCTTGTTGAGAGATTCAACAAGACATTAAAGGGCATGATCATGGGGCTCCCAGAAAAACTCAAAAGGAGATGGGATGTCCTCTTGCCATGTCTGCATTTCGCTTACAGAGAGGTGCCTCAGAAGGAAGTAGGGTTCTCACCCTTTGAACTTCTGTTTGGCCACCCTGTAAGGGGACCACTAGCTCTTGTGAAAGAAGGCTGGGAGAGACCTCTTCATGAGCCTAAACAAGACATAGTGGACTATGTACTTGGCCTTCGCTCAAGGATGGCAGAGTACATGGAAAAGGCAAGTAAAAACCTTGAGGCCAGCCAACAGCTCCAGAAGTTTTGGTATGACCAAAAGGCTGCACTGGTTGAATTTCAACCAGGGCAGAAAGTCTGGGTTCTGGAGCCTGTGGCTCCCAGGGCACTCCAGGACAGATGGAGTGGCCCTTACCCAGTGCTAGAGAGGAAGAGTCAGGTCACCTACCTGGTGGACCTGGGCACTAGCCCCAAGAGAGTGATCCATGTGAACCGCCTTAAGCTCTTCCATGACAGGGCTGATGTGAATCTGTTGATGGTAACAGATGAGGATCAGGAAGCTGAGAGTGAACCTCTCCCTGATCTTCTCTCATCAAACCCTAAGGATGGCTCAGTTGATGGAGTGATCTATTCAGACACCCTCTCTGACCAACAGCAATCTGATTGTAGGAAGGTCCTGCAACAGTTTGCTGAGCTCTTTTCCCTAACCCCTGGTCAGACACACCTGTGTACCCATGATGTGGACACCGGAAACAGCATGCCTGTCAAAAACAACATTTTCAGACAGTCTGACTAAGTTAAGGAAAGCATCAAGGTGGAAGTCCACAAGATGCTGGAATTGGGAGTGATTGAGCACTCTGACAGCCCCTGGGCTAGCCCAGTGGTCTTAGTCCCCAAACTTCACACCAAAGATGGAAAGAGAGAGATGAGGTTTTGTGTGGACTACAGAGGACTTAATTCTGTCACCAAGACAGATGCCCATCCCATTCCTAGAGCTGATGAACTGAGGTGCTGCCAAATTCTTAAGTACCTTTGACTTAACAACTGGGTACTGGCAAATCAAAATGGCACCTGGAGCAAAAGAAAAGACAGCATTCTCCACACCTGATGGGCATTATCAGTTTACTGTTATGCCCTTTGGTTTAAAGAATGCCCCTGCCACCTTCCAAAGGTTGGTGAATCAAGTCCTTGCTGGTTTGGAGTCCTTTAGTGTAACTTATCTTGATGATATTGCTGTCTTTAGCTCCAGCTGGCAGGATCACCTGGCCCACCTGAAGAAGGTTTTGAAGGCTCTGCAATCAGCAGGCCTCTCTATCAAGGCATCCAAATGCCAGATAGGGCAGGGAACTGTGGTTTACTTGGGACACCTTGTAGGTGGAGGCCAAGTTCAGCCACTCCAGCCTAAGATCCAGACTATTCTGGACTGGGCAGCTCCAAAAACCCAGACTCAAGTCAGGGCATTCCTTGGCTTGACTGGGTACTACAGGAGGTTTGTGAAGGGATATGGATCCATAGTGACAGCCCTCACAGAACTTACCTCCAAGAAAATGCCCAAGAAGGTAATCTGGACTGTAGAATGCCAACAGGCCTTTGACACCCTGAAACAAGCAATGTGCACAGCACCAGTTCTAAAAGCTCCAGATTACTCCAAGCAGTTAATTGTGCAGACAGATGCCTCTGAACATGGGATAGGGGCAGTTTTGGCCCAAACAAATGATGATGGCTGTAAGGAAATGCCTCCTTGGCATGGTTGCCCCCTGACTTTTTGCCTTTGCTGATGCTATGTTTACAATTGAAAGTGTGCTGAGGCCTGCTAACCAGGCCCCAGCACCAGTGTTCTTTCCCTAACCTGTACTTTTGTATCCACAATTGGCAGACCCTGGCATCCAGATAAGTCCCTTGTAACTGGTACTTCTAGTACCAAGGGCCCTGATGCCAAGGAAGGTCTCTAAGGGCTGCAGCATGTCTTATGCCACCCTGGAGACCTCTCACTCAGCACAGACACTCTGCTTGCCAGCTTGTGTGTGCTAGTGAGGACAAAACGAGTAAGTCGACATGGCACTCCCCTCAGGGTGCCATGCCAGCCTCTCACTGCCTATGCAGTATAGGTAAGACACCCCTCTAGCAGGCCTTACAGCCCTAAGGCAGGGTGCACTATACCATAGGTGAGGGTACCAGTGCATGAGCATGGTACCCCTACAGTGTCTAAACAAAACCTTAGACATTGTAAGTGCAGGGTAGCCATAAGAGTATATGGTCTGGGAGTCTGTCAAACACGAACTCCACAGCACCATAATGGCTACACTGAAAACTGGGAAGTTTGGTATCAAACTTCTCAGCACAATAAATGCACACTGATGCCAGTGTACATTTTATTGCAAAATACACCCCAGAGGGCACCTTAGAGGTGCCCCCTGAAACTTAACCGACTGTCTGTGTAGGCTGACTAGTTCCAGCAGCCTGCCACACTAGAGACATGTTGCTGGCCCCATGGGGAGAGTGCCTTTGTCACTCTGAGGCCAGTAACAAAGCCTGCACTGGGTGGAGATGCTAACACCTCCCCCAGGCAGGAGCTGTAACACCTGGCGGTGAGCCTCAAAGGCTCACCCCTTTGTCACAGCCCAGCAGGGCACTCCAGCTTAGTGGAGTTGCCCGCCCCCTCCGGCCACGGCCCCCACTTTTGGCGGCAAGGCTGGAGGGAACAAAGAAAGCAACAAGGAGGAGTCACTGCCCAGTCAGGACAGCCCCTAAGGTGTCCTGAGCTGAGGTGACTCTAACTTTTAGAAATCCTCCATCTTGCAGATGGAGGATTCCCCCAATAGGGTTAGGATTGTGACCCCCTCCCCTTGGGAGGAGACACAAAGAGGGTGTACCCACCCTCAGGGCTAGTAGCCATTGGCTACTAACCCCCCAAACCTAAACACGCCCTTAAATTTAGTATTTAAGGGCTACCCTGAACCCTAGAAAATTAGATTCCTGCAACAACAAGAAGAAGGACTGCCCAGCTGAAAACCCCTGCAGAGGAAGACCAGAAGACAACTGCCTTGGCTCCAGAAACTCACCGGCCTGTCTCCTGCCTTCCAAAGAACTCTGCTCCAGCGACGCCTTCCAAAGGGACCAGCGACCTCTGAATCCTCTGAGGACTGCCCTGCTTCGACGACGACAAGAAACTCCCGAGGACAGCGGACCTGCTCCAAAAAGACTGCAACTTTGTCTCAAGAAGCAGCTTTAAAGAACCCTGCAACTCCCCGCAAGAAGCGTGAGACTTGCAACACTGCACCCGGCGACCCCGACTCGGCTGGTGGAGAACCAACACCTCAGGGAGGACCCCCAGACTACTCTACGACTGAGTACCAAAACCTGTCCCCCCTGAGCCCCCACAGCGCCACCTGCAGAGGGAATCCCGAGGCTTCCCCTGCCCGCGACTCTCTGAAACCTAAGTCCCGACGCCTGGAAAAGACCCTGCACCCGCAGCCCCCAGGACCTGAAGGACCGGACTTTCACTGCAGAAGTGAACCCCAGGAGTCCCTCTCCCTTGCCCAAGTGGAGGTTTCCCCGAGGAAGCCCGCCCTTGCCTGCCTGCAGCGCTGAAGAGATCCCTTGATCTCTCATAGACTAACATTGAAAACCCGACGCTTGTTTCTACACTGCACCCGGCCGCCCCCGCGCTGCTGAGGGTGAAATTTCGGTGTGGGCTTGTGTCCCCCCCGGTGCCCTACAAAACCCCCCTGGTCTGCCCTCCGAAGACGCGGGTACTTACCTGCAAGCAGACCGGAACCGGGGCACCTCCTTCTCTCCATTCTAGCCTATGCGTTTTGGGCACCACTTTGAACTCTGCACCTGACCGGCCCTGAGCTGCTGGTGTGGTGACTTTGGGGTTGCTCTGAACCCCCAACGGTGGGCTACCTTGGACCAAGAACTGAACCCTGTAAGTGTCTTACTTACCTGGTAAAACTAACAAAAACTTACCTCCCCCAGGAACTGTGAAAATTGCACTGTGTCCACTTTTGAAATAGCTATTTGTGAATAACTTGAAAAGTATACATGCAATTGAAATGATTCAAAGTTCCTAATGTACTTACCTGCAATACCTTTCAAACAAGATATTACATGTTAAATTTGAACCTGTGGTTCTTAAAATAAACTAAGAAAATATATTTTTCTATAACAAAAACTATTGGCTGGATTTGTCTCCGAGTGTGTGTACCTCATTTATTGTCTATGTGTATGTACAACAAATGCTTAACACTACTCCTTGGATAAGCCTACTGCTCGACCACACTACCACAAAATAGAGCATTAGTATTATCTATTTTTACCACTATTTTACCTCTAAGGGGAACCCTTGGACTCTGTGCATGCTATTCCTTACTTTGAAATAGCACATACAGAGCCAACTTCCTACAGTTACCCCCTGACTTTTTGCCTTTGCTGATGCTATGTTTTGAATTGAAAGTGTGCTGAGGCCTGCTAACCAGGCCCCAGCACTAGTGTTCTTTCCCTAACCTGTACTTTTGATTCCACAATTGGCTCACCCTGGCACCCAGATAAGTCCCTTGTAACTGGTACCTCTGGTACCAAGGGCCCTGATGCCAGGGAAGGTCTCTAAGGGCTGCAGCATGTATTATGCCACCCTAGAGACCCCTCACCCAGCACAGACAAACTGCTTACCAGCTTGTGTGTGCTAGTGAGAACAAAATGAGTAAGTCGACATGGCACTCCCCTCAGGGTGCCATGCCAGCCTCTCACTGCCTATGCAGTATAGGTAAGACACCCCTCTAGCAGGCCTTACAGCCCTAAGGCAGGGTGCACTATACCATAGGTGAGGGTACCAGTGCATGAGCACTGTGCCCCTACAGTGTCTAAGCAAAACCTTAGACATTGTAAGTGCAGGGTAGCCATAAGAGTATATGGTCTGGGAGTCTGTTTTACACGAACTCCACAGCACCATAATGGCTACACTGAAAACTGGGAAGTTTGGTATCAAACTTCTCAGCACAATAAATGCACACTGATGCCAGTGTACATTTTATTGTAAAATACACCACAGAGGGCACCTTAGAGGTGCCCCCTGAAACTTAACCGACTATCTGTGTAGGCTGACTGGTTCCAGCAGCCTGCCACACTAGAGACATGTTGCTGGCCCCATGGGGAGAGTGCCTTTGTCACTCTGAGGCCAGTAACAAAGCCTGCACTGGGTGGAGATGCTAACACCTCCCCCAGGCAGGAGCAGTAACACCTGGCGGTGAGCCTCAAAGGCTCACCCCTTTGTCACAGCACCGCAGGACGCTCCAGCTAGTGGAGTTGCCCGCCCCCTCCGGCCCCGGCCCCCACTTTTGGCGGCAAGGCCGGAGAAAATAATGAGAATAACAAGGAGGAGTCACTGGCCAGTCAGGACAGCCCCTAAGGTGTCCTGAGCTGAGGTGACTCTGACTTTTAGAAATCCTCCATCTTGCAGATGGAGGATTCCCCCAATAGGATTAGGGATGTGACCCCCTCCCCTTGGGAGGAGGCACAAAGAGGGTGTATCCACCCTCAGGGCTAGTAGCCATTGGCTATTAACCCCCCAGACCTAAACACGCCCTTAAATTTAGTATTTAAGGGCTCTCCCTGAACCTAGAAACCAGATTCCTGCAACAACAAGAAGAAGGACTGCCTAGCTGAAAACCCCTGCAGAGGAAGACCAGAAGACAACAACTGCCTTGGCTCCAGAAACTCACCGGCCTGTCTCCTGCCTTCCAAAGAACTCTGCTCCAGCGACGCCTTCCAAAGGGACCAGCGACCTCTGAATCCTCTGAGGACTGCCCTGCTTCGACGACGACAAGAAACTCCCGAGGACAGCGGACCTGCTCCAAAAAGACTGCAACTTTATCCAAAGGAGCAGCTTTAAAGAACCCTGCAATCTCCCCGCAAGAAGCGTGAGACTTGCAACACTGCACCCGGCGACCCCGACTCGGCTGGTGGAGAACCAACACCTCAGGGAGGACCCCCGGACTACTCTACGACTGTGAGTACCAAAACCTGTCCCCCCGGAGCCCCCACAGCGCCGCCTGCAGAGGGAATCCCGAGGCTTCCCCTGACCGCGACTCTCTGAAACCTAAGTCCCGACGCCTGGAAAAGACCCTGCACCCGCAGCCCCCAGGACCTGAAGGACCGGACTTTCACTGCAGAAGTGACCCCCAGGAGTCCCTCTCCCGTGCCCAAGTGGAGGTTTCCCCGAGGAAGCCCCCCCTTGCCTGCCTGCAGCGCTGAAGAGATCCCTTGATCTCTCATTGACTTCCATTGCGAACCCGACGCTTGTTCTAACACTGCACCCGGCCGCCCCCGCGCCGCTGAGGGTGAAATTTCTGTGTGGGCTTGTGTCCCCCCCGGTGTCCTACAAAACCCCCCTGGTCTGCCCCCCGAAGACGCGGGTACTTACCTGCTGGCAGACTGGAACCGGGGCACCCCCTTCTCTCCATTGAAGCCTATGCGTTTTGGTCACCACTTTGACTCTGCACCTGACCGCCCCTGAGCTGCTGGTGTGGTAACTTTGGGGTTGCTCTGAACCCCCAACGGTGGGCTACCTTGGACCAAGAACTGAACCCTGTAAGTGCCTTACTTACCTGGTAAAACTAACAAAAACTTACCTCCCCCAGGAACTGTGAAAATTGCACTAAGTGTCCACTTTTAAAATAGCTATTTGTGAATAACTTGAAAAGTATACATGCAATTGAAATGATTCAAAGTTCCTAATGTACTTACCTGCAATACCTTTCAAACAAGATACTACATGTTAAATTTGAACCTGTGGTTCTTAAAATAAACTAAGAAAATATATTTTTCTATAACAAAACCTATTGGCTGGATTTGTCTCTGAGTGTGTGTACCTCATTTACTGTCTATGTGTATGTACAACAAATGCTTAACACTACTCCTTGGATAAGCCTACTGCTCGACCACACTACCAAAAAATAGAGCATTAGTATTATCTCTTTTTACCACTATTTTACCTCTAAGGGGAACCCTTGGACTCTGTGCATGCTATTCCTTACTTTGAAATAGCACATACAGAGCCAACTTCCTACATTGGTGGATCAGCGGTGGGGTACAAGACTTTGCATTTGCTGGACTACTCAGCCAATACCTGATCACACGACAAATTCCAAAATTGTCATTAGAAATTGATTTTTGCAATTTGAAAAGTTTTCTAAATTCTTAAAAGTCCTGCTAGGGCCTTGTGTTAGTCCCTGTTAGCATTTTTCTTTTAGAGTTTAAAAGTTTGGTAAAAGTTTGAATTAGATTCTGGAACTAGTTTTAGTTTCTTAAAAAGTATTCCAACTTTTAGAAGCATAATGTCTAATACAGATGTGAATGTGGTGGAACTCGACACCACACCTTACCTCCATCTACAGATGAGAGAGCTAAGGTCACTCTGTAAACTAAAGAAAATAGCAATGGGCTCCAGACCTTCCAAACTACAGCTCCAGGAGCTGTTGGCAGAGTTTGAAAGAGCCAACCCCTCTGAGGATGGCAACACAGAGGATGATGATAGTGACTTGGAGGGTGATTCCCCCCCACCAGTCCTATCTAGGGAGAACAGGGCTTCTCAAGCCGTGACTCCACAAATAATAGTCAGAGATGCTGGTTCCCTCACAGGAGGGACCAACAACTCTGAAATCACTGAGGATAACTCCAGTGAAGAGGACATCCAGTTAGCCAGGATGGCCAAAAGATTGGCTTTGGAAAGACAGATCCTAGCCATAGAAAGGTAAAGACAAGAGATGGGCCTAGGACCCATCAATGGTGGCAGCAACATAACTAGGGTCAGAGATTCTCCTGACATGTTGAAAATCCCCAAAGGGATTGTAACTAAATATGAAGATGGTGATGACATCACCAAATGGTTCACAGCTTTTGAGAGGGCTTGTGAAACCAGAAAAGTGAACAGATCTCACTGGGGTGCTCTCCTTTGGGACATTTTCACTGGAAAGTGTAGGGATAGACTCCTCACACTCTCTGGAAAAGATGCAGAATCTTATGACCTCATGAAGGGTACCCTGATTGAGGGCTTTGGATTCTCCACTGAGGAGTATAGGATTAGATTCAGGGGGGCTCAAAAATCCTCGGCCAGACCTGGGTTGACTTTGTAGACTACTCAGTAAAAACACTAGATGGTTGGATTCAAGGAAATGGTGTACATGATTATGATGGGCTGTACAATTTATTTGTGAAAGAACACCTATTAAGTAATTGTTTCAATGATAAACTGCATCAGCATCTGGTGGACCTAGGACCAATTTCTCCCCAAGAATTGGGAAAGAAGGCGGACCATTGGGTCAAGACTAGGGTGTCCAAAACTTCCACAGGGGGTGACCAAAAGAAAGGGGTCACAAAACCTCCCCAGGGGAAAGGTGGTGAGACAGCCAAAAATAAAAATAGTAAAGAGTCTTCTACAGGCCCCCAAAAACCTGCACAGGAGGGTGGGCCCAGAGCCTCTTCACAAAACCATCCTGGGTACAAGGGTAAAAACTTTGATCCCAAAAAGGCCTGGTGTCGAAACTGTAGTCAGTCTGGACACCAAACTGGAGACAAGGCCTGTCCCAAGAAAGATACCACTTCTAACTCCCATCCAGCTAAAACTGGAATGGCCAGTCTCCAAGTGGGATCAACAGTGTGCCCAGAGCAAATCAGGTGTCACACTGAAGCTACATTAGTCTCTGAGGGTGGGGTGGATTTAGCCACACTGGCTGCCTGGCCCCCTAACATGCAAAAATACAGGCAGCAGCTCTTAATTAATGGGACAAGTGTAGAGGGCCTGAGGGATACAGGTGCCAGTGTCACCATGGTGACAGAGAAACTGGTTTCCCCTGGCCAATACCTGACTGGACAAACCTATCCACTCACCAATGCTGACAATCAAACTAAAGTACATCCCATGGCAATGGTAACTTTTGAGTGGGGAGGGGTCAATGGCCTGAAACAGGTGGTGGTCTCCTCAAATATCCCAGTAGACTGTTTGCTTGGAAATGACCTGGAGTCCTCAGCATGGGCTGAGGTAGAACTGAAAACCCATGCAGCCATGCTGGGTATCCCTGAACTGGTGTGTGTCAAGACGAGGGCACAGTGCAAGGCACAGGGTGAAAAAGTAGAGCTGGAGTCTGGAAGAATGGCCCAGCCTACCAAGAGAAAAGGAAAGTCAGCTGGGAAACCAGCTGCAACACAACAAGAAAAAGAGAACCTCTCTTCTCAGGAAGAAGTTCGGCCCTCTGAGGGAACTGAGCCTATGGAGCTGGAACCTTATCAGGTTGAGCTCTTGGGCCCAGGGGGACCCTCAAGGGAAGATTTGTGTAAGGGACAAGAAACCTGTCCCTCTCTTGAAGGCCTTAGGCAGCAAGCTGCTGAAGAGTCCAAAGGCAAGAAAAATGGAACACATAGGGTCTATTGGGAAGATGGACTCCTGTACACTGAGGCAAGAGATCCCAAACCTGGTGCCACTAGGAGAGTGGTAGTGCCTCAGGGTTTCAGAGAGTTTATTCTGACCTTAGCCCATGATATTCCCCTTGCTGGGCATTTGGGACAAACCAAGACGTGGGAGAGGATAGTCAACCACTTCTACTGGCCCAATATGTCCCAGAAGGTTAAAGAGTTTTGCCTCTCCTGCCCCACCTGTCAAGCCAGTGGTAAGACAGGTGGGCATCCAAAGGCCCCCCTCATTCCACTTCCAGTGGTGGGGGTCCCCTTTGAAAGAGTGGGTGTGGACATAGTTGGTCCACTAGAACCTCCCACAGCCTCAGGAAATATGTACATCCTAGTAGTAGTGGATCATGCTACTAGGTATCCTGAAGCTATTCCCCTTAGGTCGACTACTGCCCCTGCAGTAGCCAAGGCCCTCATTGGTATCTTTACCAGAGTGGGTTTCCCTAAGGAGGTGGTTTCTGACAGAGGTACCAACTTCATGTCAGCTTACCTAAAACACATGTGGAATGAGTGTGGAGTGACTTATAAATTCACTACACCATATCATCCACAAACTAATGGCCTTGTTGAGAGATTCAACAAGACATTAAAGGGCATGATCATGGGGCTCCCAGAAAAACTCAAAAGGAGATGGGATGTCCTCCTGCCATGTCTGCTTTTCGCTTACAGAGAGGTGCCTCAGAAGGGAGTAGGATTCTCACACTTTGAACTTCTGTTTGGCCACCCTGTAAGGGGACCACTTGCTCTTGTTAAAGAAGGCTGGGAGAGACCCCTTCATGAGCCTAAACAAGACATAGTGGACTATGTACTTGGCCTTCGCTCCAGGATGGCAGAGTACATGGAAAAGGCAAGTAAAAACCTTGAGGCCAGCCAACAACTCCAGAAGTTGTGGTATGACCAAAAGGCTGCACTGGTTGAATTTCAACCAGGGCAGAAAGTCTGGGTTCTGGAGCCTGTGGCTCCCAGGGCACTCCAGGACAAATGGAGTGGCCCTTACCCAGTACTAGAAAGGAAGAGTCAGGCCACCTACCTGGTGGACCTGGGCACAAGCAGGAGCCCCAAGAGGGTGATCCATGTGAACCGCCTTAAGCTCTTCCATGACAGGGCTGATGTAAATCTGTTGATGGTAACAGATGAGGACCAGGAAGCTGAGAGTGAACCTCTCCCTGATCTCCTCTCATCAGACCCTAAAGATGGCTCAGTAGATGGAGTGATCTACTCAGACACCCTCTCTAGCCAACAGCAGTCTGACTGCAGGAAGGTCCTGCAGCAGTTTGCTGAACTCTTTTCCCTAACCCCTGGTCAGACACACCTGTGTACCCATGATGTGGACACAGGAGACAGCATGCCTGTCAAAAACAAAATATTTAGACAGTCTGACCAAGTTAAGGAAAGCATCAAGGTGGAAGTCCACAAGATGCTGGAATTGGGAGTAATTGAGTACTCTGACAGCCCCTGGGCTAGCCCAGTGGTCTTAGTCCCCAAACCTCACACCAAAGAAGGAAAGAGAGAGATGAGGTGTTGTGTGGACTACAGAGGTCTCAACTCTGTCACCAAGACAGATGCTCATCCCATTCCTAGAGCTGATGAGCTAATAGACAAATTAGGGGCTGCCAAATTCTTAAGTACCTTTGACTTAACAGCAGGGTACTGGCAAATCAAAATGGCCCCTGGAGCAAAAGAAAAGACAGCATTCTCGACACCTGATGGGCATTATCAGTTCACTGTTATGCCCTTTGGTTTAAAGAATGCCCCTGCCACCTTCCAAAGGTTGGTGAATCAAGTCCTTGCTGGGCTGGAATCCTTTAGTGCAGCTTATCTTGATGATATTGCTGTCTTCAGCTCCACCTGGCAGGATCACCTGGTCCACCTGAAGAAGGTTTTGAAGGCTCTGCAATCTGCAGGCCTCTCTATCAAGGCATCCAAATGCCAGATAGGGCAGGGAACTGTGGTTTACTTGGGACACCTTGTAGGTGGAGGCCAAGTTCAGCCACTCCAGCCTAAGATCCAGACTATTCTGGACTGGGCAGCTCCAAAAACCCAGACTCAAGTCAGGGCATTCCTTGGCTTGACTGGGTACTACAGGAGGTTTGTGAAGGGATATGGATCCATTGTGACAGCCCTCACAGAACTCACCTCCAAGAAAATGCCCAAGAAAGTAAACTGGACTGTAGAATGCCAACAGGCCTTTGACACCCTGAAACAAGCTATGTGCACAGCACCAGTTCTAAAAGCTCCAGATTACTCCAAGCAGTTCATTGTGCAAACAGATGCCTCTGAACATGGGATAGGGGCAGTTTTGTCCCAAACAAATGATGATGGCCTTGACCAGCCTGTTGCTTTCATTAGCAGGAGGTTACTCCCCAGGGAGCAGCGTTGGAGTGCCATTGAGAGGGAGGCCTTTGCTGTGGTTTGGTCCCTGAAGAAGCTGAGACCCTACCTCTTTGGTACTCACTTCCTAGTTCAGACTGACCACAGACCTCTCAGATGGCTGATGCAAATGAAAGGTGAAAATCCAAAACTGTTGAGGTGGTCCATCTCCCTACAGGGAATGGACTTTGTAGTGGAACACAGACCTGGGACTGCCCATGCCAATGCAGATGGCCTTTCCAGGTTCTTCCACTTAGAAAATGAAGACTCTCTTGGGAAAGGTTAGTCTCATCCTCTTTCGTTTGGGGCGGGGGGGGTTGTGTAAGGAAATGCCTCCTTGGCATGGTTACCCCCTGACTTTTTGCCTTTGCTGATGCTATGTTTTGAATTGAAAGTGTGCTGAGGCCTGCTAACCAGGCCCCAGCACCAGTGTTCTTTCCCTAACCTGTACTTTTGATTCCACAATTGGCTCACCCTGGCACCCAGATAAGTCCCTTGTAACTGGTACCTCTGGTACCAAGGGCCCTGATGCCAGGGAAGGTCTCTAAGGGCTGCAGCATGTATTATGCCACCCTAGAGAGCCCTCACCCAGCACAGACACACTGCTTACCAGCTTGTGTGTGCTAGTGAAAAAAAATGAGTAAGTCGACATGGCACTCCCCTCAGGGTGCCATGCCAGCCTCTCACTGCCTATGCAGTATAGGTAAGACACCCCTCTAGCAGGCCTTACAGCCCTAAGGCAGGGTGCACTATACCATAGGTGAGGGTACCAGTACATGAGCACTGTGCCCCTACAGTATCTAAGCAAAACCTTAGACATTGTAAGTGCAGGGTAGCCATAAGAGTATATGGTCTGGGAGTCTGTTCTACACGAACTCCACAGCACCATAATGGCTACACTGAAAACTGGGAAGTTTGGTATCAAACTTCTCAGCACAATAAATGCACAC